>NC_046323.1:18201274-18521690 GCF_009819535.1 Lacerta agilis
ATTGGATAATGCCTTGCTGAGGACTCACTCGCTTTAGAAGAGAAATTATGAGAATGGTTGTTGCTTGAAGTGCTTTTAGGACAAATTTGCAATGGGTGACTGCTGTTGAACTTTAGTGGCACTTTAAAATAAATTCAAAACTTTCCAGCAAAATAAAGGGAATGGGAGATGGCTTACAGAAATAAAGAGGGAAGTTTTAGAGTTTATAAAAAAAAATAAAAACCCGGACCACTCATATGAGGACTTCTTACATGGAATCATAACATGTTTTATGCAATATTATAATTTTTCAAGGTCGAGGGCACTGATTGGCAGCACAATATTAGCCTTTTACAGCATAGCAATGGAACAAAGTGCTGACAAAAATCCCAGCAATTATTTCCCAACGAATAGGCATGTTACATGTGACTTGGCTTGAACAATAGCCAAGCTCTGGTTGAGTATTCCTAAAGTTAATTTATCATTCAGAATGAAAGTTACTTTGCTTTAGCCAGGGGTTGGCAAACTTTTTCAGCAGGGGGCCAGTCCACGGTCCCTCCCTTGTGAGGGGCCAGACTATATTTTTTTGGGGGGAGGGAATGAACGAATTCTTATGACCCACAAATAACCCAGAGATGCATTTTAAATAAAAGCACGCATTGTACTCATGTAAAAACACACTGACTCCCAGACCGTCCGTGGACCGGATTTAGAAGGCAATTGGGCCAGATCTGGCCCCCATGCCTTAGTTTGCCTACCCATGGCTTAAGGCTATCAAATAAGCCTCTAAGGCTAAAATTATAAATACAGTGGCACCTCTGGTTACGTACTTAATTCATTCCAGAGGTCCGTTCTTAACCTGAAACTGTTCTTAACCTGAAGCTGCCGCTGCTCCGCCAGAGCACGATTTCTGTTGTTATCCTGAAGCAAAGTTCTTAATCTGAAGCGTTATTTCTGGGTTAGTGGAGTATGTAACCTGAAGCGTATGTAAACTGAAGCGTATGTAACCCAAGGTACCACTGTACAAAGGGTGGTATTCAACTAAATTTTACTCAGAGTACATTCATTGAGCTGAATGGACTTAAGTTAGTCATGTCTTCTGTTGCTCAACAGGCAATGGCGTTTACACCTGCCTTGCCCAACCATCCATGCCTAGGAAGCGTTTCCCAGACCATGATTTTGAAAACAGCAGAAGCAGCTGGGAAGAGAGGAGTTCAGGGATATTTAAAAATACAGGTGAAACTCGGAAAATTAGAATATCGTGGAAAGGTTCATTTCTTTCAGTAATTCAACTTAAAAGGTGAAACTAATATATGAGATAGACTCATGACATACAAAATGAGATATGTCAAGCCTTTATTTGTTATAAGGCTTTTTATATTGGATCAGATTGTTGCTATTAATGTTTGATGTTCAATGGTGCTTTTATATGTGTTGGAAGCTGCCCAGAGTGGCTGGGGCAACCCAGCCAGAAGGGTGTGGTATAAATAAAATGTTGTTGTTGTTGTTTCAATTAATTTTCAATGGTATGCTTTAAATGTGACTAATATTGGATAAAACACCACTGAACACAATAAAACATACCTAGAACTGTCATGTAACTCTTAGGTACATTGCACATTACAGCAAACTCTAAGGAAGCAGTTCATCACACAAGTTATCCAAGTTTCCCAAAACCATTATCAATGGCTACAAATCAGGTCTGTGATGAAACAATGTCCTAGTCCAGCACAATGAGCTGCTGGAATAAAACTGATGGAGTCACACTCTTACATGTATGGAGAGGGTGGGAAATGGAATTTGGCAAAATATTCCCACCCCACCCATCATTTTTGTATGTTACTGTCACCCATTTTGCTCTTTGTTCTGCACTAACAACACATGAATAGGATTAGTAGCTGGTTGCCACTGGTCCAAACATACTAATGGGTGTGGAATCAACCGAGATGTCACAGCAACCACAGCACAAAAAAAAGCAAACCATTGAGTGACTTGGCATTTCTTCAGCAATGGAGTTTACTCAATTCCTTTTGAACAATATTGTCACTATGGAAGACAGCTGCCTGGACACTTCCCTAATGGTTGTGGGTTCCGCCTTAAGTAATTTAGTCAAGGCCACAAAAATATGTTGGCAGAATGGAGCATTGAAGACAGATGGCCTGTGTCATCCTAGCCACCCAATTCCTGTCTTTTGAAGGCAAAGTTAACATTGGTTTTCTGAAATATTTGTGCCTATAAAGTGTACTAAATTGAAGGATTTGCTGGAGAACAAACCGAGCAAAGAATGCCGCACATCCTGCCCACTTAATTTAAAAAATATAGGTTTTTTGTGCCAATTGAAATAATATTATATAAAAACATTTCAACCTCTTAATCTTTGACTAACCAACTTTATTAAGACTTCAGAATTTTCTTTTTCTTTTTTTTAAAGTTGAACAAAGAATATCAAGTTTATTCTCACTCAGCAACAATATTTTGATATTATATACACTGTTACACTTTATGCTCTCATTCTCATTCCTGTCTATTTGTTGTTGTTGTTCGGCCGTTCAGTCGTGTCCGACTCTTCGTGACCCCATGGACCAGAGCACGCCAGGCACGCCTATCCTTCACTGCCTCCCGCAGTTTGGCCAAGCTCATGTTAGTAGCTTCAAGAACACTTGTCCAACCATTCCTGTCTATAGCTCACTCTAACTCCTCTGCCTCCCCACCACAAAGTCCCACACACCACCCTCACAACCACCAACCACCAACCGAATTTAAGACTCAGCACAGAGGTTTTGCCAGTTAGTTCAGTCAACTTTATTAAGACTTCAGAATTTTCATCTGTGTTTCATTATTCCTGCCCAAGTGGCAAAACCCAGGTTTCGAATGAAGTCCACATGTGAATGAATCACAATGTCTTCAAGGTTTGCCCAGCCATCTCACAGCATTGGTGACCCATGATGGAATACAGCACTGTGAGTAAGAAAGGTTGCTGAAGAATTCTGATGATCTAGAGGAGGGGTGGGGGACCTGTGGCCCTCCCAATGAGCCTGGATGGCTCAGTTGGTTAGAGCGGGATTCTGATAATGCGAAGGTTTTAGGTTCGATCCCTGTATAGCTATATAGTCCGGCATTGCAGGAGGTCGGACTAGATGATCCTCGGGGTCTCCTCCAACTCTACACTTCTATGAAGTTATGGCTACCATTGGCCAGTCATATGGCTGATGACTGGCCATGCTGGCTGGGGCTGATGGGAGTTGTAGTTTGACAACATCTGGAGAGCCACAAGATACCCCCATGTTGTAAGCCACCTTGAGCATGATTTTAACTGTGGGAAGACCACATAAAAATAAAATTGTGTGTGTGTATAGAAAGAAGAATCTGTCAATTTCTATATATTCATTTAGGGCTCCTTTGCTCTGCTACTACATGCAGGCTTGCATCAGGCACAGGGGATGGAGTCAGGAATATGCAGTACATAGAACCCTGTAATTCAAGAAAATCTCCATCATGTTCCACTTTCTCAATGATGATTACCACAGTGAGTGCCCATTTTGGTTGGACAATATGCACTTATGGTAACTCTATGGCCAGGTAAGTATTGTTTGTTTGTTTGTTTGTTTGTTTGTTTGGCTTTTCCCCCTTTTGTGTACTTCCATGGAGTTCATTGGGATGTGTTCCCTTGGACAACAATCCAACAACCTTTTCATTTGATACTTTATTTTCCAACACAGCTAACAAGGAGTGGTGAGAACCTGGATGAATTGCATTTGGTTCCCAGAGGTTTAAAAATATTGTTTTGTATCTCAATCCCCTTGTGGAAGCCCAAGAACAATACTAAGGCAATTTTATTTTTATTTTGCCTCATAGTGGATTCAGATAGCTGCTAGAATGCAGAAAATAGAAGGGGGGGGGGGAGAAAGAAAAAACCAGAATACTCTTCCCCAGAGTATTCAGTCTTCTGCATACCTTCATCTTCTCCCCATCTGCTGTACTGAATTTCTGTAAATTTCTGTAAATAAGGAATCAAAACTTGGGGGCGGGGGGCGAGTCTAGCTCGCTTCACATATAAATGACAAGTGAGAACCCTCGACACATGGGAACCCTCAATGCAAGTGGGAATCCTCGAGCCTCCATATGTTCCTACACTACAGGTCCCATCAGGTTCAGCCAGCATGGCGAATGGTAAGAGATGATGGGAACTGTAGTTCAATAATATCTGGAGGGCCACAGGTTCCCCTTCCCTTCCCTGCTATAGACCTTGTCCTTCTCTTCCACACATTTATCCTCTCCTCTTTCCTGCAACAATGGTGATGAATATCAGTATTATTATTACATCAAGCTGATTTGTTCTATAAGGCGATCAGAAGCTCTCTAAGCGTAAAACCTGCACACAGCTAATGGGATACCAATAGATTTCAGCACAGACAAGGACAATGATATCCCTTCTTCAAGGATAAGCAGGTTAGACTTCTGCATTTGATGTAGCTTTTTCTTTCGAGATGCTGAATCTACAGGCAACAAGCCATAACACAGTCATCAAAATTAGGGGCACGTCTTTTATACATTTGTTTTATTGGCAGTTCAGGTTTGTTTGCTTTTAACTTTGGATACTGTATTTGCATACTAGTAATTGCAAAACTGTATTTTTCTATGCTTTTTATTTCTCATGCATTCACATGAGAAGATCTGACAATGCTGCAAGAGGTAATACCTACACATTAACAAATTTACATTGATAGATGCATTTGTCCTATCAATGTAGAATTGGCTATGGATAGCCCTCCTGGCCAAATTTCAGAAACATCGTATGAAAAATGCCTGAGAGACAGTAGCAGTAACCCTCCCCATACCTTGAATGTTCCCTAACATTTTGGTATTCACCCAAAATGTATCTTCTATTTCTCCTTTTGACAGTTTAAGTTGTGGCACAATTTAAAAAAAAACAACAACTGCACCATGATCTTCACCAAGGTCTTCACTTTTTCTGATTTGGGGAAAATCTTTGTGTATTCCTAATATTCCTAGTATACAGCATGAATTAATAAGCTTTCTGTTATCTCTGTTACCTTAATTAATACCGGTAGGTCTTCAGTTACCTCTTCAGTTTTTTCCTGAGCTATGTTTGACTCCGGCTCCTGATACCAACCTAAATTAATTTAACTTACTGCTTTAAATGGGAATGGTTGCCCCATTGCAGGAGAAAAACACAAATAGGGTACATCTACAAAAAAAAAAAATAGTTCAAGCACAAGTCACGTCACAATTACAATTCTCTCTACCTGGGGCTGCCTCTGAGGACAGTTCAGAAATGTAAACCGCCCTGTATTTATTTAATAAAAAAAATATTTTTGCCTCAAATCCACACCTGTGAGAGTTTGCATTTCAGTTTCCATAGACTGGAAGTCATGCAGGTGGCTGAAACAGCTACTATTTATAGATTGAGTAATTACTTTTGCTAGGACAAACTATTCCCAGTCAACAATTAATAAATTTAGGTTGAACTCCTTATTCACTTCAGACCCCATTAATTTCACTGAAAGTTAATGGTAGTTTTGTCATTGAGTTAAGTCAGCCGACCAAACATGTGGTCCCTCAGCCATGGACCAATTATCATGAACTAGGCTATGATTTCCCCCTTGATTTTTTTTAGATGAAGAAATATGTCTTGGATTTCATTGCTGTTGTTTATAACAGCATTTGGAAACCTAGGAACCTTCAAGGCCATTTTGAGCAAACCGTGCTCATCACCTTGACTTGAGGCAGTGCCACCACCATGGCAGACAACTGCATACCACCAGAACAGCTGTGACTCAGTTGCTGGAAGGAGAATGGCAGCTGCATCCAGGACAAGAAGACAGAGCACAGCCAGAAAGCAAAGTTCCCATCGTCTCAGATGTCAGCCACAAATCCTGCTACACACCAGCCCATCGGCATCCAAGCTCAGCGCGTCATATGGACCTCCCGCATATGAAGCTTACTCTCTACATAAACCACGAGGCCAATGACAGGTCCTTCTCCTGCAAAGCTAAGGATACCTACAAGGCTCTTCACAGGGTTTGCAGCCACAACTGTGACTTGGTATGAGAGGTGGTTCTTATGTATTCAGTGGTCTGTGTTTGCCTGAGCTTGAGTCTGGACTAAGGATTCTGAGCTCCTGTGTTCTGATTCGATACATGATATCCAACCACAGAACATTCCAGGATTTGCGCCACTGCCATTGGCCCTTAAACTCTGAGTCATGATTTGCAGCTTGGAAGTTTAGATAGCCAATCACACCGGGAATGGGAGAGGCCCAGGCCTTCAGAAATGTATATAAGCAGTTGCTTTGCCCCTGTTGTCCAGTTCTGTTAGTTCAATGAAGGTTCTTGCTGTTATCACTGTGTCTTGCTTCGTGGGAACCCCACCTACACTTTAGTGATCACACCCAAGACTTCATAAGTAGATAAGTTGATCTGTGACTCCCCATGTGTTTAGGATAGAAGGGGGAAAGCCTCCTTCTATCATATGTGGTGGACTTGTAAAAGGGTGAAAAAGTATTGGGAAATGATTCATAATGAATTGAAAAAAATGTTTTAAAGTGCTTCCCCCCCCCCCAAAAAAAAAACACAGAGTCCTTTTTGTTGAGGATAATTCAGATGGAAATTCCCAGGTGTCAAAAAAAGGTTATTTATGTATGCCACTACTGCGGCCCGTGTTTTGTTAGCCGCAAAATGAAAAATGAGCAAAGTCTCAGCTAAAGAAGAATGGCAACTTAAACGGATGGGATATGTGCAGCTTGCAGACCTAACATATAGAATAAGAGAACAAGAAGAACATACGTTTAAAGAAGATTGGAAAATGTTTATTGAATATATAGGGGAAATTGTGTACATTTGAAAACGTGGGGCAGCATTAAGATAAATTCAACAGTGTAAATAAATTTTGATGGATGTAATAATGGAATCCTGAATGGTTTAGTTTATGTAAAATATGCAGGGATTACTGTTATGCAGAATGAACCATGGAAAGAGAAGAAGGGAAGCCATTGATATTTTAAGGTTGTTTGGATGAATATTCTAAAATGTAAAACAGACAATTTAATAAAAATTATGGGTGTTTTTTTTTAAAAAAATGGATGGAAGGGGAAAAGTCATTTGAAAAGCAATGTACGCTGGAGTCACTCCAGCTATTTCCTCTGGTTCCTAGCTATTCTCTGCATAAGTTTAACTTCATGGGGGGATAAGGCCATCAATAGCTATTACTCACTGGAGACTGCTTGAAACCACAGGAGGGAAGAGTGATCCTGTGCTCGAATCATGTTTGCAGGTTTTCCACAAGTATCTTGGTGGCCACGGTCAGGGGCGGAGGAAGGAGGGTGGGCCGCCCCGGGTGTCTTCGGGGTGACATTTGGCGCGCCTCCTGCCCAAGACTCCCAAGCCTACCCCAAGACGTTGGGGGAAGGGGGGAGCTGCGCTGTTTTGCCGGCAGCATTCCCCCTCCCCCCTTCGCTTTGACAGCTGGGAAGGCTTGGGAGTTGTGGGCAGCCGGCGCGCCAAATGTCCACTAACAGCGGATCGCTCCACCCCCATGGGCGGCCCGCTCCGCCCTCAGCTGCAGGGCACGCACACCACTCTGTGCACCTGAGCGGCTCCCCCATGTCTGGGAGGACACCCTCTGTGCCCGCTGCCCTCGGGAGTGCGCCTGCCCTGGGCAGCGCAGAAGAAAAAGAAGAAGAGGAGGAGGAGGAGAAGTTTGGATTTGATATCCCACTTTATCACTAATATTCTTAATATACAGTGTTCCCAAGTAGCTGTGCTTTGGGCATATCTCAGAAGAAGAAGAAGAAGAAGAAGAAGAAGAAGAAGAAGAAGAAGAAGAAGAGTTTGGATTTGATATCCCGCTTCATCACTACCCGAAGGAGTCTCAAAGCGGCTAACATTCTCCTTTCCCTTCCTCCCCCACAACAAACACTCTGTGAGGTGAGTGGGGCTGAGAGACTTCAGAGAAGTGTGACTAGCCCAAGGTCACCCAGCAGTTGCATGTGGAGGAGCGGGGAAGCGAACCCGGTCGCCAGATTACTAGTCTACTGCTCTTAACCACTACACCACACTGGCTCTTTCAGGCATATGCTCCACCACTGGCCACAGTGAGAACGGGAAGCTAGACTAGATAAGCCACTGGCCTGAAATACAGCTGAACATGTTATTTAAAAAAAAATGGAGGTGGGCAGCCTCAGTTGTGATTGGCCCTTTGGAGCCTTGGGGCCCCAACATTTGTCCAAGATTTCAGATGCTGGGCTCTGGGCTTGTAGGCCTGGATACAGATACTGATATCACACAGAGTCACAGCCAATGTGTGGTGGTGCAATTATCCAGAAACTAGCTTCATCTTGAGTCATGACATACATTATTTTTATTAGCTGTTTATTAGTTGGCGATTTGATGGTATTTTTAACTGATTACTCTATGGATATACTATTTTACGGTATGTTACGAGCGATGCTGAGCACATAAGCCCCAAAATTTAATTACAGCATGCATGAGATAAATGAAGGCAAAATAATCTAAAAATATTCAGCTCTTACATTAGCTGAAGGTACTTAAAAAAATATCCAATATTCTTCAGAATTACTGAGCAAAAATTAAATCTTTTTTCACCTTCCACAAACTTGGGAGAAAATATAACCTTGGAACTGTACTCAGCCTCATGGATAACGGAAAGAGAGAAGGAGGGAGGGAGGGAAGAGAGGAGGAGAGAGAGAGATTAAGAAGGGCAGGAATGGGATATTTCCCTAAGGAGGTATAAACAAAATAAAACTCTTAAACCAGATACTAGATAGGGAAGAAATGAAAAAGCAAGCGGGAACTAATTCCTAGTCTTTTACACACATTTTGTGCAGGGATCTTCTTCTTCTTTGAGTCTGAAGCATTAAACCTTTTCTTTTAACATCTACTTCGATGAGCTTCACTACCCAAAACACAATGATGTCATATTACTGAAAATGTGCGACCACATCCAAATTGGCAGCAATTTGCAAACAAGTTAGATTGAATTCATACAGCTATTTGAAAGCAAAATAAAACCTATTCTCTTTCCACTGGCATCTGAAAGATGGTAACATCTGAGAAATCCATTAATGCATGAATGTAAGAGAAAACGCCAGCTTGACGTTCCTCAATATATCTGCTGGGGGTAAATTTTACAATTTTAGAGCCCAATGAAATAAGGCTTTTTTAAAATAATAATAATAATAATAATCTAGACCACCAAATAGCTGTTAGTACTGTTTTCTCCCTTGGAAGCTGCAAACCAATTGATCACTGTTAGCTGAGCATTTTGGCCGAGTTGCCTCCAATCCGAAATGTGCTCTGTTTAATTAAGTATTCAGTGTGCATTATTTGCAGATTTAGTTCGGTTCAAGCTGTTCCGAAGCTCAACTGTTGTCTTAGTGACAAGAAGAATTATGCTTCTATGAGTGCCTAATGCAGTGAAGAGATGACAGTTAAACTCAGCACATCTGGTGAGGCAGCCTAAATGGCTGTGCCTTATCTCCAGGAAAGCAACAACCTCCTGCAAGACGGCAACTGAGGCGGCCTTAAAGTTGCACATCAAGGAAAGAGGCACACAATGAAAAGAAAAGAAAAACGCCCCCACCAAACGAAAGTCATTTCAAGTTCCACCGAAGAGTCAACTCACTGGGGAGGTGAAAGGAACAATTCCTCAACTTTCACAATGCGTTTGAGTGCACAATGCGTTGGGCTTCTGTTGAAGGTGAGACGTTGTTATATAAGGTCATTCTCTAATTAGAATGAAGGAGACTAGGTTTTCGGTCCGAAGGGTTATCTGTTAATGGGACCAGAATGAATGTTGTTGTTTTCTAAAGTCATGTAAAAGGCAGCGGCCACGTGGCCAAGTAGCCAGCCACACTTTTTGGCAGGGAAATTGCATGTTAGTGGCCCAAAATGGCTAAGAAATAGCAGGAGACAACTCTTGGAATCAAGAGTAATTTGGGTGAAGATGACCCATCTTTCCCCACACTCAGCTGAGGCCTCTCTATTTGATGAAGAAATTCTTTATCTCTCTTAAATAGAACAGAGACTGGGTTTCGCTTTTTCTCAATCTCTCATTCTTCCCAGTCTTACCCTGAATTTCTCACATAGGTGCTGGCTTCCTGGGGCCATGGGTGCCCGAGCACCCACAAAATTCCCCATGCAGGGGCTGGGCACCCACAAATTTTGGCACCAGGACCATGCACACTGCATGGCACACACGCCCCCAGGCACCCACGATCGCGGGGCCAAGATGGCACTCCTGATTCACTATTTTTCCGCATCAGTATCCAATTTTTAATTTTAAAAAATTGTTACAAAAACTTCTCTGCAATTTTATCTAATATACACATTTTTGTAAGCAGTTTCCCTTTAAGATAATGCATTTTTGTGCATTTTTTCCCCTTATATATGTATTTTAATGGACACTCTCCCTTAATATACATATTTTTGTAGACCTTGTTTGGTTGGGAGAATTATATTACAGAATCCAGAGAAGTGCAAATTTGAGAGGAATAGCTGTGATTTGGTTCACATTGGTTTGGGAAGTCTGAATTACATGCGTTCTCATGCCAATATAAACAGAGGCATAGGAGGGTTAGGTGGTACCCAGTGCAGAAAATTTCTTGTCAACCCCCCCCCTTTGATTTCTCCCCCCTGCAAAAACGGTTTTACGTTATTTCATATTTTCTTACAAAGGAATAATAAGTAATAATAATAAACTTTTATTTATATCCCGCCCTCCCCAGCCGAAGTCGGGCTCAGGGTGGCTAACATCAGATACATAACATTGGTATAAAATCAAACAATAATCAAATTACCTCCTAAAAACATCTCAAAATCAAATTAAAGTCTAATTAGATGGCTTTCCACAGGGTTAGGATTGGGAACAGTAAGTGATCCACTGAACTGAAATTTCAGCCTTCACGACATAAGAAAACAGCCAAGTAAACAGCTAATTTTGGTGGAGGAGGGTCAAGATATTAACCAATATGCATGAAATTTCATATATAGCTATATAATCCCTAGTATAGTAAGATAAGACCTTTGGAGAAGGCATTTAAGAAAAAGTTTTTTATGAACTGCCCTAGTAGGGCAGTAATTGTTCCTTGATAATTTGTCACCCCCTCCATTATGGAAACTGGTGCGGACCGCCCCCTACACCCCCTTGCTATGCCCCTGAATATAAATCAAGCCAAATTTCTCCCCCTGGTGTGGGGCAGTGAGCTGCCGCTTTGCAAGAGTGTGTTATTGGTTTGTTTTGTTCCTGTTCCTGTTCTTGTATTTATTGTGATCTTTTGTGCATTGATTCTGATAGGGAAGATCTGCAAGGTTAGATTCTAAATCCCAATAAGCATTATTGCCTTGAACTAGTAACTCACTATTTTCAAAGCTTATCTTGCCTATATTAATTACCCACAACATCAGTCAGAAAATCCCAGTTAAGACACAAGCACTTATTGTACCATCAGAAATAGCCACCCATTATGTGTGGAAAAACTTGAGTCATTCTTTGAAAAATCTTGATATATGGATTTAGAACGTAAGTGTCACAAACCCTGTTAGAACTGCCAAAACCGTCAAAAAGTATATAAGGAATCATACTGATAAAAGAGATGATGGAGAGAGATGATGACAAGCTTTTGAAAATGCATTACAGTTCATGACTACAAAAATTAATAGGAATATGCTGGTTGAATGAATGCCAGTTACCAAGGAAACTAAAGTGATGTACAACCTAGAAAATTTCTGCTCCCAGTATAATTATTTTATATCTTTGCTTTTCCTATACCATTTGCAAAATATACAATTCATTAAACAATGTTCCAGGATGTTTAAACAACTTTTCCTTTCTTCAGTTCCTTAATAAGATATACTCTAAATTTAATGAGGTGTGCTAATCTCATTACGTATGCAACATCCCCTATTTTTGTTACATCAAAGCTTCATTAATGACACTTGCTTATGCACCCAAAATATCATTATTAACCATTTCCCTGCTGCTAATGAACTAAACACGATTCCTTTCTTGCTTTATGAAAGGTCTTTGCACCAGTGCTCAAATTATAGGGGTGAAGCTAGAGACAGACAGAAGCCCAGCCCCCTGACTCCCCACAATATTAGCCAAAATTTGCCTGTAGCATGATTCTGAAAAACAAACAAAAAACCAGTAGCTAGGATGGCTACCAAAAAACCCAGCGGCCTTCCTGTTATCAGGACCAGCCAAAATGTTTTGCTGCCAAAGACAGAGCAGAAAGTGTCTCCCATACCCCAGTACTCAAGGGCATCCAAGTTGGCCCCTGAGGCAGAAAAGCCCACATGTTCCCCACTTCCCCACTGACAATAAGAATATAAATGTAATAACACTAAATTACTATTTGCTTCCCCTGTCATGACACTCAGAACTGGGTTCCTCATTCTACATAGTGTTAGGCCAGCCTAGGTTTGAGCACTGCTTCAAATAATCCTATAACCTAGGTTTGAGATTTAGAATTTCTAAGTACAGTGGTACCTCTGGTTACAAACTTAATTCATTCCGGAGGTCCGTTCTTAACCTGAAACCGTTCTTAACCTGAGGTACCACTTTAGCTAATGGGGCCTCCTGCTGCTGCCGTGCTGCCGCTGCGCAATTTCTGTTCTCATCCTGAGGTAAAGTTGTTAACCTGAGGTGCTACTTCTGGGTTAGCAGAGTCTGTAACCACTGGCGGAGGAAGAGGAGTGCGGGGGGAGCGTATTGACCCCGGCAGCATGATCCCGGCAGGGTGCCATCGTGGCTTTCCCCCCCCCACCTGCATTGGGTGCCCCGCCCCCTCAGACAGCCCACCACACCCCCAGGACGCACAACAGCCCCGCCCCTGCCTGCTCTCCGCCCCCCGGTGCTGGAGCATGAAGCTCTGCCGCTGTCTGTAACCCAAAGTGTTTGTAACCCGAGGTACCACTGTATTCATAGCACAATTTACCTAGGAATAAGTTCTGTTCAGTCCCCAGAATCTCCCAGTAAGGCCCCAAAGAGGAAGGGAAACTACACTACCCACAGAGCTGGAATAGCTATTGGCACTTCCATTGAAATCAAGAATGACCAAGTAGGAAAAACAGGGAGCAAGGAAACTACCCCCAGCCCAGGCAGGCATAAGTCCATCAGGGCTTAATATAGTGATCCTTCTCTTGGAAATGTAAGGAAAAGGAGGGTACTTTTTACCATATGTGGTAGACATGTAAAGAGGTAAAAGCTTTCTGGGTAATGATATATAACGAGTTAAAGAAAATGTTTAAAAACACTTTTGTTCAAAAAACAACAACAACAACAACCCCAGAAGCTTTTTTATTGGGTATAGTGGGTAAAGAGATACCGAGACAAGATAAAAAATTGTTCTTATATGCAACAACTGCAGCAAGAATTTTGTTAGCCCAAAAATGGAAACAACAGGAGTTACCAACAATAGAAGAGTGGCAGATGAAAATGATGGACTTTGCAGAATTGGCGAAACTGACAGGAAGAATCCAGCGAGACCGAGCATTCCAAAAAGACTGGAACAAATTTATATTATACTAGTGGTTTAAACCCGTTAAAATAACGGGCGCTAGAACATTTCTGACACAAAACCCAAGGTCCTGAAGTGCAAGGAGCAGGGCAAACCATGCGCTCCCTACACGGCGTTAAGATTCTGAGGGAGAAATGACGGTGTGTTTCCTTTTATTGTTCCTGTCCTAAACATACTTACTGCACGAAGCATGGCTTGCTGCCTCCTCCTCCCCCCCCTCCTCCCGCACGCGATGCTCTCCACATGCCTGTCACTCGCCCAGAAATAACACTTTGCCGCAGACACCCACAGCCAACGCCGAGCTCGAGCTCAGCAGAACCCCACCTTAATCCCGCCCCTCCGGTCTGGGCTGCCTGGCGGGCTAGGCCCGCGCTTGCTGCTGAGGGAATGGAGTTAAGGGCTGGGATGGTAGGTTCCTGCGGAGCTCCCACCGCCGTTGTGATGAGGTCTTCTGGCTGGGGGAAGGGGCGGCCGAGGGAGAGTGGCAACAGGAGGGGGCTTTTTTCCCTGGAGTGGTGTGGGGCTGGGGGACGGTAGAACAGGTTTCCTTCCGGATGTGTGGGGCTCCCAGCCCCTTTCGGAGTGTGGGGCGGTGGGTGGGGAAGCGAGGGGGGTGAGGCAGCGGCAGAGGTGGCGGCATCATCTCCCGGGAGGCTTCGCCCCGCCCCCCGGTTCTCCTCCTCCTTCTGCCCAGCGGCAAGAGCGGCAGCGTGGCCTCCCTTCTCGGCCTCCCTTCAGCCTCTGGAGCGCCAGCATTCCATTTCAACCGCCGCTTCAACTGCCGCCGCTGCTCCCGGCCCGATCTCTCTGCTCCAATCCCTGTGTCCGTGGGGCACATGCTCAGTAGCGCAAACCCAGAGACACAGGGACTGGATGCAGAGACACTTGCGTTTTATACATATACAGATTTGAAAGACAACTGTAAGCAATTAACATCACTCGCAGGGTTATCTGAAGACTTGTAAGATGAAATTGCTACCTATTCAGGTTGTGTAATTTAATATTTTAGGAAATGATACAACAAGGATAGGAAACGAAGTGAAATGCAATGATGCAAAGTTTAATTTTGTAAACCATTAGACGGGAGGGAGGGAAATCATTAGGCTCAGTTGAACCAAAGAAATAAAATAAGAGGATATGATGTTACATAATATGATTATTGGTAAAACCAATAAAAATTATTTTTTTTAAAAGACAGTGATGCCTCCTTCCTAGGGAACTCCACCCCCAACCTCCATAGGATTGCTCTGTCCATTCACACCTGCTCTTTTTAAAACAAAGACGGCCGTTCGAGTAACCTGAGGCACCTTAAAAATAGCCTGAGTGATGATAAAGGAGAGCATTTGCTGAACACATTGGTTTCTTCTCCAGCGCCAGGTACCTTTAGTTAATTGGAAGAAAGCGGAAAGGCAGATCTATTTAAGGGGCTATTGAATGTCCCAGTGTATGTCTGGCTGATCACCTCAGCCTTGTCCAGACTCACAAGGAAATTAATGGGATTGCAACCAGTTTCACTAGCCCCCCGTCCTGGGAGGGAAGCATGTTAACAACCATGGGAGTTCTCATATGGACAGTCCACCAAACGCCAGCACTATTTTCAGAGGAGTATTGATTGGATGCGTTCCCAGCAGAGAACAACAGCACGGAATTGAAACCATATCTGGAGCTGGCATCCTACCTATGCTGCAGTACTCTAAGCACTACAAAGGACCAAAGAAGTGTATAAGTCAAGTATTCTTCTTTTTTTAAGAAAGAATCTTGGGAGCAACGGCTTAGGAATCCTGCATTATGCTTTAAAAATAATTTTTTTAAAAAGCAGTGCAGCAAAGAAAAAAAAAGTGTTTTTCTAATCCTACTGAGGTGAGGAACTTTATGCAATGAGAACAAGTAAATAAATCCCAAAGTTAAAATTGCTACATTCACAATCCTTCAGCTAACCCTCACACTAAGACTTCTTAAGCAAACAACATGTCCATTGCCCGTGAGCTGCCCTACAAAAGTTTGTGTGCTATATTTCAAGTACCTTGTTTTATATTGCAGCATCTTTGTAGGTTAGCATAGGGGGTTTCATTCAGCAGAGTGTACATTCCCTTGTAGTGGAAATGGTATGTGGTGTAATGTGGGATCACGTCTTTTCCTTAACCAACAGTGACAGACGTACCTGGAGGTACTCCTGCATCCTTTGCTGTCGCTTGAGGCTTAGGTGGCCTCAGTGGCCTGGAGTGCCTTCCATTATCTTTGGCTGGTGGCCCAGCTATGCCCCTATCTTGGCAAGAATAGCTTAACTACTGTTGTCTATGCTCTGGTAACCGCAAGGTTAGATTAATGCAATGCGTTATACGTAGGGCTGCCTCTGAAGACGGTTCAGAAACTTCAGCTAGTGCAGAATTCAGCAGCCAGGTTGCTCACCGAAGCAAGACAGTTTGAGCATATTACACCAGTCCAACTGCATTGGCCCAATTCAAATTGCTGGTTTTGACCTATAAAGCCTTAAATGATTCAGGACCACAATACCTCAAGGACCGCCTCTTTCCATATAAACCTACCCAGACGCTGATATCATCTTTATATTTTGATTTTATTCTGTGCACCGCCCTGAGACCGCTGGGTATAGGGTGGTATATAAATTCAACAACAACAACAACAACAACAATTCCTCTAAGCAGCAGTGATGGCTAGTGAATGTCTCTAGAGCTAAAAATATGGGGTTGCTTCCCCACTTAGGGATCTGTAGTGGGGCACAGTAACTCAGAGACCCCCGTCCTCTCCTTCAATGTTTCCTCTCCAACTGGTCATTAGAATAACTTGCAACTGAGTTTCGTTATTTCCTCCTACCTCCCCAACCATTTTTTCATTTGTGTTGGGTCTTTTTAGATTACAAGCCCCAAGGTCTGGGGTCCTTTTGCAGGGTGAAGTTGAAGAGAGGGGTCATTTAAAAAATAATCTTATTTTTATTTTACACAGTGGTACTTACACAAGTAAGTACCATTCTCCAAAGGTTCCAAGTACTCATTTTAAGTTCAGCTAATATTACTACTTCCTGTTGATAACAGCTAGCGGATACACGTGCAAAGACCTTGAATAGCTTTGCTTACATGACCCAATGTCAGTTTCTGTTCCAGGGGGTTGACTTAAACAACTTACAGTAATTTATACAGTTGTACCTCGACTCCCTTGGGAGTTGAACGTTTTGGCTCCCGAACGATTGAAAACCAAAAGTGATTGTTCCGGTTTTCGAACCTTCTTTCAGAAAGCAAATGTCCAACGGCTTCCGATTGGCTGCAGGAGCTTCCTGCAACCAATCAGAAGCCGCGCTTTGGAAGTTGAATGTTTCGGAAGTCGAACGGACTTCCGGAATGGATTCTGTTTGACTTCCGAGGTACAACTGTACTGTATGTTTCACTACGTGCAGGCAGAAAACCCAGAGCAACTCTTTTCTCTATAAAAGCATGAAAAGAGAGAGAAAATGATTGGGAATCAGTAATAAAAGTCTTCCGCAGCAACAGAAACCAACACTAGGACAATTAAGAGAGCCTGTTGGAAGAGTCATAAATAGGGCATGCATCACTACTCCAACAGCTGCAACCAACAGGAAGAAATAAACAGACGGGCCACACCACCAGGAACCAAGTTAAAGGCACAGCAGATCTTTAAAGCTTCCCTGGCATTTTGCCTATAAACGTCAAAAAGGCCAGAGTTCCAATTACATTTTATTACCAATAATCGGCACAAAACAGGTCTGAAAAAGACATGGGAGAACAATGTGGAAAACACTGGAATGCAACCGAATGACGACAGTTCCATCTGGATGCTTTTAAAGATTTGCAATGCGGCCATTTGCACTGCCAAAGAGGCAGCTGCTGTCCATTTTAAGTGTTGACGTTTCGGCTGAAAAGTGGGCTGTCTCTTTCAAACGTGGTAGAGACACACTGGGATTTCAGCATTTTCATCTGTTGTTATCAGTGCGGCCTTGGGGACTCCTCGGAAGTGCACCGTGGATCGCTGGTGGCCCCAAGGCAGTTTAAGAATTGCTTGTCTGGAAAATAAGTACATATGTAATTATGCTATGATGCCAGGAATAGTTCTGCAGGTCTGATTCTTTAGCAGCTCAGAAACATAGCCAGCAGCACCCAAGACAGCCATATATGTACAGAAAGTCTGCCTTTTGTATAAACCCGCGTGAGCTGTTGGGGCCCATTAAAAGTCCATGATAGAACACAGAAACCTCTGAAAGAGCCATTTGGGCTTTTAATGGCCCAGAAATCGACACACCTCCTGGGTGAATACATTAAAAGAGCGAAGACCGGGAGAAGAAGTGAAACTTGTGATCAGTCACTTGGAGATCCTTTGGGAGGGTGATGGGAATTCAATGGAGGCATAGCCCAGCTTTTGAAACTAGCTAACAAAGCCCTAAGGAGATCATTCTTTTGCAGCTTTCCTTAGGAAATGTTTTGTTTCCTTGTAAACAGTATCTCACAACTTCTCTTTCACTGGTATCTGGAAATGTTTCTTTCATAAATGTGTGGCCATATGAATACCAGTGTACTCAGGAGTTACGGTTCATGATTTTGTATTTTCCCAGGGCAGGAGTAGGTCAATGCAGGGATACATTTCCCCAACTCTCCTCTATCCCTGGCTTTGAAAGGAAGTCTGTTTGCTCCTTGCACCTTAGAGAACAGGGTGCTTACGGGGGCCTTGATACACAAGTTTAGCCTGGGTTTTCCCACTGGCCTCCAATCTTCCCTTCAATACTACAAATAACCAAAATCCTACCATTGATCAATTTAAAATTAAAAGGGCTAATAAAAAGCAGCCAATTCATACAGGTTAAAGTATGAAAGATAAGTATGTTTGAAATATCACATGCATGACATTGGAAACAGAGACTCAATGGTTAGTAGAAGGATTGAAAATTTCCTCCAGCTCACTGATTCTCTCCAATAAATGTCTCCTAGTTTCCACCATTTGTGTTAAAAAAAGAAATAAGAGGTATGGATCTTTTCCTTTTCCTTGTATGAGGTAGTTTCATCCTAAATCAGCCTGCTCATTACCTAATGATTGCTTTGCCCAGTGTTTCCTGAATTAATGTGTTCAAAAATTCTGCCCAGATATTAATGTGGTGGACTACCATGATTCAAAGCAAAATGAGAAATATCCTTGTCACTTTTTTTTCGGAAATCCGAGCCATCATTTTAACAAAATGTAGGCAGCCACCACCTTGTCTTCAGTGGGTGATATATTCATCATTTTCACAGCTAGGCCATGTTAGATCGCAAGCCTACTGAATTTGCAGATCAACAAGAATGTTTTCATTGATACCGGTGAGATTTGGCGCAGGGCCATACTGACTACGCTTGGCAAGGAACTGAGCTGTGCTGATCTAAATATACTGCTATTTGTCTGCTAATTTCTTTATATTTCTTCATAGATGAGCCTGCATGCTGTGGAAACAAGCTTAATTGGTGTTTCTGCCTTTTTTTTTTAGAGGAGTTTCCTGTCAACTTTCATTGAAGAATGTAGGAAGAGCCTGCTGGATCAAGCCAGAGGCCCATCTTGTTTGACATCCCATTCTCACAGCAGCCAGGCAGATGCCTCTGGGTTCCCCACAAGCAGGGCTTGTGTGCAACAGCAATGTCCCCACTTGTGACTCCCAGCAACTGGTATTTACAGGCATGCTGCCTTAAACCACAGAACTGGAACATTTTCCTCCTCTCCTACTATTCCTGAGATTTGAAGACTAACAGATGGACAGTGAAAGTGCATCCTGTGAGTCTTAATGGTTTCAAAGAGACTTCTACTTCAGAGACAGAAAGAGAAGCAGCAATACTTCTATTATCCACTATTCAGTGGTCTAAAGATCTCACTGCCCTTTCTGCACTTGAACATACATATCTTATAATTGTCCATTCTGTTTGGACATCTATTTGGCCATACGAACTGCATAAATTACCGGTAATATGTTGAAGTCAGGATTGACGGGTTGTTTTTAATTTTTTTATTTCTTTCTTTTTGCTGAGAGCCAGTGTGGTGTAGTGGTTAAGAGCGGTGGACTCGTAATCTGGTGAACTGGGTTCGCATCCCCGCTCCTCCACATGCAGCTGCTGGGTGACCTTGGGCTAGTCACACTTCTCTGAAGTCTCTCAGCCCCACTCACCTCACAGAGTGTTTGTTGTGGGGGAGGAAGGGAAAGGAGAATGTTAGCCGCTTTGAGACTCCTTCGGGTAGTGAAAAGCGGGATATCAAATCCAAACTCCTCCTCCTCTTCTTCTTCTTCTTCTTCTTCTTCTTCTTCTTCTTCTTCTTCTATATTTGCAAAAAATAAAAAAATAAAAAGTGCATCCATTTAACAGCAGATCCATAAATCTGATGCTTAGTGTGAGCCATGGCACTGTTGTCAGAGGCTGCAAGACCAATGATGACCATGCCGTTTTTAAGGTGCCTAAATTGTTCCCCTGCTCCATTTCTGGTATAGCAGATAAGTTTCAAATTGAGCATGGAGGAGTATATTGACTGGATGTTCCATCTAGGCCATTAGACCCTGTGTCCTGAACGGGAAACCTAAAGAAAACATTGTTCACCTTCTTTGGGTTCCCTTAAAAGCCTTCTAAGCTCAGAATGCCAGATGTTCTGCACTATTCAACTGACTTTTGCACCTAATGCATTTTTTGTATCAAATGTATCTTTGTTTAATGTATTAAATATCAATCTTATTTTCAATGGCAATAGGGAAACAATTTTTCTTCCCCTTTTTAATATTTGAAGCCTGCCTTCCCCCTTTTAATCTTATTTTTGTAGATTAATGCCCCCTTTTCTCTCGACTATCCTATATCCCACAAGCTGTTCATGCTTCAGATCTTTCAGTGCTGCCACAATCATTTCCCCATATGCATAATTCCCCACAATATTGGAGCCACTATTGTTCCAGCTTCACATTTTCTTTGATATGCCTAAAAGCTTTGAAGACATTAGAAGCATGAAAAAAATAAAGATAACATTTCATGCCTGATCTACAGACATTGTTTATATTAGTCATAGTAAGAAGAGCATGGGCAAAAGAATAAGTTGTTTTATGCTATAACTGCATCAGTTTCCTTGAAAGTTGCCGTGTAAGGATGGATGCTTTAGTTTTAAGAATCTATTATTATGAATTTGTGCAGAAATGTTAAGACTTTTAAATCAGGTACCAGAAGTTTGATATGGAAGCGCCTGCAAAACTTCCCTCTCACTTTTCAGCTGGTCCTTGGAGCTTTTGCCAACTAGCTGGACTTGCAATTTAATCAGAACAAATGAGGTTTAACAAGTTTCACAAACACATATCAACAAGAAATGAAAAACATTCTCAGGAACAGATTTTGCTAATCTTTCATAATATGGCACCTTGTGTGAGCCCCAAATTTGGAGCCCACAAATGGATGGGTCTTCTCAAATTTTGTGCTCCCTTGGATTGGTGCCCTATACCTGAGAGTCTCAGGGCGGTTCACAAAAAAAATCAAGATATAAAACTACAAAATACCTGATAAAAATAAAAACAACAACTCAATAGCCCCGCCCCAAAAAAACACATTTTAAAAGAGCATAGGATGTCAATCAAATCAACCAAAGGCCTGGTTAAAAAGAAATGTTTCACCTGGCACCTAAAGGTGTATAATGAAGGCACCAGGTGAACTTCCCTGGGGAGAGCATTCCACAGATGGGGAGACACTGCAGAGAAGAGTCGTTCTAGTGTTGCCACCCTCCGGACCTCTCGAGGAGGAGGCACATGAAGGAGGACCTCAGAAGATGATCTCAGGGTCTGGGTAGGTTCATATGGAAAGAGGTGGTCCTTGAGGTATTGCGGTCCTGAGCCATTGAAGGCTTTATAGGTCAAAACCAGCATTTTGAATTGGGCCCGGAAACTAATTGGTAGCCAGTGCAGTCGGACCAGGATCGGTGTAATATGCTCAAACCGTCTTGCTCCTGGGAGCAACCTGGCCGCTGAATTCTGCACCTTCCGACCTGTCTTCAGAGGCAGCCCTACATATAACACATTGCAGTAATCTAACCTTGAGGTTACCAGAGCATAGACAACAGTAGTTAGGCTATTGCTGTCCAGATAGGGGCGTAGCTGGGCCACCAGCTGAAGGTGGTGGAAGGCATTCCGGGCCATTGAGGCCACCTGAGCCTTGAGCGACAGCAAAGGATCCAGGGGTATCATCAGCACCATTCTCAGGGTAGTAGTGATTAAAGGTAGCAGGAGTGATCAGTGATTCCGGAATCCCATGCTCTCCAGCTCATTGCCCACTGGGTTGGTGACTCACGTCCAAAAGAATCTTGCATGCATCCCAAGCCCATATTCTTACTCCTTTTCATACGGTCCTTTTTATACAAGGCACACTGTGCATAGATGGCCTCTGGCTAGTGTGCCTGAACTAAATTAATAAATCTAAGACTTAGAAAAATCTGTATGTGGAAGCGCCAAAAGGCGGCAATCCTTTAGTGTGTTTCTGCTTCATGTGTTTATACGGTCAATGCATTGATCACAGCTGGATGAAAGAGATGGAAAAAGCTTATGGAAACATTTGCAAATCCCGGAGATAAACTACATCAAGGTCAATATTATCTGTTGTATCAGTGTAAATGCACAGTAACAAGAGATTATGAGCAAATGTGTATGACTAAAACATCTTTGGATCGCCTGGCTATGTTTTTTTTTAAAAAAAAAACCAAAATCAACAACTTCTGTTGTAAGTGGAAGACTATGCAATGGCAAGATCAGAACAAAGCTACAAAATCACCCATGAGCTTTTCCGGTGTTATTTAAAAGTAATCAATTCCGCCTACTGCTAGCATGCACCAGAACTAACCCAGTACCCGCAAAGCTATCTTTCAACTTCTATATACTAGAAATGGGGAGAAAGTAGGTTTAAATGGAAGATCTGATCTTTTAAAAACAAAGAAGGGGAGAGGAGAGGTATGCACTCCAGCACCAGAAAGGGAGAACATGCACAGCTGCAAAGAACTAAATTCTTTATCCTGCACCCTGTTCTGGATGGTGTCACACACACACACTTTAAGATCAGGGACACAGCTTGAGTCTGACATTGTCATTTAGCACCTCCTACGAGCTTCAGAGGTTAGCCCAGCAATGGCCCTGTCTGGATGGAGATAACATGGCTTCCATGTCCTACACCCTAGTAACCTAATGTATGGTTTGCGAATGTCCCGGTCCTAAAACACTCTGCACTTCAATGGGGACAAAGCTGCACTCGCAGGGCTCGGGCGATGCTGGATTTCAGCATCAATGTCAGCCCTTGTGGAAAGATAACTGCCCAGGTAGGAGAAGTGACCGACAATTTCCAACGTTACACCATTAAGTTGGATTTGTGGCACTGCAGAGGGGTTGTTTTGTGCTTGTTGGTGCAGCACTTTGGTTTTTTTGGATGTTGAGCGATAGGCAAAGCTTTCGGACTCACTTTTAAAACCATGATTATGGAAGACAATCTTACTCGGCTACGAGTGATCGCCAAAGAAGAAGAAGAAGAACAAGAATGCCTTATACCTGGGGCTGCATTTGCAGACAGTTTAGATATGCCCATCTGATTCTACATCCTCAACCTCTATCTTTCCTACCTCCACACAGAGGGCAAATTTCTGAGGGGAGATAATAGTTATGTAATATTTGCTTTATATAGAAATCCCAAAACAAAAATGTGGAGGTGAAAGGCTACATGCAGAATATATTTTGATATTCATCTCAAAACACTGGAGTTGTTCTGGGGAACCACATCTGGCCAGAGGGATCCCCACCCCCTACCCCAAAGTGATGGGGTGATGGGGTGATGGGGCACTCTGAACTCCTCAGGATCATCAGGACTTCAAAGTATCATGCAGGGACTAGAAAAAAAGAGGTAAAATTGCTTCACTTTCCACTAATTCACAGCTCTTAGACCATCCCTCTGAGACCATCCTTGTGCTCTCCCTGCAGGTGAACTGATCGTTCAAAATACTTCCACAAGTCCTTAAGAATTATGAATATTCCTTTGTCAAACCCACGGACTCCCATCAGGTGTCGTTTTAGGCACAGCCATGGCAAGAGAATATTTCACAGTAATTAGAAAGCAAGCACATAGCAATGCATATCTTATATATGCCAAATTATCTGTATAATTTGCTTTCCACCCACAGTAAATAGAAAATGAAAAATGAAAAAAAGAACACTCGCCTTTCTAATAAACATAAGAGATCTTTGCTACTTATTAAAAAGTAACAGCAGTGGGGAAAATGTCACTGCCTAGAGTTAATAATGAACTTAAATGCTGCAGTGGTCAATTCAGCATGAGGTACATGGGCCCAATAATCATACTAGCATATTGCGTTATTGTCTATGATAATGATCAAGGCGCTCCTTCTCCCCACACTTTGAAAATAGCTAGATTTGCTGGTTCAGCAATCCAAAACTAAAAATGTTTTTTAACGCCCCATGTTAAATTATGAAGCCAGAAAGGGGCTGAATCTTGATTAAATGGCAGACAGGCAGTTGTGCCTTGAATGACTAGCCTGATGTGTGATTTCCTATCATCTTGCTCAGTGAACCACTAAAGGTGAATGCAATCGAGAACAGTGACTTGCATGGGGAGCTTACAGTGGAATAATTGTAGGGAATGAATACAAATTAAATCCTTTAAAAGACATAGCCTCTGCAGGTATCTGAACCCAACATATTACATGCACATTTTTTAAAAGATGGGAAACATCAAACACAATGTGAAAAAGCAGAGTCTGCTCTTTTCAGATAACAAAAACCAATGCATCGTAATCCAGGAACAGGTTGCCTAAAGAATTCTGATTTATGCCAGTTTTAACCATACTGTGTAACTGACCGACTCCAGGATCACTCATTGTCCATTCCCTGGGAGCACTGCCTTGAGACCATTAAATGTACTGGGCCAAAGTTTCTCCTTCATGTACATCATCATATTTCATGGAATTTGAATGCAGTGGCAGTAGTTTCTGCTGAAGGGAGGGCGGGGGGGGGGGGAGCAAAACCCCAACACTCTACTTTTAGAAAGGTCTGCAATTTATTTTATAGTGCCATCAAATTTGGGAGTTGTTCCAAAGATATTTCAGGAAAATCGCACTGCAACTCATTTGAGACAGACTCCTCTAAGCACTAAATAGGAACATGGCGTATTTTTAATGAGAGATGGAAATCAGCAATGATTTTGCTGAGGGGGGTGGGGACATTGGCAACAGCAGCTCACAGGATATTGATGAGTTATAAAGGGTTACAACTTCAATGCAAGGAAACAGGCTCTCCTGTTCTAC
The DNA here is from genome assembly GCF_009819535.1 of Lacerta agilis. NCBI lineage: Eukaryota > Metazoa > Chordata > Lepidosauria > Squamata > Lacertidae > Lacerta > Lacerta agilis. Next base: position 18,226,116 of record NC_046323.1, read on the forward strand.
TTGTGCAGGTACTAGAGACACATACCATGGATCTGCATAATTCAGATGTGCCATACAAAGAGACTTTTCTTGTCCTCTGTTGCTGAGGAGCAAGGCAAACTTTGCAACCCAGTGATGTTCCTACTTCCTCTTTTCTTTTCTTTTTTCAAAGTCATTTTTATTTGGTTTTACAAGTATAAAGTTATAGCAATACCAAATATATATCCGCATAAAGGGATGTCTCTGAATCTCAGGACTTCCCACCATCCCCTCCCTGGGTCCTGTTGCCAACATTTTCAACTGCATATTATTTCATAATCTATATTTTGTATATATCCATATTGTCCATGGTATTTGTTACCTGCAAGTGTTATTAGAATCCTGATAATGTTTTCAGCTTACAGTGGTCTCCTAAATAGATTATAAATTTTTCCCATTCTTTCTTAAAGTTTTTGTCTTGCTGACTCCTGAGATTTCCGGTCAGTTTTGCCAGTTTCGGCATAGTACAACAGCTTGGTTCGCCATTCCTCTCTGGTTGGGACTCTTTCTTCTTTCCATCTCTGGGCTAGTAGCATCCGTGTAGCTATTGTTGCATACATAAAAAGTCTTTTCTGCTCCATTGGGATGTTGGTACCTACAGTTCCTAATAGAAAAGCTTCTGAGTTTTGTGTGTGTGTGTGTGTGTTGTTGTTTTTTCAAAAGTTGTTTTAAACATTTTTTTCAATTCATTATATATCATTTCCCAGAAGCCTTTGATCCTACTTCCTTATCAAGTCCCCCCCCCCAGCTATTGACATCCACAGGTCCTCCAGACAGCCTATTTCATGGGTGAAACAGCATCTAAAGAAAAGCCCAGCTAGCATAATATTAGCCCACTCCTGCACTAACTTCATTCTATTCTCCACCTGCCTGACTTCTTGTGTACAACCGCTCCAGGGATTGTACTACCTCTCAACTTCCTCCTCCTCTGTCATGGGTCCCTCAGTTGTGTCAGAACCTAGCATGGTTTGGCAACCCCAGGCAGAAGAGGAGAAGCAGGAAGGAGAAGCAGCAGCAGTGGGTGGACTTGAAGCCTAGCACCCAGGGATGGAAGATGAAGGTCTTCCTCTTGTGACTCCAGGTGTTAGAGAGGGGGAAGCAGATTTGAAGGAGTCTCTGGTCCAAATCTTCCTTAAAAATAAAGAGCCCCAAAGAGTGTGAGCAGGATCCTTGGCTATCAGCATTTAGTTATGTACTTAAACAGTAGACCGAGCAGGTGCAATGTTCACCTGGACACAGCCGTCGCCTCTGTGGTGAGAGGTATGATATTTTAATTTAACTTCTAGTCATTATTTCTCAATTTGCATCTTGGCATTCTGTGAAAATAAAGTAATGCTCACTGGAAGACTGCTGCAAAAAATGAACTCTGCAGCAGCAGCAATAATTAAAGGAAACAATCAGGGATATGAGTAATGAAGTAGATGCAGCAAAGAGTCCTGTAGTACCTTAAAGCTTAATGAATTTGTTGTGGCAGAAGATTTCATAATAAATGTGTTAAATCTGTAGCTCTTTGTTTACCCCTCACACAGCTCACAGCATCCTTAACAAATGACAGATCCCAGGATTCTTTGGGGGAAACTCACATGCTTTGAATGTTTAGGGTGTGCACAGCACAGCCTAACAAAACTGCACCTTTGGAAGATGAAATGAATGTGAATTTATCAATCCAATGATAAAGCTGATGTTTCAATGAATTAACAAACAGTGAAGCACATTATGTCAATTTTAAACAAAAAATGGATGGATTTATGAAACTAAAAAAAAAAAAGTCATGCGCATATCTACTGTGGGCAATAAGCCATAGAGTGAGTTGAGCACCCTCCCCACAACTCTCTTGCTCTTAAAATAATTTTATATCTGATCAGATCAGAACCAGATTTAAATTAAACAACTGGGGCTGGCATCATTACATCTTGCTTTAGCCTCATATCCATGCCGTCTGGAGTGTAATCTCAATGATGCTATTTTAGGAACCCCAGCAGAAGGAAATTCAATCTGGGTGAAAACAAAGCATGCAATCAAGGGAGAAATAAATGAGCACTCTGAAAATATACTATGAGGAAAAAACTAGCATGAGTAAGTGGAATGATCACTTTATGAGTCTATTTTAACCATGTTATTAACCATTCCTGCCACCACAATGTTTCCTTGGAGAGAATCCAATTCACACTTCACACCTGAATTTCTTCAGCTGAAAAGTGATTGTTCTTGTTCACAAGATACTGTCAAAAGTTAGTTAGCACTTTTGGTAGGGGAATTTCTTTAGACAATACTTAGCCTGCAAGTTCCAGAAGGTTAGTTCTGTTAAGCAGTTGAAAGAAACGCAACACGGGTCAAAGATACACATGTCACACCTGGATGTCAGGTAGACATCCAAGACACAGGTCCTGGGCTGTCCAGACTACAAGACCGCCCTCTCAGCCTCACTAATGTCAACCAAAGAAAAGCAGAACACTGCGTTTGACACCAGCTTGGCTGCAGGAGTTGCTGGAAGGAGGAATACAAGGCGCCATCTAACCATCTTAGGGACTCCACTCCAGATTTGTATAGGATTTATTCCTTAGCCTTTTCTTCTCCTGAAGATGGCTTAGTTTTCATTTTGGTGCGCATTCAAAATCATGCAGGCATAGTATCTCCTTTTCACATGTGTTAAATCATACAATACTGTGACACACGCCGTATTGGTTAATCCTGAAAGTCTCCTAATGAATCATAATTCCATGGCTGATATTGAAATAAAACCATTACTCTATTAGGCCCAACAAACAATTGAATGAACTTCACCGAGAGTGCAGCCAGCTATTTCTATAAAACTCTTTTGCCCTTTTCCCAAGCACCACACACAAGGTGAGCAGCTGTATTTATCCAAGCTTACACTAAGGTTTCCCCTCAGGGTCACTTAGACCCAAGATCAAGGAGTGGGCTTTAGATACAAGTGGACTCCATTTTGAATCAAGATGGTGGACTCAACCTTTCAAAACTGCACTCATTTTAACCACTGATTTCAAAACTGCCCTGCTGTTTTTGGTTTCTTAGAATTCTGCAGCAATGCCAGATAAAGGCTGTTAGTTCATTGTAAGAATGCACAACACAGACTTTCCTCACTTCTCTGATATTCTAGACCAGCTAGTAACTAGATTATTAACTATTTTCTGTATTTATGCCACTCAGAGAGGACGATCAGTATTGGGCCTATCAGCCTTTAAAAAAAGACTCTAGCCACAATAAAATACAATGAACTTCTGGAACAGTGTGAAGAGTTCTGCTGAGGGAGCACCAGTTGCTTAGGTAGAAATATTATTTCTACAGAGCAATGCCAATCTGATGTGAAGTTTGCCAGTAGCTGAAGTCTCTGGTAAACAGTTTATGTGGTTTATGAAAACCCAGTGTCAACCCTAAATGAATTTGCCAGCTGCTGGATTTTCTCAATTATTTCCTATTATAGTTTTCATGATGAGTAGCCAAAAACAGGAACATGATTTACCCAAGGAATATATACCAGAGGGAAGACTCCCATCTAGAGTGCCATTAAACACAATAGAGCAAGTTTGTCAGGATTAACTTTGTCCCCAGCGACTTTTTTCTTTAAAATGAAAACTTTAGAAACAGTTTATATACCAGTTACACACACACCAAAATATATATGTAAAATAAAGAATAGGAATAGAGCACAGGTATTGAACACAAATGTTGTTGTGTTGTTCAGTCGTTCAGTCGTGTCCGACTCTTCGTGACCCCATGGACCAGAGCACGCCAGGCACACCTATCCTTCACTGCCTCTCGCAGATTGCTCAGACTCATGTTAGTAGCTTCAAGAACACTGTCCAACCATCTCATCCTCTGTCGTCCCCTTCTCCTTGTGCCCTCCATCTTTCCCAACATCAGGGTCTTTTCTAGGGATTCTTCTCTTCTCATGAGGTGGCCAAAGTACTGGAGCCTCAACTTCAGGATCTGTCCTTCTAGTGAGTACTCAGGGCTGATTTCTTTGAGAATGGATAGGTTTGATCTTCTTGCAGTCCACGGGACTCTCAAGAGTCTCCTCCAGCACCATAATTCAAAAGCATCAATTCTACGGCGATCAGCCTTCTTTATGGTCCAGCTCTCACTTCCGTACATTACTACTGGGAAAACCATAGCTTTAACTATACGGACCTTTGTCGGCAAGGTGATGTCTTTGCTTTTTAAGATGCTGTCTAGGTTTGTCATTGCTTTTCTCCCAAGAAGCAGGCGTCTTCTGATTTCGTGACTGCTGTCACCATCTGCAGTGATCATGGAACCCAAGAAAGTGAAATCTCTCACTGCCTCCATTTCTTCCCCTTCTATTTGCCAGGAGGTGATGGGACCAGTGGCCATGATCTTAGTTTTTTTGATGTTGAGCTTCAGACCATATTTTGCGCTCTCTTCTTTCACCCTCATTAAAAGCACACAAATATCACATGCCAAAACACTTTTCTGCTTTTATGGTATTACTTTCTTTGGCACATCCCAGTGATTTCAGTGGGACTGGAATCCTGTGCACAATTCAGTGGGACTTGAATCTCTGTAGACATATTTAGGATTACAAGCATACTGTCCTGTAGATCAGGGCCAAAGTGTACACAATAAATGACACCCCACTGCCCTTTTGAAACCAACAACACAGGGCTGTGTTGCAATAAATGGTTTGAGGGTTGTTGCCTAAAGTCTTAAATCCTAGAACTGATCTTTGCATTCTGGATTTGTTGGGAAACCTGTGCGTATTATGCTCATCATTAAAAGATATCGACCGCTGTTGGATGTCAACCAACTCTGGAACTCCATCCCCGGAGACAGGCTTCATCCTTGTTGTCCTTCAGCAGACAGGTGAAGACCTTATTGATCCAATAGGCTTTGGGGAATTGACTGGTTTTAATGAAAGGGTTGGTGCCATGCTGTTTCTGCTGTAATTATTTGTATGTTTAAAACAGATTTTATATAGGCATGTAGTTTTAATTCTACCGATGTTTAATTGCTTTTTTCACAATTTTTAACAATTCTTGTTTTTATCTGTAAGCTGCCTTGAGCCCCGTCAAGGGAAAACGGTAGGCGATAACTAAAGAACAACAAGAACCAACCCACAGGGATTAGGGTGACCAGAGGGAAAACAGAACAGGGCTTTGAATAGTTGCATTGAAAGAGAAGTTCAGTCAGCACAACTTTGAGCAGAGGTAACTTGTATATCAAATGGCACCTGATGAAATTTGCTTTTCTGCACAACTCTGAATACAGGAGCCCTGTTCCTCTGGCCACCCTATCTGTAAAACCATAAACTGTCTGGGGCAACAACTTTTTTGCCTTAGCAGTATGTTTCTGTGGCAAAATAACCCTTCTGGTACCTCGACATTGACTGCATAATACAGTGCTCCCTGAGAATACAGATTTTTACATCGCTGGGCTACTGTAAGGCTGGAAGCCCTGTTTTTGCCTTAGCTTAGAGATATCTCCACCCTTCTCCTCTGGAGCCCTGAAACAAAATTTCATGCTATTTCAGCACCAAGGGTGCTCTTAAATGTAATAGTGTTACTTGCAGATTACATTCTCTCATTTAACTTGAGTGTTGTATCACTAGTTACTAGATTGGGCTAGATGTGGCTTAACACAAACAAGTTTAAGGCCCTATCTGTACCATATATTTAAAGCAGTATTACATCGCTTTAAATAGTTATGGATTCTACTAAAGAATCCTGGGGAATATAGCTTGTTGAGGGTGCTGGGAGTTGTTAGGTGACCCCATTCCCCTCATGGAACTACAATCCCCAGAGTTCCCTGGGAAGAAGAACTCCGGGGACTGTACCATTGTGAGCAAAACTGGGATCTCCTAACAGCTTTCTGCACCATAGGAACCAACTCCTAGGCCTCCAGTAAGCTGTTTGAGGGAGCTGACTCCCCCCCCCCTGTTGATAGGCATTCCCATTCAAATAGTGTGAGTGCACTGCATCACGTGATCACTTATGTGGGGCAAGGTTTCCCTGGGGCCCCCAATATTTTATTTAAGTTGGCACCCTTAACAAAACACAGCCCCCAGAATTCTGTGTTGAAAGCCACAACTGTTTAAAATAAGAGGAGGATGCTTTAAATGTATGGTCCAGATAAGGTTTTAGATCATTTAACTCCACATAGAACAAGTACTCCATTTGCAGTCCCCAAAAGGACTGGCAGGTGATGAGATAATTATCCACTTGAGGGGGGTAAAAAACCATAATGTCTGTCCAGCATACATGGAGCAGAGGTTTCTGTGCTATTATGCTGGCAGAGTTCCAGCCGTCTGTTTTTCATCGAAACAGATTGTGCTCGACTGACTTATGGCACCACACATCTCAGGGTTAGTTGGCTGCAGCCATATGGTGGGTTTAAAGGGGCCTGCCATTCAACCAGACACCAGAATTCAGTGCAGCCCATTCTTCACTTTACAAGTAAATACACAAATGTTTATCTAGTGATGTATAATAATTATCTAATAATAATTTATAAGCACATTGCCTCCTGACTTCCTTCTGGTAGAATTCTGAGTTTGCCATGGGCCTCATCTGCACTGTGCGTTTAAAGAGGTATTATACGACTTTAAGTAGTCATGGCTCTCCACAAAACATCCTGGGAACTGTCGGTTCTGAGAGTTATTAGAAGACACACCCACCCATTTTCCCTCACAGAGCTACCAATCCCAGAGTGGTTTAACAATAGGGTGGCCATATTTCAAGAAGTAAAAATCTGGACACTTTTTTGGGGGAAATTGTTCAGCTTTTTTTGGAAGATCAGCCAAAGAAAGTTGTTGAGCTTTTTAAAGAAAAGTTGTTGAGCTTTGGCCAATTTTCTGAAATTCCCCCTGGATTTGTGGCTTTACTTTTCTAAGGAAATGAATTCTGGTGAGAAAGGTGGAGCAGGCTATTTGAATTTGTTATATCCCAACATTGGTTTGCACAGGTTCATCATAAACAGCATTCTAACACTGGCCTATGAGGAAGAAAGGTATGAGCTAAAATGGTGCTACAGTTCTTAAAGACTCCTGGGTGTGCGAATTTTCCTGGATCATTTTTATAGACTTTGTTTGGCAATTATAACATTACACACTAGGCACTGATGAAGCTGGCAGGAGATGCTTTTAGCACTACAGGGATAACAAAGGAGGAGGCTCTTTGTTTTGTTTCTTGAGGCAAAGCTTCCCATTTTCTTTTAAAGATCTCCGCTGACTATTTTGATAGCATGCTGAATGGGAACAGCAGAAGGTCACCTTGCAATTGATACGCCGTAAGCAGATTGCAGTCCCACAATTAACATGCTTTTTGTACAAACCAAACGAAGGCCATTTCTCGAGAGTTAAACAATGTGTTAGATTTACACAAGGTTTTAAATGAACAGAAAGCGAGCTGAAACATGGGGTGCTTTTGCCATTCAGAGGGTGTGCAGTCTCACTGGAAGGGATCGATGCTGTGTTTCGTGAGGAATGAACTGCTTTTCAGAGAAACCTGCAGGTGGAAATAAGTTCACCAGAAGGTTCATTTTTATGTATGTGAAAAGCCTAAGCAGACCCCCAGCTTGAGCCCTTGCTAGAAGAATCCATTTCAGAGTCAAAGCAACAAGAGGTGCTTCATGTGAGGCAATTTTGAGCCTTGAAAAAAGCAATGGTGGTAAGGGGAAAAGATAGGTAGGCACATAAGAGCCCTGCTAGATCTGTCCAAAATTTTATCTTGCCAAGCATCATGTTTTCCCCAAAGCCCACCCAGATGCCTCCAGGAAGCCTACCAGTCAGGTGTGAAGGCAATAGCCCAACCCAACTTGTATTCAGTGGTGTACCATCTCTAAACATGGATGTCCCATGTAGCCAGGCCTATCCTCCATGAATTCATTGTTGCAGATATTAATATTGCACAGTTTGAAGTGACTGGAAGCATTAGAACTAACTTCTTTTGGAAGAAATCATTGTCCAAGCCCAAAAAAATATTATTCAAAGTTTTACTGGCAGAACTTTTTTTTAAAAAAGAACATAAGCATCTAAGATACAACCAAAATATCTTATGCTGTCCAGCACAGGCTCAGCATCTTCTTAGAAATAAAAGATTCCAAAAAAATCCAAACAGTCTCTATGCAGTTTTTGGAGAGCCATTTACATGCATGGTTCTCCCTGTAGGGTTCAGAGACACTAACAGCCACCATCCTTTCAAGATGGCAAATTTGCAACTCAATACCTTCATCACATGATCTAAGGTTACAACACTCACATGTTAGCTACCAGAGAACAATCAGTTAGTTAATTATCAACTCAGCAAGAGCTCACAGTCCATTTAGAAAACTATTGTGAAAAAACTACAATGTTAGGAATATATTTTTAGCCATTTTCCATGTTAAACCTTCATCAATACACATGCATTTTTCATTTATGTGTGAATTAACATTCATCTCCTCAACATTTAAGCCATCTAGGAAACTACCTCATGCTGTCAGACAACTGGTCAATCTAGATGACTATTATTTGCATCAGGCATGGCTAACATAGTGCCCTACAGACATTGTGGACTACAACTCCCATCATTCATGATCATTGGACATGGTTGCTGGGGCTTATGGAATTTGTAGCCCACAACATATGCAGGCCATCATCTTGGCTTCCACTGGTGCACAATGATTGGAACTGGCTCCCCAAGTTTCAGACAGGAGTATTTCCTAGCCCTTCCCAGCGACTGAGTCACAAATATCTCATATGCAAAACCTGTGTTCCTCTACCGCTGAGCTATGGCACATCCCCCAAGCCAGTGGCCATCACTATGTGTTCATGTTATCGAAATACATTAAGTTAATTATGTGTTGTGCAAGTAGTACTTTCTTTTGTCGAATTGTGTTGCCAATCAATTTCATTGATCAGCACCAAGTTCTAGTATTGTAAGAGAAAGTTTCTCTGTACACTTTCTCCGTGCCATAAATCATTTCTAATCCTCTGTCATTTCCTCCCTTGAACATCTTTAAACACACACACACACACACACACACACACACCAAAGGTAACAAAAGCAAGCACTTTTTTATTTGTACAAGAAGGAGAGCGGGGGCATAGTATGTTGTTTAGATGTTGGAAGCCCAGGTTCAAATCTCTGCTCAGCTATGAAGTTCTTTGAATGTTCATGGACATGTAAGTCAATGTCCCTCAGGCTAGTTTATCACATAGAATTGTTGGGGGAATAAATAAATACATGACAATCTCAAGAAGATTGCCTCCAATTCCTCAGAAAGAGGGTAGGATAAGAGTCTAACAAACTGACCTTTTAACATTGTGGCTTAATGCGTGATACAACCTAGCATAGGGAGCAGGTGGCACTGTGGTCTAAGCCACTGAGCTTCTTGGGCTTGCTGATCAGAAGGTCGGTGGTTCGAATCCGCGTGACAGGGTGAGCTCCCATTGCTCTGTCCCAGCTTCTGCCAACCTAGCAGTTCGAAAGCACATCAGTGCAAGTAGACAACTAGGTACCACTGTGTCAGGAAGGTAAACGGTGTTTCCGTGTGCTCTGGCTTCCATCACAGTATCCCATTGCATCAGAAGCAGTTTAGTCATGCTGACCACATGACCCGGAAAGCTGTCTGTGGACAAACACTGGTTCCCTTGGCCTGAAAGCGAGATGGGCGCCGCACCCCATAGTCCAATTCAACTGGACTTAAGTGTCCAGGAGTCCTTTACCTTTATAAATACTATCTTTTAAATAAACCAAGCCTTATGAGCAATGGCTGAGGGAGTTGGGTATGTTTAGCCTGAAGAAGGCAAGACTGAGAGGTCATGTTAGCCATCTTTAAATAACTGAAGGGCTATCACACTGAAGATGGAGCAAGTTTTCTGCTGCTCCAGGTACCAACCTAGAGCTTTTTTTGCGTGCAAAACATGTGGTTTATTATTAAGTTAATGTCTCTTCTAAAAGAACAATAATTGTACATGAACTTAATGATTATGGGGAAATTTACTTACCTCTTGCCCCAAATCATCCTTGAGAGAACTCTTATGTGCATTTGTTATAAAGAAAATTAATTAATTTTCCAGATTTTAAAACAATTTAAACATATTTCTATAACATACCTTAATTAACATTGTTTATCTAGACTTCCTCGGTTCCCCCCTCATTGGGTCCCTCTTTTAATCCATCTTTAGCAATTTTCATTTTATATCTTAAATCGTATTACAAACTTTATATATTTCCATCCATTTATCTTATAATACGCCCCTTAGCCTAAATTATTTCCCCAAAATATCCATAAATTTAACCATTATTTTTTTCTTCTAACAATTACTTCTATTTCTAATCTCCCTCCCCTGGACCCGGGGACCCCCAGACGTTTCAGCAAATTCCATAGAGCAATCCAGTTTCAGTCCTTTTTAACCAGTTTAAAGTATCATAGCCCTTATTGGTGCTTAACCCACACCCACTCTAGCCCATCCTGGCATCCATAACTCCCTCCTCCACCCCTGCTGCCTTCCCCCCACCTCTCCAACTGCATCAAAGTGCCTACCACCAAAATTTTCACTTTCCAAACCTTTAACCATCACTTCCCCTGGAGTTTGCTCCTTATAAAACTCTCCCTCTCCCTCTCCCTCTCTCACCGAGAGAGCAATGCTATTCCTTAGTTCTTTTTTAAAGTCCTTCCGTCCTAAACATAAGTCATGGAGAACTCTTATGTGCATTTCATGGGCGTATGTGAACAACAACTTTGGCTGCCCTCCCCCCCCCAACAAAAATCCTGGCTACGCCCATGGTGCAGTTCCTCAACAATTCTAGTCTTAACAAAATAAAATAAAAAAATCCTTCCAGTAGCACCTTAGAGACCAACTAAGTTTGTTCTTGGTATGAGCTTTCGTGTGCATGCACACTTCTTCAGATACACTGAAACGGAAGTCACCAGTGAGGGAGTGGGGAGGGGTATTACTCAAAAGGGTGGTGGGAATGGGTGATCAGCTGATAGGTGTGGAAAACCTCTTGACGACTGTTAACGACTGCAATTATTACAGGGTCTTACAGGGAAAGGCAAGGGGTGAGATGGCTAAAGATAGCTTTGTCATGTATAATGAGATAAGAATCCAATGTCTTTGTTCAGACCAGGTTTCTCCATGCTTTTTAGTTTGGTGATTAGTTGCAATTCAGCCACTTCTCTTTCCAGTCTATTTCTGAAATTCCTTTGTATTAAGGCAGCTACTTTGAGATCTTTTATAGAATGTCCTGGGAGATTGAAGTGTTCTCCTACTGGTTTCTCTGTCTTGTGATTCCTGATATCAGATTTATGTCCATTTATCCTTTGGCGTAGGGTTTCTACATCTTGTTAGTGCTAGAGCAAACAAGCATACCGGTAAGTTCATCAATCTAATGAAGCCTTTGCCAACCTAATGCCCCCTAACCTGATGTACTGATAGGAACTGAAGTCAAAACCATCAGGAAGACATCATTTGGCAAGGGCTGATCTAGGGGCTGCCTTGTCCCTTACCATTTTCATACACATAGACCATTTCTATGTAGGAAAAAGACGAGTTTACAATAAAGTGTGAAGTAATAACAGTAATTCTTGACATGTATATAGTGCTTTAAAGAGGTATTTCATGGACATTTTCATGCTATACCAGGTGGTGGCTGCTCAATTCATATATTTGCAGGGCAAAAAGATACCATGCACTTCACACATTATAGCAAATTTATATTTTCCTACTCAAATCTGTGTGTGATCTCCCTGTAGGCAAATTATAATGTGTGAAGTGTTTTGCATCATAAGTGATACAAGTTTGTGTTTTGAAAGCTGATTTTATATATATATATATATAAGCAGTACTTCGTCAAATCAAAGTCATACATTTTAATTTGGTATTCTGAGAATGATTCGCTGCCTAATTGGTTACGCTGGCACCAATATCTAGAAATGTGTATTGGCAATTGTGCAGCTTAATTATATGCCTTGCTGACTTATGGAATCCCTTTGATTGCCCATGAAATCAGATAACTAGTACATTTATAATTGACAGAGTAGACACACCAAATGCTTGCGCAAATTTCTGATAATACTTTAATGCCAAGATTTCAAAAGGAGGTAGGTAGCATCGTGAAATAAAACCTAAATTAAGCCATCCAACAAACCAACAATAATTGGCTGCTTAGCATAAATGATCTTTATATAAAGGTGAAGCAGAAAACATTTGAGCACCCATCTGGAAAAATGAGCAGTTTCACAATTACACCTTGGAAGTCTCCTGGAAAGAAAAGGAAATCATCCCAGCAAAACAAATTCCTGCCCATATGTTTTAAAGCTGAAAAAGAAAAGTTCACAAAATCACATCATTACTATCCGAGGCACCAGAAAGAATTGGTATTAGAACACTGAAAGCAATTGTGATAATGGTGGTGTAATTAAATTTAAGGCCAGGGGTTCCAGAAGTTCCTTGAAATAAGGGGCAGGGAAGGGATCAGGACAAATGTATGTGACTCCTGAACCATGGAGATAAGTAACTATACAACTTTTAGAAGACATCTGAAGGCAGCCTTGTATAGGATGTTTTTTCATTTTCATGTTTTATTATGTTTTTATATGTGTCGGAAGCCGCTCAGAGTGGCTGGGGCAACCCAGTCAGATGGGTGGGGGTATAAAATGTTGGTATTATTATTATTATTATTATTATTATTATTATTATTATTATTAAATAGGGCATCCCTCATTTCATCAAAGAAATGTTGGAGGGTATGCAGCAAGTCCTAGCAGCTATATACCAGGTTGTTGATCCGTTGTTCACCAATACACACAACTATTGCAATTTTCGTGCCTCCTGGTATTAGGGTGGATCTGTTACAGTGAGTACCCTTCCCAAGCCCATGGGGTACTACACTACCCACCCAAGCCCTGAAATCGCAAAGACCCAGTCCAAAAGACATTTCCTCCCTCTTCGTAGGTTTAATAAACAACTGTAAGTAATAAGGCTACAGATCTTAAGAGGCACACTGTATTACGAACAGACATGACTGGCTAAATGGGGGGTGGGGATATTCATAGGGTTCTCTGGAGAAATATGTGCACAGCCCATAGTCTAAGTACATAATGAATCTGGTCAAGGCAAGCCCAGGACGTTTTTAATGCCTCTTCCACATACCGGTACGTGAAAAGGCAGTGAGAACTAGAGAAATGACTTGGCAATGTGCTTGTGCAGAACGAAGGGCTTCAGTAAAACAGTCAGGCAATGAAAGCTACTCCCAGCCACCTATGATCTCACCTCATATTTCCCCCCCCTCAAAAGCCTGTGTCATCGAACCATCTAAAACGTAAGGCTGGAATAGAGAACTTTTATAATCTTTCACTACCACAGAGCCCCGAGTGTTGAATTATAGACTGCCTCTTCCTGCCTTTTCCTGCTTTCTTTGATAATGGTATTGATTCATTCCTTTCCTTTACCAAGTCTGAGGGCAAAGCAGAAGGAAGGAAATAGTCTCTTCCTCAGTTCCTCCGTAGCACAACTCTCAGAAACGTCATCCCAGAGACAGAGAGATTGCCCTCAACCCTTCAGCCTGGACCTGTCCAGAGCTGTGCAATCACCTAATTGACTTCCAGATGTTGTAATTAGATTCAGCTAATGGTGAGAACACTTAGTTTTACACCATTTGCTTAATTGGTTACTTTCTTCAGCTTTCCACAATATAACCTCAAGTGCAAAGCCTGCCTCGGAGTGTGCCAGAAATGAAAATGGAGGAAAATGCCAAGACTGTGTCACCTTCACCGGGAGATTATAAAACAAAACGCTGCAGCTTTACACGCAGACCTTCCTCGCACCCGCTTCCTGCAACTCTCCTTCCACTTGCCCAGGACCTTCTGAAATCATTTGGTGTCTTTAAGCTGTTTATTAGTATCAGTGTCAGGCTGCTAATGGGTGCAGGCAGACATATCAATCACATATAGTAAGAATGACACCGGCAGCAAATCAAGGAAAACTGCATTAGCTCCCAAGGCCTCCCACGTTTGGAAAAAGAACGCATTTGACAAAGGCAGCTGATGAACTCTTTCCCTCATTGTCATGTACGCGGTGTGGCAGAAGGCAATTTGAGAGTAATTTCCATAGGCGTAATAAACTTTCCAGATGACTTGTTAATAGGAGCAGCTCGGAGTTAGTTGGCTAGATACTCGCCTAGAGGTGATGCTTTTACCTTTAAGTGCACTGAGGCCTGGGCTGCTGATGGTGACAATTGTGCGGCTTAGAGCCACAATAGGGGATAACAACAACAACAACAACAACAGCAATATTGAGTGCGGAATTTTTTGATCAGGACCGCATTCAGGGAGGGTCCTTCCCTTGATAGCCACAACCCCAATGGAAAGTCCTCTATGCTGCAGTTAGTGATGGCGCGATGTGCGTGCTTGTGTGTTTGTGTGTGTGTGTGTGTTTGTACAATCCAATTGACACCATTGCACCTATGCCGCAATTGGTGACATATGCACGGGGCGGGGAGGTTTCAATAATTAATTATCAGGATCGCTACTGGGAGGGAAATGGCTAAACTTTTCCACAGTCTGCATTTCTGTCCCGATGGAAAAGCACCCATCCACTCATAGCAAGCATTAGCAATTATTGTCATTATTATATTCGTACCCCGCACATCTGACTGGGTTGCCCCAGCCACTCTGGGCGGATACCAACGTATATAAAAACGTAATAAAACATTACACATTTCAAAGCTTCCCTATACAGGGCTGCCTTCAGATGTCTTCTAAAGGTTATATAGTTACTCATCTCCTTGACATCTGATGGGAGGGTGTTCCACAGGGTGGGTGCCACTACCGAGAAGGCCCTCTGCCTGGTTCCCTGTAGCTTCACTTCTCGTAGTGAGGGAACCCCCAGAAGGCCCTCGGAGCTGGACCTCAGTGTCCAGGCTGAACGGTGGGAGTGGAGATGCTTTAGGGCTTTAAAGGTCAGCACCAACACTTTGAATTGTACTAAGAAACGTACTGGGAGCCAATGGCCTTTGATATTAGGGTGGTCAGGTACAAAAAAAAGAGAGAGGCAGGGCTCCTGTACATTAATGGCTGCGTAAAAGGGGTCTCTTCTCAAGCTACACCTGATGAAATTACATTGTTACACAACTCTTAAAGGGGCAGAAATGTATACCCTGACTGCTTGTAAGAAAGAAGGTGGATAGGTGGGGCTGCCAGAACGCAGGCTGAGATTGCTCATTCACCCGAATGGACCAGAATAAATTGATGATGATGTGTTTTTGAAGCTGGACCAAAATTCCAGGAACAATTTCTTGTAACAAGGAGAATCAGGCACCTGTTGTGCGACATAGAGAAAGGATGGCTATTTCTCACTTTCTCTGCAAAGCTTGTCTATCTGGAAGCAGCTTCTTAAATGGTATTGTAGACATACATGGTAAGTGTAAAGTCCACTGTGTGTGTGTGTGTGTTCTTCTGAGAGTAAATTCATTCATAAAACAAAATCCAAAAATCCCAGTTGAAATACGCTGCGAAGAGATTAATTTGATTTGAACACAGTATTGTAAAGGCTTTGTGGTGATTTTCAAAATGACTAAAAATAAAATATTGGCAGCACAGCTGGTGACTGTTTGCCTTTGCTCTTATAAAAAGGGCTGAGATTTTTTGGGAGGAAATAGTTACAATCATGTAACTAAAGACTATCATAAGACCTAGATCAAAAGGGATCAGGTTAAGGCTTCAAAGTCTATTTATTACAAGCACTGTCTTGCTTTTGGACATACGCCTTGGCATTGTTAATACTGTTTTACTACAGGTTTGTTTTTTGTTTTTGTTTTTGTTATGTATGATCTTTTGGTAACGGCAGCTATGTGATACCTATGATCCGTTAACCAACATGAAACATTCCTACTGCAATTCAAGTCCTCTAGTCCATTTTAAAACACACACACACAAACCTATATTTGCACAAGACTCGTGAACACTGGAATTACCTGAGCCACAGTCCAATCCTAGACATGTAACTCTCAGTGAATTAATGGGACTTAATCCCAGGGAGAGATGTAAGAAGGCTTTCTTTTCTATTCCACCATTTATTCGTCACATGCAGAACTGTTTCTATTCTGCTGCGGTTTGCATACCTCTAAAAACTACATAAATTATGTTGTCATTAAGTTATTCCTTCTCATTCATTTCAGTGCAAAGGAAACACAAAACAAACAGAAAAAGGGGGGGACATTATCAATTACATATTGTTTGGAGAATGAAACTGAATAGATTTCTGTTCCAGGCATGAAGTTGAATAAGTGAATTTTGCCTATTTCTGCTCCCATTTTCTGAGAATTCTCTGATATCCCTGCTCCTAGATATGTGGCTGTAGAATTCCAGCCTAAATTGACTCTGGCTCAACTATAATTTACCCAAATAATAATTTCCTTAAGAATATAATGAGAATCAATGGTTAGGTTAGCGGGGCCCTGGTCACCTTCAATCTGTTTTTACAATATATATATTTTTTCATTTTTAAAAAAAGAATGTTCAACTTCTACAGAAGGCAAAGCAAATTCACCACAAATTCAACTATAGCCATCATGGAGTAGTAGTTAGAATGTTGGTCTATCACCTGAGAGACTAGGGTTCGAATCCCCTCGTAGCCATGACGCCCACTAAGTGACCGTGGGCAAGTCACTGCCTCTCAGCCTAACTTACCTTGCAGGTTTGATGTGGGTTTTAAATGGGGGGAGGGGACCAAGAATGCCACCTTGAGTTCCTTGGAGGAAAATGTGATATATAAATGTAATAAATAAAATCAATAGTCACTCAGAGGGTATTTTTTAAATGTATTTATCATCTTTCTCAAAGAAGCTCATACAATGTTGCTACCACCTGCCATATCCAACCAACAGACACCGGATTCTCAAGTTTCAGCTTCCTGCTGTGAGAGCTCCGCAGTTCATTTTTCTGGTGATGAGTCATCAGGTAGCTTAACTCATTGCAATGGAAGCATATGAGCCTTCTCTGACGCTTTTGCCAGAGTGAAACTTTTTGCTTAAGGTAACCTACTCTTTACAGCATTCCAAATACAATGCATTCAAGCTCACATTGTATGTACATGAAACTTATAACTTTAACACTGGCTTCAATCCAGCCTTCTCTGAGACCCAAATATAGGGAGAGACAGAGGCAGTACTTCAAGGAACTCAGCTACCTGGTCAATGATTGGCTGCAATGACCCTCGTTTATTAGGTTGCCTGTGACATCAGAATCAAAAGAATTTAAGGACCCTGCTGGATCAGGATAAAGGCCCACCTAGTCCAGCATCCTGTTCTCACAGTCAGCAGCCAGATACCTATGGGAAGCCTCCAAGCAGGACATGGACACAATAGCAATCTCCCACTCATGTTCCTTAGCAACTGTTGGTACATATTCATTGTGGCTAGTAGCCATGGATCACCTTATCCTCCATGAATCTTCTAAGCCCCCTTTTAAAGCCACCCTATGGCAAATCAGAGCTGATCACCCAAATGCATTGGGAGAGGTGGAAGGACCAGGAAGGTCAGAGGTCCAGGGAAAGATCTTATGGAGGAAAGCAAATTCAGTTGATTATACTTTAGAAGACTTATGATGGTTGTTTTATAAGTGCAATCTTTCAAAGTAAAATTCCTCAAAAGTGCTGTATTAAGGGAAATTGTAATAGCCTATTGACTTGTGGTGTAGTCAATGATCCATTCATTATTGTGTCTTGAAGGCTTTTGGAGTTTGTAAAATAATGTATTTTATTATTTCAGAAGTCAATAGAAGCACAAACAGGTTACCACAAGGAGCCAAGACAATTAAATGAATTTGTATACACTGGGGACAATTTTATTCGGCCATCCACCATTTTAATTTGAAATGGCTTTTGTATCAAAAGCCTACCAAAACAGGAAAAAAATAATTAGTGTAAGTCGCTTTAATGAAGGAAAATGGAGGAAATACAGTGGTCATTGTATGGCCCTTTTATTAGCAAAGTCACTTAAATAACACGGAGTCCAGAGAGATCCTGATACCACTTTAGTGAGGAAAACTGAACAAAACAAGTGTATATTATGAGGAGAAAAGAGAAGTTTTGGCTTTCTCAGTTCTCAGGCCTTGTTCATAGCAGAAAGAAATTCAATGACAGTAAAAACTCCCTCAGAACCACATGGCCAATCAGAACACACCGACCTCAGTAGGGATCATGTCACTCTACCAAACTGCGAAGCAGCAACATCACCCTCTTGGCTAGTTGACTTTAACACTAACAGAATTAACCCATGAGCTGCACACCAGATGATCTCCGCTGTTGCACTTCCAACACCTTTTGCCATGTTATATATATAAAAAGAAAGATTCCCAATTTCTGTGGGGTTCATTTGAAAGCTTGGCTGTAGCCCTTTTGAGTACACTGCAGAAATGAAATGTGTGTGGATGCAAGTTGGTTACTAGTGAATCAGTGGGATGCAGTGGGAAATGCTGGAGGAGAAAGCTCACACCAATGTTGCACCACTAATTTCGATTGGCCTGTCTCCAGATTAATTTCTGTACTTTTCTCTCTCAGATAGGTAGGTGCCTGAAACAGAGAGTTGCCACCAGGGAAAAGTGACACCAAAGTGAACAGAAGGCCAAACTTAGTAGAACTGCTAGGATAGGGACTTTTAATAGCTTTATACCTACAATCCCTGAAAGAAGACAAATGCAGTGCCTTTGCAATAACTTATTCCACCCCATCTACATTTTCACAAACAGCATGCAAATAATACAGTGAAAAGAATTGCATCTGCTATAAAGAAATATGCAAAAACTGCTTGCTACAGATATTCAGCTGCTTCTTAATTTCAAAGGCCTCAGAACAGACACTTTAGTAAAACTTCAAGAGTTATGCATTTATTGATATTGACCTCTTTCTAACTGCCCCAAACACCAACTTATTTCTCTTGGTTCCCTGAAGTATCATTTCACTTCTGTATACGAGAGGAGAAAGATTATCCACATTAAATGGCTCCGTCTCTGCTTACACAGAAGTAAAACTGGCAACTTTTCAATAGAGAACAGCGGCTCCAGGGCATTTGAAAAAGAAATATGCAAATTACATGCTCCTTATTTCAATAAGATAAAGTGCTTTGGGAATTGAAAGAAATTAGGATATAATAACATTCATATTGCTTTAATGGTATTTTCTTTGCATTTGAAAAATGTGTATCCTTACCTGCATAGCTTTTTCAAATCTATTCAGCTAAATCCAGGTTTTGTCTTTTTGCTTAGAATGAAATGGATTTCTTTCTTCTTCCAGGCATCCATGCAGTTCAATAATATTTAATAACACTACATGTTCTCCTATAAAAGCCTCTTCCAATAATATTTTTTTGGGGGGGAGTATTCATGACTGGAGAGCCATTTCCATTTCTTTAAAAAAGTACTTTACTCAGATATCCAAATTGCCTTTTCTCCCATTGAAAATTGACTTGTTTCTCTGAATTATGCCTAAAAGGTTGCGAGGAAACTGTTGACTTATTTAGATCCCACAGGGATTTCACGGATGCTGAACTCATATAAGCTACAAGTATGGGGTCAGGCCTGTTTGGAAGATCTGGCCTTCTAGATGACCCAGTGCAAACACAACTTTTCAAATTCAGTTAACAAGATGTAAAATATGGACATTGTCGTTATTTCCTGAGACCACCAATGGCCTGGGAGTTCAAATGAAGTAGCCTTTCTTTCACTTTCCAAAGATTAAGTGAAGATGCATGAAACATAGCTGTCAACTTTCCCCCTTTTTAAGGGAAGTTCTCTCATTCCGAATAGGATTCCTTGCAAGAAAAGGGAAAAGTTGACAGCTTTGGCATGAAATGATGGCTGGTGGGGCAGAAGGTAAGGAGACTAACAGCAGGTAAAGCCAGAGCCAATGGCAGAAAGCGCCACCCAGTGTCGGATTTATGTACAGGCTAAGTATGCTGAAACCTAGGGCCTCTAAATCTAGGGGGCCTCGCCAGCCTGCCCACTCCCCAGTGCTGCAGTCTCCCCTCTCCCAAAATTGTAAACCCAAGACTTCATGTGAGGGCAGGGCAACTCAGGCCCAGCAACTATGAGACTCAGGGCTAGCCAGTGGAACCCAATTTGAAGCACTGGGGCGCAACTTGAAAAAAAAAATTGTAGGGCCCTAGCTCACAGCCAAAGTCTGCAAAATCTTATAGATATAAATAAAATCCATCTAGATTGCACTGGTGCAAGGGGCCCCTTAGGAGCAGCACGCGGGGCCCAATTTGGCCAAATTGCTCCCTTTGCCTTAAGGTCAGCCCTGATGATACTGTGCAGGGGTTGGACTGACAAACCCTGCACCTTCTAGGTCCCTGGTGTCACTATTCAGAGTACAGACTCAAGGACTTGTTATGGAAATAAGGGGGGCACTTATTGGAAATCAGTTTTGTCTCCTCTAACCCCCAAACCTCAAGACACCTTTTATTCACAGTCACATAAGCACTACACTACAGCATGGCCATAAACCTGTACGTTCAACCGCTGAAATAGACACCCAATATGTAGCAATGGAGATTTATGTTACTGCTTTATGAATGAACACTGTGTTTTATTAATGGACTCTGTATTTTGTGAATTACCTAAGAGCCACCAATAGGGAGCTCTAGAATCTGTCAGCTAACCAATTGGGTACTACCAAACAGTGACCCCCTATTGCTGAAAGCAGGTAACCAGCAGGGAATGCTTCCGCTCAGCCTTTGCACTGTTGACTGAACACCCCCTGCTGTGCAGATAATGGAGAAAGCTCATAAATTGTATCCCTTCTGGCATCCTGGCCAACTCTATTATGCTGGTGTAAACCCTGGTGCACCAGAAGCCCAGAATAGCATCAAATAAAACCCGCTCATACGTCAGTGACTGATAAGACTTGTCAACCAGTTCTTCCAAAGTCTACCTAAATTATAAAGCTCCAAAATACAGGCCAAAAGAGAGCAGGTCTGGGAAGAGCAAGGCATACAATGGTCACCACCAGTGTAAAGGTCCTGCTCCGTGTAGCTCCTGCCCTGTAACTTGATAGGGTGCCCACTTGCCCTCCTTCTTGACATGGAATGTTCTCTTTGGAGTTTCCAAGTCCAGTACAAAGACCATAAGAAGGGAGAGCAGGGACCTTGAAGTTCCCAACAGCTGTTAAGCAAGCAAGCAAGCAAGCAAGCACACAGGTCACCTTTGTCACAGTAAGGACGCCTATATCCTGGCCAGGCCTGCGCCCAATCTTGTTTTTGTACAATCTTGTTTGTCCTCAGTAACCAAAATTATATTATCAATGTATACAAGCAGAAAAGTTGTTTCCCTTCATTTGCAAGGAATCGTACAAAACAAAGTGGTACTAATAAAGAAAAGTTCCAGGGTGGCAACAGAAAGCAAACTAAAATGCTTTTGCAGTTCATCAAAACTATCCAACAATATCAAGTTATAGGAAAACTGGTGCTATTAACAGTAATCCTTCTAGTTGGTTAATTGGTTTGGTAACTTCCATGCACATGACGTGTGATGATAATTCCCCCCCCCCAAGAGTTAAATGATAACTAATCAGAGGCAGCTACAGTTGTGAAAAGCTACAAAATATCTGTGAAAGGAAGAGGAGCAGGTTTCCTCAAGTGTGCTGCAGGTAGGAATACTGTTTGTAATTAAGTGAGACTAGTAGTTTATTTGCTTGAATTACCACATAAGAAAGTTTTGAGAATTTAAATTCTAGATTAAAATTGATTACCTAATTGAGAAGGGGATTGTAACAAAAACACCGGGGCCTAATTTGAATAGTAGAGCACCTGGTATCTGGTGGGCAATCTCATCCTTTATTTACACATTGTGTCTGCAGACCAAAGCACTCGTCAGGAGTGCTATGAGATTCAGCTGAGGGTCAGATGCCTTGTCAATCTCAGTAGGTATATAAGAAGACAACCTGGCCTGCCCAGGCCCCCAGCTTATGGTCAGTGGTGCCATCAAGTTATGACTTTGGGGCAAAACTCCAAAGCACCACTCATTAACATGAGCAGGAAGGGCACACACACACACTCCTGCAACACCAAAGGGCTGGTTTAGCACAATTGGAAGTGAGTGAAATAATACATTTTTCCTCCTAGAGTGCTTGGACTGTGGTGGTGCTGAGCAGCCCAGCAGATCTTGATCAGTGGTTAGGATTGTTATCTGGCTCTTTGCAGCATGGGCTCTTATCCCTACCTAGCAGCTACAAAGGTCAAGTGAAAGTTACTCCCTGAAATTTCTCCAGCAATTTTCAAAGGTGAATCAACCTTCGCGTGGGCAACATAGATACAAAAAGATACTGCAGCTTTGAAAAGCCTTCCAGAGAGTCTGTCCTTTTTGGGTCCTTAGGAGCCCTGGGAAATTTGGCTGAAAGGTACATTTTGCAATTTCTTGATTGATCACACTTTTCTTGTGCCAGTTGGTCATTATGAAGATGAAAGTGGTCTGAACTCTCTAAACCTGGGCACACGAGAGAGAGAAAGCATTATGGAATGAAGAAAATACTATTAGTTCCTATCTGCCTCACCTGGACAATAATTTCCCTGCAGCCTTTCGCCACATCCAGGCATAATTTAGCCATTTATTCCACAAACTTCAGCTTCTATGTTTTCTGCTCTTACAATGCTCATATGATCTCCAGTCAATCTCTTCTTGAGCCCAATTAGATGACAGGGTCGAAGCATGATCATTTTAACTTCATCTGTCGCTGGAGTTGTAGGATTGCCTTGTTTCACATCAACTATTTTCTGTAGAAACATAACTACCTGGTTTTCCTTTTCATCTTTCTTCCCTTGGGTCTAGAAAAGAGATGGGGAGCCTGTGTGGTCCTCCAAATCTTCTAGACTTATAACTCCCATCAGCCTCAGTGAGCATGGCCAGAGTCAGAGGTTATGAGTTGTAGTCCAATATAAGGTTGGACCACAGGTTCCCCATTTTTGTTCAAAGAGACTGTCTGCATCTGGTGCTCGGGGCTAAAACGATGCAGCTTGAGAAACAACCTCTCCCTTGGTGTGCCCAGGAGCCAGGCCTCAGATAAATAAGTAGACACGACAAAATATTTGGGATTGAAATGACCACAGCGTTATTGAATCCAGAAGGAGGTAAACCTTGGCATAGGTATTGAGCGTGTATCCCTCTCAGCCCCTTGCTGGGAGTCTGAGGCATTACCGGGTCATTTTGGGGAAGGCGGGACCAATGAAAAAAGGTGTGTTTATGCAGTTGGCCCCTCCCTGAATTGCTGAGGGGTGATGGAAATTCCTTTTTGCTTAGAAGTTCTAGGTATCTTTTAAAGGGTAAAAAATAAATAAAATCACAACGTATGAATTTTATGAAGAATATTATTCTCACAACGAATGCTGAATATGAAAATGCTGTAATTTCATTTGCAATGGGAATGTTCATTCTTCTAAAACTGGAGATAAATCACCAAGTGCTTTCTAATCCATGAATTCACATCATTTCTAAGATTTATGATCCATTAGAAAGACAGTTTCAATTTCCCTTGCCCTCGCAAGATTTTAATGTATAGCTAGCAGAAAATGCATTTGCTCTGCATGCTTTTCACAGCAATAGTATCATTTATTGATAAGCCTTTTTTCCAAAACACCCCCCCCTTTATAAAGATATAGTTGGTTATGGTCTTTTTTGTATTATTTGTTTATATGCAAGGGATTTTTTTTTTTAAAAAAAAATGAAGAGCAAAACCCATAGTATCATGAAAAAGAAAAGCTGGGTAGCAGTTCTACCAAAATAGAAATCGTTATATGCCCAATCATAAATAGAATATGCAATATATACAGTACAAGACACTGTTTTCTATGGTACATGACATGAAAGCAGAAGTTGTGGTGGGTATGTGGCAACGATAGCATCATTCAACCTGGGGAAAGGGAAGGAGCTCTGAATCAAAGACAAAACACAGGTTCTGTTTCAACTCTTTTCTTCTCCTGTTAAACATCCTTAGCTGAGAACTCATGGGCAGCTGCCACTAATGAGAGTTGACAATACTGGACTAGATGGGCCTCTTGCTCTCACTTAGTATAAGGCAACTTCTTGATATCGTTTTGCAGCTCCCACATACGAAGATCTGTCATCGAGGAGCTAGTGGCAGAAGTCCAGTGTTGGTACATGAGAAGAGCCCTGCCTTCAAAGAAATAGGGGACTAGAAACTTGATTCCTTACCACTTTCTCCCAGGCAAACCCAATCTTTACCCCTGAATCAGCGCAAACGTCCATCAGGTTTTCCACAGATTCATGATTGCTCCAGTTCAGCACCAAAGAGCATGTTTGTGGTGAGCAAATGTAAAACCACTCTGTCCCATGCCTAGAGAGCATGGAACAAGCAGAAAACCACTTCGACCCATGCTTTCTAGGCATGGAACAAGTGGACAAGTCTGCGGTAAGCTACCAGGCTAAGATTTGCATTCCCATACCCACAAAAGGGTTGGAGCCATGTGGGATAGTGTTGATTTCCAACCAGTTCTTCCCATCATGTGGCGCGATGGGTCAGTGCATATGGCTGTTAACCAGAAGGTTGGTGGTTCGAGCCCACCCAGAGACAGCTGTGGGCAGGATTCCTGCATTGCAGGGGGTTGGACTAGATAGCCCTAGGGGTCCCTTCCAACTCTACAGTTCTGATTCCTCCCCTGAAAACCTCTCTTCTTCAATTGGATAGTTTTGTAGATAGCATTTTCCTTTGGGTATCTTTGCCCATGAAGGTCAGGAAGTCAGGGTTATTGTCAACTTCAGATTTAGGCCCTGTGAATGGGAAAAGGTTTGAATCTGCTGTCTGTAATAATTACACAAGGCACATTGGGACATTGCCTGATAGGGAAAATTGGTCAGAGAAGCTCGGGGATTGTGTGCAGTACCAAGTGCAATAACTCAGGAAATATACTGTGTAACCGAATTATTATTTTTGGGAGCCCTTTGCATACATAAACTTGGACAGGATATGGAGAAACGTTGACATTCCAAAGTTTATTGGAAAAAAGTGTCATAGTTTTTGATATTAACAAAAATGAAAGTTAACAACAACAACCCAACCTGTTTTGGCTCATTTTTCCATGGACAATGCCCTAAGTGGCTGCGTGAATCTCATCCATGCCCAGATCCAGGGCAGGGGGATTCAGCCTAGGTCTGTAATCGCTGCAAAGTCCACAGAACACTGAGCATTTGCTGGCTCAGATAACGCCGTACTAGAGACTAAATGAAAGATGATGAAATCATATGCAGGAAGAACACCTAATCAGGCAGCATCTGGAACTGATTGGATTCAGTGATGCTGATAAATCTAAAGCTCATGCTCCACAGTAAATAAAGGTTCATGGCATGGATCCAAGGTGAAAGCGTCCAAAAGTCGCGCGGGTTCCTTAAAATGCCTTCTGCAGGCTTGAATCACAGAGCAGCAAATCGGCACAAGCCAAATTAATTGTCAAGGCCCAAACTGCTGTGCCCTGGGTGTTCCTGTAGTAACATGTCCTGGGAGAGGACACTGAGACAAAAGTATCCTACTATGCAATGTTCCAGTTTCAGTCCCATTAAACTAGCTGACTATGGTGCCCCTGATTTCAGGCTTCTGCCTCAATCCCTGAGCACTTCCAGGCTGTTTTCCAGGTGGTACTTAGTCACGGACTAGGCAAATTCAGGTTGCACAGTTAAAGTGGATTGGCACTTTTGTGCAACAAACCTGTCGCCCACCCCCACCCCCGTGGACTTTTTGTGGTAAGGAGAGCGATGGGAAAATGCACTGGAAAGTATAGGATAACAAATACTTTTTGCATGACATCTGAACAGCTGCGTCAACAGCAGCAGGTCTGCTCACGGTATTCACACAGGATCACAGATGACGACATAGGTGTCAACCGGAACATGTACGGACCCATGCAGAAAATGTGCAAATCTGAGCTATTAGCTGACTTTAAATTCAGATACAGGTAGGTAGCTGTGTTGGTCTGCCATAGTCAAAACAAAATAAAATAAAAAATTCCTTCCAGTAGCACCTTAGAGACCAACTAAGTTTGTTCTTGGTATGAGCTTTCGTGTGCATGCACACTTCTTCAGATACACTGAAACAGAAACTGAAAGTGTATCTGAAGAAGTGCGCATGCACACGAAAGCTCATACCAAGAACAAACTTAGTTGGTCTCTAAGGTGCTACTGGAAGGAATTTTTTTATTTTATTTTGTTTTAAATTCAAACTCCTCCAAGAACTTCAAGAACCATTCATTCAAAGTCGTGAACATGCATTGAGCCAGTCATTTCAACCTTGAGCCATGTGGAAAAGATGGGACTGGCAGAGATGCCTTATGGCGGGTGTGGGCAATCTGTGGTCATCCACATATTGTTGGACTCCAGTTTCCACTAGAGCCAGCCAGGATGCCCAACAGTCATAGGTAACATGACTCACAGTCTATCAACATTTCAGGGCCAAAAGTTTCCGTTCCTGCCTTAGGGTCTTCATAATGTTATCAAAGTAAAGCATCTCCTTCACACAGAGAAGGCCCTGGGTTTGATTCCTAACATCTCTAGCTAAACAGATCTCAGGGCAAGGATAAATTGTTGTTAAGGACTAACACAGTTGCTACCTCTCAGTGTTAGAATTAATGAACTAATGGTTTGTTTCAGTACAAGGCAACCCCATATGTTCACCTTTATGAGGCATGTAGATTGGTGGCTACTAAAACTTGTAGAGTCGCTTACCATTTAAATGATCACAGCAAAAGAACAAAGCAGCCATTCTCCGAATGGCAGTGTTCCCAATTAAGGTTTCCACCCACTCCCCCCAGTCACTTCCGCATCTAGCATCCTGATCTCACAACCACTGTGCTTTTTGTGCAGCCACCTTATCTGCTCTACGTGACCTTGGACTGATAGGCTGGACACTTTCCAGTGAGAGAGAGTCTATTAGCTCTCTCTCTTCCAGTTCTTCTTCACTTTGTTGTTCACTCCCCCCCCCCCAGTTCATCCCAACTTTTGTCTTTAGGACTATGCCCCTCTGCAAACCACTGTTCCAAATCTATACTACTCCACTGTTCCTGGGAAGCTTCAGGCTCCTGGTCAGGAGCAGGGGGAGGGGGAGGCTCCCACCATTCCTCATCAAAACCGTACTCCTCAGCCTGGTCTCTGACACTGACCATTGGGCTATGCTAGCCGAGGCTGATAGGACCTGGAGCCCCACAGGTTCCTCATTCCTACTCAGCTACATTGATTTCTATTACATCATTAGATTACACCCAAACCCATTTGTTACTTTAATAACATTTATCTGGGTTAACACAACTGTTATGTGATCCCATGAAAAGTCCCTCTAGATGCTACCTGGAAAAGTTAAAATTTGAAACATAATGTTTAATTAGACTGTATTCGGCAGGAGAGATCCAGATGCAGCAGATGCACAAACAGTGAGAGACAAGTGGAGGTTAAATGGGGAGCTCATTGAAATTCTTGTTTGCTCTGTTTCCATTCTCTTTCCCTGTTTTGCATTTAAATATTTGAACTGTAGTCTGACAGAAACAACACGAATGCAGTGAAAAGCTAGAGCAGTGCCCTGGCAAGCATTCCATGTCGAGTATTCATTAGATCGCACTATCCACACAACCGATGTGTTTTTAATTTGTGCGCGATTATGAAAGCAGGCGTCTGTTTGTGTGTGTATATAGAATCCAAACTTATTATAATTGTCAATGTGTCCTTTTGAAAGATAAAAGTAAATGTCAGCAAGCAGAAGTGGTTTGGCCTCTGAAACTCAGCAGTATCTAACAATCACTTTAATAAAACGGGGGGGGGGGATCCCCTATGAACTTCCCCTTTGGTTTCTGATGAGCAGAAGAGAGGAGGCAAAAGGAAGAGGCAATGGTTTCTAAGGACAGTATAGGGGTACCTAGATTCCTAGCTTTTTTTATTATTAAAAGCCAAAATGGTATAAAATAAGTTCCCTTTATGTGCTATTTGCATAGAGGAGGTTCCCTGTGCTGACTAGGGTGGAATCTACACACAATTTTTTTTTTAAATGCTGTGAAAATGCTTTTTAAAAAAACGTTTTGAAAAATACCTGTAACTTGAAAAAAAACTTGAAAAATACCTGTAACTTCTAAAATACTGGAAGGAATTTTTTATTTTATTTTGTTTTGACTACGGCAGACCAACACGGCTACCTACCTGTAACTTGAAAAATACATTGAATTTGCCATAGCTCACTGTCGCCATCTAGTGTCACACTTGTATATTGCACTTTACAACACGCTTAAAACGTTTTATTTGCAGCTGTATGGCTGAGTCCTAGGAAACAGACAGAGGTGCTGATCACTGTGCCCCCCCCCATTGGCACAACACTGGCTCTGGATGTCTGTGCATTGGGTGTGGATGCCTACACATGTGGAATAATTGTGAGTTTGTTTAATAAATTGCTCGATCCAATCCACTACATACCCTTGTTACTTGAAGCCAGTGAGAGTGGTCTATATAAGGCTCACACTCTGGACCAGGGCTTCCTGAAAAGAGAGGGAGTTCCTACCAGCCACTCCCACTTGAAAGAATCATTATACCGTTACATGCTCAAAAGAAATATAGGGACCTAAACTGTATAGAAACTGTATAGAAACTTATTCATGTGTGCTACTACAGCAGCAAGAACATTACTCGCCCCAAAATGGAAAGAAGCAGAAGTCCTAGCAAAGGAAGAAAGGATACAAAAACTTATGGAATACTGAGAAATGGCGAAACTTACCAGAAGAATAAGAAATCAAGATAACAAACTTTTTTTAAAAGAATGGAAATGGTTTATTGAATGTTTACAGATAAATTGTAAACAGATAAGAACATTGGCAGGATTATTGTAATAACCTGCAGTTTTATAAGAGTATATATTTAAATTAGATGAATAAATGAGCAAATTCAGTTAATTTGGATATGCAGAAGATATTAAAAATAAATTTAAGGAACCACAGAAAGAGGGGGGGAAGGAAGTCAGGTTTTAAAATGTTGAAATGATTGTAAAATTAGTGAAATGTATCAATGTATAAATCTAAAAAGCATAAAAACACACACACACACACACAGTTACCCAGGGTTGTGTTTCTGTCAGGGAAATCGAGGCACAGCGGAGGCTAAGGTCTTTAAGAAATATTGTTTATTAAAACATATTAACACCTGGAAATCTGCAGTGGAGGGGGTGCAGAACATTATACCCCAAGAGTATCTCTAATTGCCCCTCTCATAGCTTCAGCAAACTTTGTTCCAAAGCAATAGTCCGCCATGGCTCCAGACCTTGTAGTCCAGCGGCCTCCAGCCCAGCACCACAGGGAGTTCTGCTTTGTTCCCCTTCTCCTTCCCAGCACACCTTTCACCAAAAACCCAAGTCTCCTGTAAAATGACAATTGTTTCCCTATCACCCCTCCCTCTCTCTCTGTCTCTCTCTCTCACACACACACACACGTCACCTTGGCGACCTCTGTTTTGTACAGACCTGAGCACCTTCTTGAATATGGCCTGGTCATTGTTTCATAATGGCCTATAGTCAACTAGCCCAGTTTGGCTAGTTCATATAGCCAGACACGTCCAACACTGGAAGTCTGTGGAAAATCACTGGTAGATCAGCGGCTCCCCCCAAAGAAGCTCAAGTTTGGTTCCCCTTAGAAAAGGGGCCTGCCTCTTCCCTAAAAAAAGCTCAGCAACCTTGACCTGAACCCCAAAAAGGGGGTAGATCATTGCCAGTTTTTTACTCTGAGAGTAGATTGCAGTCTCTTGGGAGTTGGCTAAGCCCAGGAATTTCCTTCGGCATGCTTCAGGAGAACTGTTGCAGCCCCTCAGTTTCCCAAATATTAGCAGCTAGATTCTGATATTCATTAATTTATTGGGCTTGGGGGGGGGGGTCCTCGCCCCTGTCCATAACAATTCTGTAGTCAGTGTCATAGGTCAGTGTTTTTCAACCACTGTTCCGTGGCACACTAGTGTGCCGCGAGATGTTGCCTGGTGTGCCGTGGGAAAAATTGAAAAATTCAAGAGAATTACTTTATATATAGTCAATATAGGCACAGAGTTAAATTTTTTAACATTTTCTAATGGTGGTGTGCCTTGTGATTTTTTTCATGAAACAAGTGTGCCTTTGCCCAAAAAAGGTTGAAAAACACTGTCATAGGTTGCAGTATGAGCATGGTACCCAGGACATATCCTCCAGTTTGCAAATGTGCCCACAGGTCCCCGAGAGATAGCATCTAGCATTTATACCTGTGTGTGTAACCTCCACATTATCAGATAGGTTTGTAGAGAACTGAAGGCAGTGGCAGAGGAACCCTCTCCGGCACCCTGGGCGGCGCAGCCCGTACCGACTATGCATGTGCAGCATCCCGTAAGGACGGTGTGCAAGAACAGCGGCCTGTACGAACACCACGCAAGCGCATGCCCTTGGCCACTCTACAGCTGGGGGGAGGCAGGGGCCATCTTGTCACCCCTCCCAGAGTGGAACCCGGGGCAACCTGCCGCCTCTGCCCCTCCCTTCCTATGCCCCTGACTGGGGGACTGATTCCAACCATCTCCTTTCCTCCAGATGATAATTGCCCTTTGGGAGAGAGATCGTTGCATTCAACTATTCAGTGCCCATTGCAAATGAAGATCTAAAGATCAGGATAATCACATCAAAAGCGGGTTTTGAGAACCGATTCATAATTTTGGATGCTGGAAGAACACAGAAAACTGTCATTTTATTAACGCTGATCACACGTCAGTCACAGAAAAGAAATGGGTAATCCCAGAAACAGTTATGCAATTGAGTTTGAGAGTGTGTGGGGTTTTTTTCTGCAGTCAGTGTGGGCTCAGTGGTATAGTCCATTCACCGGAGGACATTCAGGACTTTTTATACCCTAATAAAAACTGATGTAACATTAAAGTTCAGAAATTGGCTTGCGATATTGCCATTCAGATAATTATGGCAATCTGTTTCCATTATTCCCTCTGGCTGCTTTATTGAATACTGCAATATTGATGGAATACTAACAGTAACAAATTTCAGGAGAGTGTCAAAGAAACTCCCCAGATTAATGCACAAGGTATTTCTTCCATATAATGCTAATGATAAACGATCGTCCCTTATGGTTTTAGGGAGTCTGACTACCTATCAGCAGAGAGAAAAGATGGAAAGCATGGGACTTTCTCCTGTACTCTGATTTAACCTGTTCTTTCGTGGCAACTTTGGGTCATAGCAACCTTGGACTTGATGAACATTGCCCCAACACAACGTGACCCTAAGCCAGAGATAGGGAACCTCAGACCCGAGAGCCAAATGTGACCCTCCAGGTCTTTCTGTCTGGCCCTTGAAACTCTCTCCAATGTGTGCCCCTCACCAGCCATTCTCTGCAGCTACCTCAGGTCGCTTTTCTTGGCTGGAATACTGTGCGTAGAAAAACTTTCATTTTTGGCTCGGCTGTAATGTAGTCCATCATACAAAGGTAAGAGTCATATCTGTTGTTCCACACACTTTTCTGCCTCTGTCTCTATCCATCATTGGCATACAACCCCTGAAAGGTTTTGCATGAGATAATATGGTCTTCAGCCTTAAGTTGACACTGTTCCATTCAGTGTCAGTGCATAAAGATTGCGATTTGCTTCAGCTCCAGCTCTTTGAGGACAAAAATACCAATCAAGTGCACCACTGAGATTCACTTAGGGTATAAATTTGTATCAAACCGTCCTGTATTTGGTTAAGGCAAAGCTAAATTTAACTATATCAAAGCTTGGTCTGGAACCAGTGATCTGTCCGCGTATGAGCGAAAATGAACACATCATCATCTTTTACAGAGCACTTCAGAGTCAAGTCAAATTGTATTGCCTTACACAATCTACAGACCAATTACAAGCGTTTACACACTTAACCAGAATTGTGTAGATTCTTCGGGTAATTCAAATAATGTGTGATTGACTCAGAGCGAATCTATATCTTCTGCTGGGAATTTGCTATGCATTTTAATAGCGGCAGAGTTTACACAGTACACTACTTCGCATTATGTTATTGTCATAATCCTTCAAGTAACCTGTAAGGTAAGTCAGCTTCAGGGGTGCCAACTTGAATAAAATACTGGGGGGGGCAGGTAAACCCCACCCTGCATAATTGATCACAATATGTGGTGTACACACACCATTTGAATGCCCATCAACTTTAGGGGGCATGCCCCCTCAAATATTTTATTGGGGGGCAATGGGACCTCGCCCCCTCAGCTCAGCATCATTACACCCACAAAGCAGAAATTATAGGGAGACCTGGATCTGAAAAATCAGCCTAGCTCACATATAACTCTTAATTGTGGCTTAAACCATTCATTTCCACGAGCATGCAGGCAAATGTAGTCATGGAACAAGAATTATTTTAAATATTTATTTATTAAATTTCTATGCCACCCTATATCTGAGGATCACAGGGCAGCTTGCAACATAAAAACACACAAAAAATGCATAAGATAGCAACAAATAAAAACAAAAAGGTCTAGTCAACATTCCGCAGATGATCGTACGCTGAAAGATTCACAATCTATCCACCCTAAGCACTGGTGTCAGAAAGTGGTTTAGTGAATTTATGAGGTCAGTGACATGGACAGGATACCAAAGAAATGCCCAGAATTTTGCAGTGCAATGTTCTTCCTGATATACAACATATTGTAGAGTCAACAAAATACCTGATAATCCACAGTGACGGTAGTAATAAAGCCTTCTTCTCCTTTATTCTATTGTACAACATATTTCTTTTTTGCCTCATGCAGTACCTAGCTCCATAAATTTTCCTTCTGCGTTCTTCTCTGTGCAGCTATATACTGCCATAGTCTCAATGAACTGATTTCATGAGCATCCCAGACACACGCCTATGTGAGCAGCTGATTCGATGTGGACTTTAGCAAGTGTCTCTGAACAATGCTCTGAGTCGTTATCTCAGTTACATAGGGAAATAAAGGTGGCCTACCTCATAGGGAATTTGTGGGAGCAATCTCGGTCGAAATACATATTAAGCGCTTTGTAAATTTTGATTTGTATCCACTGTAAAATAATTGCATCACCTAGTGACATATTATCTTTTAAAATAAAAATAAAAATGTTCCCCTCACAGAGTAACAATACTCAGAGTGGTTTAACAGTGAATCCCTCTTTCCAGGGAATTCTGGGAATTGTAGCTATGTGAGGGTGGCAGCTAATAGTGCCAACAACTCTCAGGACACTTCCCAGGGTTCTGCGGTAGAAGCCATGACTGTTTGTTGTTGTTCAGTCATTCAGTTGTGTCCGACTCTTCGTGACCCCATGGACCAGAGCACGCCAGGCACGCCTATCTTCCACTGCCTCCCGCAGTTTGGCCAAACCCATGCTAGTTGCTTCGAGAACACTGTCCAACCATCTCATCCTCTGTCGTCCCCTTCTCCTTGTGTCCTCCATCTTTCCCACCATCAGGGTCTTTTCTAGGGAGTCTTCTCTTCTCATGAGGTGGCCAAAGTACTGGAGCCTCAACTTCAGGATCTGTCCTTCCAGTGAGCACTCAGGGCTGATTTCTTTAAGGATGGATAAGTTTGATCTTTTTGCAGTCCATGGGACTCTCAAGAGTCTCCTCCAGCACCATAATTCATGACTGTTTAAAGTAGTACTGTATAATACAGGTACAGCTTAGGTCAGAAGCTCTGAAATGAAACTTTTCAGCTATCAAACAAAGACACACACACACCCCGGGTAAAATAGTAAAGCTGATATAAAATAATGATCTGCCCGTATTTCCCCCACCCCCCACACAAACATTTTAAATGCAAGTTGTTTTGACAATGCTCGGTTAATAGGGATCCAACCAAGTGGCCTGGCTGTAGGCAGGATTCCAAATGCACATTTATCCCAGCATTGCAGTGAATTTATGCACATACAACGGAAATACATCAGCAATCCGACCTTTGCCATGCTGGCAAGATTAGACAAAGGATCGATTAACAATGTCAGGGAGGAAACAGACCAAAAACCTGCCTAGTCCGCCGCTCTCCTTCCCACAAAGACCAGCCAGACTTATTCATTGAAAACATTTTCATATCACCCTTCATTTTTTTAAAAAAAAAATAATGACAAAGTTTTGTGCGTGTTTTAAACTATGTATTGATAAAGACTGGTGGATAAAACAAGCTTCCAGACTTTTGTCAATTTTAGGGTGCGATTCAGTTACATCCTGGCAAATTCAAGTTGCACAATTAGAGTTGATTGGGAGGTACTGCACAACACACCCACTTCCCAAATCTTTTTGCAATAAGGAAATTGTCAGGGAAGAGTTTGGAATAGCACCAACTTTGGCATTACATGATCCAGCCTCCCCACAAACAAGGCAGCGTGAATGGACATTAACTAGTCAATATGGTCCATCCTATTTTTATTTTATTTATTTTTTAAAAGGTGCCATTGCACATCTGCATCCGTACACTTAGGGTCAAAGGAGACTGCATTAATTGCCAACATGCCCTGTAAGAAGACTGGAGAGACAGAGTAATGGTGGAAAGGCCATATTGATTTACATATATAAGAGAAGCATCCCTCCACCACCACCCCCAACCCCCCAGGCATGTAAACAGCTGTATTTCATGGATCCCCAGCCAAGGACTGGGAGAAAATCTTCCCTCCTTGCTGAGTGAGCTGAGCCTTGAGTTTGTGAACCCACTTGCAGAGCCAGTGTGGTGTAGTGGTTAAGAGCGGCAGACTTGTAATCTGGGGAACCAGGTTCGATTCCCCGCTCCTCCACATGCAGCTGCTGGGTGACCTTGGGCTAGTCACACTTCTTTGAAGTCTCTCGGCCCCACTCACCTCACAGAGTGTTTGTTGTGGGGGAGGAAGGGAAAGGAGAATGTTAGCCGCTTTGAGACTCCTTTGGGTAGTGAAAAGCGGGATATCAAATCCAAACTCCTTCTTCTTCTTCTTCTTGCACACCCAGGACCCACTGTCCAGCATTCACCAAGGTCTGCATGTCAGGATCCCAATTCAAGGTTCTCTGGAACCTGGGTTGTGTTTTCTAGGATATTAACTGCATTCCTGTGATTCTCCATTGCTGACTCCATGTTCAATCAATGCTTTCTTTTTCTTATCAGAAAAACAGGACCTATTTAATTTTACCAGCAACCTTTTTTTAAAAAAAAAACCTACCCCGTATAATCAGAGTTGCATATTTTAAACGCTTAAAAGCTTTAAAGCTTCAATGTCCTTTTCAAGTGGAAGCTAATGAAAATGTCTTATCTATTAAAAAAAGAAAAAGCTCAGCACAGTTTTTCCCTACAGGACTTTAAATGTCTGCAGGTGAAGAGCCAGGGTATTGTTTAATTAACACTGGCTCAGTACAACCTGGGATGGGATGGATTTATCTAGTTTGGTATTTAAAATCTACTTTTGGTCCTTGTTAGGGAAAGCATATTGATACTACTGCAAATCTTTTAAGCATTCTCCTACAGATGCTTTTTGGCACAACATCTGCTAGCCTGCTTTGCTTTGCAATGTGCAGGTAACTCCTCCTCCTCTTCCTTTATTGAAAGTTCAAAAAGTACATAATTATACGTGCACCAAACATGGTGAGATGCAAACAAAGAAGAGAAAAAGAGAAACAGAAACAGAACCCGTGCAGAAGGGAAAACAAAGGGGGGAGGACCCAAAACTTTATATTTTACAAGGTTGTTGTTGTATTTCACCAGATCAGTATTCGTAAAAACGAATTCCAAATATCATTGAATTTATCCTTGGCAAATCTGTGTTTATATGCAAATTGTTCATATGTTGCGAGTTTGTACAGTACAGTATAAGTCTTCAATCCAATCGTAGAAGGGAGCCACATTTTTATTTTCCCAGTTCATCAGGATCAGTCATGTTGCTGTGGCAAGGGCACGGAGAGCCCACTCACATTGTCCTTTTGTAAGGTTCCATGTGCTGGGTATATAATTCAAGAGGATATTTTGCTCTGTAAATGTACGGTTGTTCTGTACAGTTCTGTTGATGGTTTCAGTTACCTTCTGCCAAAAATCTTTCAATATAGGACAGTGAAAAAACATATGTTTTAGAGAAGCATTATCCCTATTGCATCTCCAACAGTTAGATACCTTAGACAGCGCTTTTTTAAACAAACATAATGGGGTCCAGTATATTCTAAATATTATTTTTTGTTGTATGAGCCTCAATTTAAGATCCAGAGACACCATTGTTATAGCAGTTAAAACAGTTTCCCACTCTGTGGTCGAGATTGAGATCTCTAATTCTTTATTCCAATCCTCCCTCAATACCTGTATATCAATTTGGTTTGATAATAACAAAGATTTATATATGTTGATGGCCAGGTTTTCTGCTGTGTGCAGGTAAATTGCATCTTATGTGGGCGTTATTGTGGATTAATGCCAGGATCTGTCCACGTCTTGAGCCCCTATGCCTAGGCAGGACGACTGGAACACCTTCAGCACAATCCAGAAACCATGGACTCACAACTGTCCGTTATGAGCACCAAATTCAGTAGCAAACAAACGATGCGGCTGCAGAGGTCTTTAGAAGCAATCCTTTTATTTCTACAAGCTACAGCATATTTACGGAATATACAGGCTATGTGAGTGTTACAACTTCTCACTAGCCACTCAGTCATCTTATCTTCAGCAGAGATAACAACACACTCTAAAAGCACAGAGTCAGGAACAAAAGATCAAAGAAATAGTTCCTGCCCCCTCCTCTCATAACATCAGCTCACCAGATTTTCACAATGGGAGGGGTGAAAATGCCAAAACTGTAAGAGTTGCTCCTCCACCCTACCTTTTACCTTTTAAAAAAAAAAATGTATTTTTGCTTTTCAGGTTTATACATTTCACTAATTTTATGATCATTTTAACATTTCAAAACTTGATTTCCTTCCCCCTCTTTCTGTGGTTCCTTAAATTTATTTTTAATATCTTCTTCATATCCAAATTAACTTAATTTGCTCATTTATTCATCTACTTTAAAACTCTTATAAAACTGCAGGTTATTACAATAATCCTGCCAATGTTCTTATCTGTTTGCAATTTATCTGTAAATATTCAATAAACCATTTCCATTCTTTTATAAAATGTTTGTTATCTTGATTTCTTATTCTTCCGGTAAGTTTCACCATTTCTCAATATTCCATAAGTTTTTGTATCCATTCTTCCTTTGCTAGGACTTCTGCTTCTTTCCATTTTGGGGTGAGTAACATTTTTGGCGTTGTTGTAGCATACATAAATAAGTTTCTACACAGTTTAGGTAGTTCTGAGTAGTTTTTTTTTTTTTTTTTTTTTTACAAACGTTATTTTAAACATCCTTTTCAATTCATTATATATCATTTCCCAGTAAGCCACCCCACCCTTTACCTAACCTTATCCTATTTTTGTGCTGTATCTTTTTGATAAAGCCTATGGCCAGGGACTATCTCGTTTGAGTTGACTATGTATTCCACTATGGAAGGTTTTTTATAGATAAATAAACAAAAACCTGTATAGCTGAATTGCATGCATGTCTGGACGTCCCAGTGAGTTTAATAAGATTTAAAGCCAAGTCAATGTTGGCACGATTGTAGGCTCACATCTTTGCTCAGAAGTCCCACTTAACTCAGTGAGACATGCCAAAAGCTGACATTTTGTTGCTAGGGTTAAGCTACTGGGATGTGGGTAATTCTTTCTCAAAGAGGTTGCTTTATATATACTTTTTGGTATTGCTGTTAACCAACTTTGGGATCAGGAAGGCCAGAATATCTTGAGGAGGAATAAAAGATAATCAAGCTTTTCCTTGTTCAGCTTCACTGACAGACGGAACGAGATTTTGAACCTTTATAATCATAAAAGAAAAATGCATGGCAGCTCTCTGCAGTAAGTCCTTCAAGAAGAAAAGGGAAACCAACCATAAAAAGAGATTCTTTACAGCATGCTGGAAATAACCAGTTAATTTAATATATACAAGATAAAAACAAGTGGGAATTCCTACCAGGATAAGAAAGACTAAAGATACCACGCAGCTGATCATTGCCGGAAGACTGCGTCTATCTCTCGACTTTTCTGGTCCCCGGTTGCTGATGCTTAGCTTTGGAAATCTAAACATACTTTCTGACTGTTCCTTTTAAAAAAGAAACTGCTTCTCTCTGTGGGGAGCATGAAGAGAGAGATAGATGAGCCCTGACCCTGGGAGACATTTAAGTTTCTATTTGACATAGAAACCCGATTTGCCTACAACCTCTTAAAGAAGGATTATCCTCCTAAGACATAGCATAATGCAATTCACAAGGCTGAGTAACGATGGTGACTATGGATTGTTCAGTATGAGGAAAACTGCAATATGATCTGCATTAGTTGATGTGATGCACCGTGATTTTCATGTTTGCAAAGCTGAGCATAGTGGTTGGTGTTGGGTTGCCTGCGCGAGGGAGACAGAAGCAGAGCAAGGGCCAATTTCCCACAGGAAAGTGACACCTCGCCATTATGACACCAGACAGCCATTTAATGGGAAATGGGAAGAAAAATCTCTACAATTTTTCTCTACACACTGAGAGCCAGTGTGGTGTAGTGGTTAAGAGTGGTAGACTCGTAATCTGGGGAACCGGGTTCGTGCCTCCACTCCTCCACATGCAGCTGCTGGGTGACCTTGGGCTAGTCACACTTCTTTGAAGTCTCTCAGCCCCACTCACCTCACAGAGTGTTTGTTGTGGGGGAGGAAGGGAAAGGAGAATGTTAGCCGCTTTGAGACTCCTTCGGGTAGTGAAAAGCTGGATATCAAATCCAAACTCTTCTTCTTCTTCTTCCACCACAATGATTTCAATGGAGATCACACGATTTTCATTCCCAGCTAGACTTCTGCTCCTTCGGATCTTAATAAAATAAAAAAAATCCAAAAAGAGACAACTGAATGGCTGAAGAGCAAGATATTGCAAAAAAAGCTGAATTCTGTGTTAGGGATCATTAGGGAAGGGATTAGAAATAAAACGGCCAATTACTATCAGCATCAGCATCATCATTACATTACAATTTATTTGCTGCCCTTCACTGTCAGGTCTCAGGGCAGGTTACAATTAAAACACAACTTTCATATTAAAGCTCAATATTAAAAAGTTTAAAATAACTTAAAATTGCAAAAATAAGGTGAATCCATATATATATATGGACATCTCAAGTGTCAAAAGCCAGCGTAAGGTGATAAGGTGATGTATCTTTAGCACTGGGACTTCTACAACTTATGGGCTACCATCTCCCATAAGTCCCATTTACCCATTTGATCATTTCACTGTTACTAATATTAATCAGCTTTCTAACCCATCATCATCATCATCATCATACACCTAACTTCATATTCATCACCCAAAGCAGTTCTTCAGCAACCCACAAGATGAGAGTTTCCGTATATCGCTACTCATGTTATAATGATAGTACAGTGGTACCTCGGTTTATGAACTTAATCTGTTCCGGAAGTCCGTTCTTAAACCAAAACCGTTCTTAAACCTTCCCCTAACTTTCCCTAATGAGGCCTCCCACCGCCCGTGCCCTTCCACCGTTTGGATTCTGTTCTAAGACCGAGGTAAAGTTCTCAAACCAGGATACTATTTCCGGTTGCGGGAGCTGGTTTAGCCTAGAAAAGAGGAGACTGAGAGGAGCTAGGATAGCCATCTTCAACTATATCAAGGACTGTCACATGGCAGAGGGAACAAGCTTGTTTTCTTCTGCTCTGGAGGGTTGGACTCAAATCAATGGCTTCAAGTTACAAGAAAGGAGATTACGACTAAACTTTAGGAACAACTTTCTGACGATAAGAGCTGTTCAACAGTGGGACAGTCTCCCTCAGAAGGTTGTGGGCTCCCCTTCCTTGGAGGTTTTTTAAGCAGAGATTGGATGACCATCTGTCATTGATGCTTTAGCTGAGATTCTTGCATTGCAGGGAGTTGGACTTGATGACCCTTGGGGTCCCTTCCAACTCTGATATTCTATGATTCCTTTTTAGGCATAATACATGAACAAAGCCATTATAGCTTCTAAAGGAAGGGATAAGTCAATACTGGAGGTCAGGAACTTGGGAGCTTTTCTTTAATTACTGTATATACTGAAGCTGGCTTCTTCTTATTTATATTTTTATACCATCAAATCAAACTGATGGGCTTGGGGTTTCATTTTTTCCTAAGAATCACCAGAGCTTTCAATCTGAAAGTCATGGCTTTATAAGTTTTTCAGCTAGCTCAGGTCTGCAGAGACAAGAAGCCAATTACCATCCCAATCCTTTTTCAGAAGAACTGTGTGAACCTGATTGTAATTACCCTCAGATGTCTCCTGGGTTCGGTAACCCTTTCGACAAACTTTGACCAAGGTTCACGAGTATCAAAGGAAGTTTATGACTTTTACAAAAAAGGGAAAAGGGAGTTAGTTCAAGGGGGGAAACATTCCAAATACACTCGAGGTCACTCAAATAAAATGATTATAAACAGAATATCAAAGGAAAGCAAAGAGTAAAAGGCCAACCAAATCCAAAACCAACTGTAGTTATTATCCACTACCACCACTACCATCACCACTAAGGCAAATTGCCAGAAATTCTGAAACTCCGTACTCCAGTGGTTTTCAACCAGTATTCAGTGGCACCCTGGGGTGCCTTGAATGATGGTCAGGGGTGCCTCAGGCAACACTGGCCTCTGTCCCCCTTCCCTTCCCTCCCTCCTCTGATACTCTCTCACGTCTCTGCTTCCCAAAGACTTGCCTACCTGTTTATTGCAGCATCCCTGGCTTTAAGCTCCACAGGTGAATGGTGCCTCTGGGAGGCAGCTCTCTTTGGGGCAGGGAGGGACAGCTCAGAGACCAGGGGCAGCAGGAGTGGCTGCCCAGAGGACTCCCAATGAGAGGGGAGAGGAGAGGAGGCTGAGGTAACACTCCACAGGGGAGGGTGTTCGAAAAAGGGTGAGAGGCTGCCACCTCTGCAGGCAAGGGGTGACATAACTGGGCTCCTGAGCCCCACTTGGGTGCCACAGAAGGAATGTAGTTGGTTAAGGGAGCCGTGGACTCAAAAAGGTTGAAAACTTCTGCCCTACTTTATAATATATAGTTCCCTAGTTGGGGAGATGGATGCAACATAACTAACTGCACTGTGTCTCTGAATTCTTGGATACATGTTCTGTATCTTAACTGCATAGAGGTGGTGGTTATGCAAGCTAGAGCTTCTGACATTTCTTTCACGGGGAAAGAGGAAATGTCATTGCAGTTGATACCCTGCTACAAAGGTCACATCAGATGAAACCCTATTGCTCGGTGGTAGCTTTGCACAAGGAGTACTAGTGAGAAGAGGTGGCACTGCACATATGGTTTCCCATGTTAAGTATAATTGATTTACTTGAGACTGAAATGGTGAATGGCTACATGTGTATTCATGAGGCATTTTCCATGGGACTGCACTGAAGCCAAGAATAGGACTCTGAGCTCTGAGTTGATAATTAACTATTGTTATATAATAATAATAATAATTTATTATTTATACCCCGCCCATCTGGCCGGGTCTCCCCAGCCACTCTGGGCGGCCTCCAACAATCAAAATACAATACAGAGTCACAAATTAAAAACTTCCCTAAACAGGGCTGCCTTTAGGTGTTTTCTGAATGTCAGGTAGTTGTTTATTCCCTTGACTTCTGACGGGAGGGCGTTCCACAGGGCGGGCGCCACTACCGAGAAGGCCCTCTGCCTGGTTCCCTGTAGTTTTGCTTCTCGCAGTGAGGGAACCGCCAGAAGGCCCTCGGCGCTGGATCTCAGTGTCCGGGCTGAATGATGGGGGTGGAGACGCTCCTTCAGGTATACAGGACCGAGGCCGTTTAGGGCTTTAAAGGTCAACACCAACACTTTGAATTGAGCTCTGAGTTGATAATTAACTATTGTTGTTTTCTGCTAGCTAACACATGAGTGTTTAACCTTAGATCAAGTGGCAAAGGTATTTGGTTGAAATTCTACACTTTGAAGGGATTGCATTTGAGTCTTTGTTCCCAGGCTCTGTGGAGTAAGGGCGTGTAAATGGCTCTCCAGGAGCAGACAGCCTTGGGGATGGAATGCAGGCAAAATGGAGCCTGGGGGAGAGCGTGCTATGTTTTTCAGCTCTGATTCTAAGCTTATTTTATTTCTAAGATGCTGAGCCTGCGCTGGACAGCACAAGATGTCATCTGGATATTTTGGATGTGTCTTTGATTCTTTTGTTATGTTTTTGAAGAAAGTTATGCGAGTAAACTTTTTGAACAATATCTAAAGGGTCTGGATAATGCTTCATTTCCAAAAAGGAGTCTGTTTTCATGCATCTAGTCACTTCAAATTGCATTTATTATTATTATTATTATTATTATTATTATTAGTAGTAGTAGTAGTAGTATCAATGCTAATATCTGCAATATCCCATCAGTGATATCACTGCACTTATCAGGAGGGAGAGAAACGAGGTGGTGAAGGGGTCGGTATGGTGTGGGTACTGTGGCAGGAGTGCTGAATTGGGTCCGCTGCTTCACTTGCACCACACCAACCTCTCCCTTCCCCTCTCTCTTCCAATCACACACAGCGACACCATTAAGGGGAGGCCAGGTACATGGAAAGACTCTTTCCTGCCTGCTGTTGTTGGCTTTCAATCCATGGTGTCTCCATGTAAGGGTGGGGAAATCTCCTGCCTGCAACCTTGGAGATTGAAGAAAAACTGTACATATGTTATGCACCTTCTTTTTTTCTTCTTTTTAAAAAATGCATTAAAAAAGTAAAGCAAGATTTACTGCAATGCAAAAAAAAAAAATAGGTGATGAGACTAGCCCCCCTTTTAACAATTGTTTTAAGATTTGTAGCTTAGATGTTCATTTATGCCTTAAAGGTTCCCATCTGTGACTTCACAGTTGATATCCTAGGCTCTCCACTAATGTGCTGGATATAGAGAGTGTTATCAATACTGTCGCTGCTTCGTTTTGCCATCAAATCTGGGATTTAAGCATGACACAATGTGAGCAGCACAATGACAGATGGCGGAGAGGGAGGTGGGCGTTCTCTGAGAGCAAGCTGCCAAATAACGGTTTTGATGATGGCGAATGTTTGATTACTTATCGCAAGTGTTTGCCCTCGCCTATTCAAAAATCCGTCTGTGTCAGTCTCTGTGAATAAAATATGGCTTGCCTTTTGCATTTCCAATATGCTGTTCTCAGTTGTCTTTTCAACGGAAAGAGAGTTCTAGGTGCTCGTTTTCTGTATGCTGGGCACATTTTGAATGGGATTTACAAGGGGAGCAGTCAGACAAAGGGGCATAGTGTGTCTGACTCAATATGGGTGCATGCTTCTGTTGCTGACCTCCATTGAAAACAGCTTCTCCATGCAAACAAGGAAGTGACCTGTCTCCAGATAACAGCTCTGTGGCTGCAATCTCCTGGGTGACACAGATGTACACACCCCTCCAAGTGACCCTGGACGCTGGCAATCCATGCTACACCACTGGTCAGACTTGCAATTCTCCAGTTGAAGCCCAACGCAGTATAGTACAGGAATGATACCTATGATACATCTGCTTTAAGAACACTGCCCTTTTTACATTTGAACACATGGCTTAGAATTATCCATCTCATTTAGATTCCAGTATGCACTGTGTATATTAATTTAAACATTTATGTTAGGATTCACGAAACATTGCATACCCTCCAACAATTCTCCATTGAAAATGGGACACCCTATTCCATTATTATTAATGGAACTCCCTCCCATCAGATGTCAGAGAAATAAACATCTATCAGACTTTTAGAAGACATCTGAAGGCAGCCCTGTTTAGGGAAGCTTTTTATATTTGATTAATTATTGTATTTTAATATTTTGTTGGAAGCCACCCATAGTGGCTGGGGAAACCCAGTCAGATGGGTGGGGCATTAATAATTTTTTATTATTATTATTATTATTATTATTATTATTATTATTATTATTATTATTCCACCCATCTGGTATTTAAAAAAAACTTGCCTATACAGGGCTGCCTTCACATGTCTTGTAAAGGTTGTATAGTTACTTATCTCCTTGGCTTGGGGTTCATTTAACTCCACACCCTCCAACATTTCTCCGATGAAAATAGGGACATCTTAAGGAAAAGCAGGACATTCCAGGACAGCTTCTGTAAATCCAGGACTGTCCCTGAAAAATAGGGAGACATGGAGGGTCTGATATTCTTATTGCCAATGTCAGCTGGCCGTTGTTGTTTTTTTAAATAGCTCTTTAAATTTCTCTTCTGTTATATTTGTGTGCGGGGGGGGGGGGAGATAGTATTAATTTTTCAATTTGTTAAAATTTTAACTAGATTTCCCAACGTATGGGTAATCATTTCAGCAAAAGAAACTCAGGAAAAATCTTTACAATCCTATTTGCACACATACACCCGTGGTTAAAGTTAATCAGAAACAGAAGAAAAATCAATACTGTTTGCACATATGAAGCATGTTTCCATTGAAGAAGCTGAAAACATTTCATAAACATTGATTTGAGCAGGGGGCAGGGCATAACGTGATGTGCAAGATGTTGAAACATCTTACTGAAAAGGGATCTGTCACAGCACAAGTCGGGAGCTGAAACTCAGCAAGGAGATTGCAGGAGCCATTTTCATAAATGGGACTGATTAAGAACATCAGTGAAGTCTGCTGTCCTCAAATCCACTTATCTTTTGTGGTGGGTCTGGTATTAGTATATAGGCTTCTTCTTTTTTTACGGACAAGCATTTTTCTTAAAATTCAACTTATCAAGGAAAATGTTATTCAGATGCAGCATCTGGTATTTGGTGAAGTCTTGCTTT
Organism: Lacerta agilis; assembly: GCF_009819535.1. Taxonomy (NCBI): domain Eukaryota; kingdom Metazoa; phylum Chordata; class Lepidosauria; order Squamata; family Lacertidae; genus Lacerta; species Lacerta agilis. The sequence goes on from NC_046323.1 coordinate 18,270,888, forward strand.
TCATCCAATTTTCCAGATGAACTGAGATAAGAGCACAAGGCTTCAACCAGCTGCCTGCAGTTACTCAGCGAGCAAATGATTCCCAAGCATCAGAAACCAGACATCTAATATTTACCCAGGGGGCCTTTCCCTTCCCTTTAAGGGCAGGATAGGTATGTGGAAGCCTGCCAGTTGTTGGCCCTGCTTGGGTTTATGTGTGGCCTTTTGGGCTGCCCACAGACTTCATATCGCCGTTGGAAAACCACTCTGCAATGTAAGAGAAGAATTTTACTAATAGCCAAAGCATTTATTAACCTCATCCCTCAGAGAGTGGGAAGTATATTGATGAAACAGATAATGTCTTTTCAGCGCTACATTGAAATGCTTCTGTTAACACACGGCGAAAACAAATGCCATTTGCAAATAATCTAGAAGAAGAAGAAGAAGAAGAAGAAGAAGAAGAAGAAGAAGAAGAAGAAGAAGAAGAAGAAGAAACACACCTCTCTGCATTTGACCACAGTGCCTTTCAGATGGAAGATAAGAAAAATAAGCTGCTACAAGGCTATTTTTTTAATATTGTGTTAGCAAAGGTCAGGGCATATTTGCATAAACTGTGCTGGTTCTCCTGGAAAAAGTGTGGTACCAGGACAGCACTGTTGGGACTAGATATGATGAGGAAGAAAATGGAGATGTACAGTACTTACACAATATGCCAGGAAGTCACAAAGAACAGTAGATGAAGGACAGGCAGAAGGACGTTTATGATCTCTATGGGTGGAACACTGTCCAATCTGTAGAAGATCACCTATTAAATGCTAGGATTCTTGCAGTTAGTGTTGAATTAGGCCGGACAATGATCTAATCCGGAAGGCTATTCTTAAACAGGACCACATACTCAAAGCCACTTAATACAGAATAGTTATGCTTTATACGCTTTCTGTTTCTAATCTACAACATATTGGGAAACCATAGGTGTTTTAGTAAAGAGTGGGGAGAGATCATGCATATCCAAAATTAGCTTCACCCTGGTGCACACTGAGGTATTCACCATTTCAAAAAGGTCACATTCTAGGCAATTTGAAATTTGTCAACAATAGAATGAAATAGGTGAAGTATCATCATAAAAGGCTAGTAGTTGTTGTGCAGGGTCCACTCCCACTACCCTTGTTGAACATGGCGTTTGTATTTTGCCATATGTTATGTGCTATCCCTGCTGATTTCAACACAATGCAAAATATACCCTACGGTGCAAAAAGCTGTAATTTCCATGCTGTACACAGTGCAGCTGCATTACTCACTCAGGTTCTGCCCAACTCCCTCCTGCATGCATAACGTACGGCAAAATTGAGCCCCGTCTTCAAAAGAAACAAGGATGGAAATAACTTGTCTGTTTTATGCAATGAAAAGCAAGCATGTGAGCAGCAGAAGAAAATGTAAAGTGCACTCTCCTCATGGTTCCATTAATTCCTGTGTCCTGTGAGATAAATGCATGCTGTGCTTGGATGTCATGCATAGGTGCCAACTCCCTGGGGCCCCGGGTGTCCAAACACCCACAAAATCCCCCACGAAGGGCCAGGCACCCGCGGTCGGGGGGCTAAGTTGGCTCTCCTGATGTCGTGTATTTAGCACTGATCAGGAAGAGCACACTAGAGGATTCTGTTCCCCACAACCTACAAGAGACCCAAGAGAGATGTGTGCTGTGTTGATCTTGTTCAGTTGTAACTAAGCCAAATCGGCAAAGGAAGTCTGCGCATGGAAAGTGCATCATTGTTCTTGTGGATCTATGGTCTGCCACGTATTAAATGGGGCTGCAAGGTGAAGCGGGGGGGGGGTGTGTGTGTGATGACTTTGGGTGTACATGTAGTGATCTTGATGTGCATGTGCACTGCTCACAAGATATGCTTAGCACAGTCTGTTCGAGCAGAGTTGCCACCCAATTCAGGGAGAGACTTCCTTTGCCATGAATTTTTATTGATTTTCATACAATTTAACAAATTCAGTTCAGCTTCCATACAATATTCCCTTAGCATTTTGACTTCCACGATGTTTCTGTTCAAATCCTTTTAACAACTGCCTTAAATATAATACTTGTTTCTATAACATATATCCCACATTGCATTCCTTTATCATTCCCATTCCTTTGCTTATATTTCCAGACCTGCCTGCGATTTCATTTGACTATAGTATTTTCTCAGATAATGCGTCAAAGGTTGCCACCCTTCCACAAACATTTCATCCTTTTGGTTTCTTATTTTTGCCGTCAATTTTGCCATCTCCATATAATGCAATATTTTTAAAGTCCACTTTTTTAGGAACCTCTTTCCATTTCTGTGCATACCATATTCTGGCTGATGTGGTAGCATAGATAAACCATTTAACCAATCCAGAGAGAGAGACAGATTCCAGGTATCACTGCACATGTGAGAACTGATCAGTGCTGGTAGAGTTTACTGAAATGATTGATCATTTGGAAGGGGAGAAGGACAATATCCAATATGCAACTGCAGTTGCATAACCCACAGCTGTATGAGAGTATGTCAGCAGGAGGGCACTAGTTTGCTAGGAAGAACCTAAAATCCTCAGCACATTGCTTCTGCAACAACTTTTATAAGACCATATACCACCGTAATTCAAGATGTTCCGCAAAATATGATGCCAAATGCAATGACTTAGAACTTTGTTTTGAAGAAACGTCTGCCAAAAAAAGAGAAAAAGGCAAGTGCACTTTCTAGCTTAGAAACCAGAACTGTCGTTATGCAGCGGTCATTTTTCACTTACCGTTCGTACAGATATAGTGATGGACATCCAAACCTATTTTTGTCAGGGAAGAAAATGCTGGCCAAGGTACTGGTTATCTTCCATTTATTTTAGAGAGCTCCACTATATCTTTATCTTCCACCCTGACAGCTACCAAGGACAAAGGGAAGAGTTCCATTTGGCTTCTTTTTTTATATTCCACATATAGTTACTATAAGCACACCAAATAAATCTAGTGCAGCCATTGTGCACATTTCAATGGAGCAGTCTCATTGTGAATTAAAACACAGATTTTAAAGGGCATATCTGCCAATACTGAAAGAAACACAGTACCTTCAGGACTATCGATCATTATATTTTAATATGCCGCCTTTCCAAAGTTAAAACTGCCCAAGGCAGTTTACAACATATAAAAACAATACACAAGCACTACAAAAGTAGTCATAGACAATAAAACATTGAAAAGTACACAACAAAACTGAACTATTTCCACAAAAGTCATAAGATGCAAAGGAAAGATCCAAAAATTTGACAGTGGAAACAGCAACCACCCCCACAACAAAAACCCCTAAAACCAGGGTTCTCCAAACTTGGTTTTCCAACTGTTTTGGACTACAATTCCCATCACCCCTGACCACTGGCCCTGCTAGCTAGGGGTGATGGGAGTTGTAGTCCAAAAACAGCTGGAGACCCAGCTGGGTTCCTATCAGCCAGCATGTGGGCTGCCTGATGCCAGATACATGCCCAGTGCCTTGGCCAAACCTACCCATATCTGTAATCAATAAAGTTGTGGCCTAATTCAACCCAGTACCAATCTCCTATGTTTATTTCTAAGGTCTACCCCGCACAGACATCATTCACCTGTGGCTGCTAGATATAAGCATGTTCACCTTAGCACATTTAGATGCTCCCTCCAGAATGTACTGGCTAACATGGGAAGGCCAGCAGTTGAGGATTAGACATATTCATGGATGATAAGGCTACAAACCATAGTGACCATGTTCTGCCTCCACTGTCAGAGGCAGAATGCCTTTGAACACCAGTTGCTGGGTCTCATCAACAGGAGAGGACTATTACAGTCCTGTCCTGCTTGCGTGGTCCCCATAGGCATTTGGTTTGCCTCTCTGAGAGCCGAATGTGAGCCTATGATCACTCTTTGGCTTGACCCAGCAGGGCTCTTTGGTGTACTTATACATTGGTGACGTCACAGCACAGGGGGCCCACTGTGGCAGTGGCATGTGGGGGCCAGGGGGTGGTTGCCTGAGAACACAAAATTCTGAGAGGGGTGCAACCAGGCCAATGCTCACATGCACTGCCTCTGGGGTGGCCGAGCCGGGAGACAGCGGAGTTGCCAAGCCGAGAAGGCGTGCTACCACAGTCACCAATAGCAGCAGTGCCAGCACCCATGTGCCTTATGGGCTCTGCACACGCGCCTGCTTGTACATGCCTCCATCCTGACTGCTCAGTCCATCAGAGGAGCACAACACTTGCCCGGCACGAGCAACCCATGCTACGCCACTGCACTGTAGGTGGGGATGACATGTGAACACCTGTTTCCCCTCACTAGTTTAAGCCATCACATGTTTGTTTGTTTGTTTGTTTGTTTGTTGTTTTTGAACAGCTGAAGGAGGCCTTTGGGTTTTAAAAAACATCCTTCTCGATGAACATTTATCTATCCTTCCATTCTCCCGCCCAGCTTCCTTTCTCCAGCTGAGTTTCCATGTCTTTCATCTAGCCACAATTTGGAATAACAAACAGATCACCCTAAATGACAGGCTGCTGTCTGCTTGAAATGTCGGAGTATTCTCCTGTTGTTGGTCTCCTTTTTACCAAAAAAAAAATACCCTGAATAATTCATAGAGGTTCTGACCAGCAAGTACATTTCCAGCTTTCCCCACTCCCCACGGCTTGCTCTGTTTTATGGTTTTGGTATGGTAAACAGAATCTCCTTTGCAAATTTCGCTCTCTCATCTTGTCACTTGTGAAGCTTCTCCGTTTTTTGTTCTGTGTTCTCCCCTCCCTCCCATCCTTCCCGCCATCTGAATTGACTTGACTGTGGCAATATTGTTCTGCTGAGACAAGAACTATGATCAGCACAACAGCACCGTTAAAAACGTTATAGACTCAATAAAAACAATCACATCTGCTGTAAAATGGGAGGTGATCAAGAGTGCCACATCATTCTCATCATAACTTAGCTTGACTTGTCTGGCTGGAGAAACAAATTATGGGTAATTCCTTTGGCTTTCTCCCCCTATTATTGTGCAAAGTGATACAATGTGCCTGAGTGCGGCCAGACCTCTCCCGCTTTAAAGTGGGAAAAATGGTTTTTAAATGATAGGGGGTGTGATTTGGGTTTGCAAACTATCTGGCTGGGGTTGCTAAGTCTTTTTTTTTTAAGAAAAGAAAACGAAATAATGCCTAGCATATTTTCCGGGTTTTATGGAGACAGAAAGGAAATATGTACAAGGAGATTTAACAGCAAATGGGGAAGCATCGTTTGAGGAATTCTATATGTCTGGCTTTCGGAAAGATCTGGCATCAAAGATCCTACATTGGTTTATAGAAGGGGTGGAGAACCTTTAACAGTGCTGAGTTTGGAGCAAAAGAGCTGTAAATGTTCCCCCAGGAGTCCACACATTCAGGTAGCCATAGAATCATGGAATTGTAGACTTGGAAGGGACCCCGAGGGCGATCTAGTACAGACTTCCTCAACCTTGGCCCTCCAGATGTTTTGGGAATACAATTCCCAGCATCCCTGACCAGCGGTCCTGCTAGCTAGGGATCATAGGAGTTGTAGGCCAAAAACATCTGAAGGGCCGAGGTTGAGGAAGCCTGATCTAGTACAACACCCTGCAATGCAGGGATATGCAGCTGTCCCTTACTGGGATCAAACCTGCACCCTTGGCATTATCAGCACCACTCTCCAACCAACTGAGCTATCCAAGCTCAGTAACCCAGGAGGTGAGAAACCTTCTGAGGGCACAGGTCAATTGTGCAGGTGGGCAGAGGGGGGGCCTGCATTGCAGGAGGTTGGAACTAGATGATCCCCATGGTCCCTTCCAACTCTATGATTCTGTGATGCTTCTTATTGCAGTTGCTTCGAAAGTGTTTTATTACTGGCTTTTAGCCTTGTTTGTTATGTCACCACTTTCATAAACCACTCTGAGTGGTATGAGAAAAGGTGGGATAGGAACATTTTAAATAAATGAATGAATGTATGGGTTGTTTTAGAACCTGTGTTGTCTCGGTTTTAGAAGCATTTCAGTTCCATTGATGATATGTGTCCATGTTAGAAGCACATCTAAAAAATAAAAATACCAATGCATCATTTGCTTTCCTGCAATTCCAATGCAATTTACATTGAAATATTACTCAGCAATAAGTCCCACTGAGTTCGAAGCGGCTTACCCAGATGTAAGCAAGTGTCTCTTGGATTGCAGCCTCAGTCCATTCATTGCCACTGCATCGTTCTACTGAATCCAGCTGAAGACGCTTGCAGGCTTTGCAAGAGACACAGCAGAGGAAGAGCAAAGGGGTTTGGGGAAAAGTGAATCCTTTAAATGCATTTCGAGCGCTTAGGTTTCTAGCTTTAGCTGGCAAATCAAAACCTTGACCTGTGAGATATGGGACTGTGCCAGGTAGCCGTGAGGTCTGTATTATTAGCTCTGAATAGGAGCCCCAAGTATCTCCCAAGGGACGTGAGCCCAGAAACAGCCAACTCAGAAGCATTATATTGACTTTAGCAGATACAATCTAAAGTAGCCATAAGCCATACAGATGTTTCTGACTATCCGGTGATAAAACTCCTTTTTAAAAAAACAACAACAATCAAAAACCTACTTTTGAAATCTCAAAGTTTCTTGGCAATTCAGTGAAACCAGTTGGTTGCATATCTTGAATCTAATAGCAAGATTCTTTTTCAGAAATGTTTAATTTACAAACTTAAAGCATTCTATTTAAAAAGTGCAGTTCCAAAACACCCAAACAAAATCTAAACTTACCTGCTGGATAAAAATGCCCAATCTACACCAGCATGAGAGTTCCCATTGGCACTGGACCCCTGAAAAGCACACTTTGTTCTTAGTGCCACAGTTTCTGCAAGCGAGAGGGGAGAAATCCAACCATTAGATGCTACACTTGCAGGCTGCTGGCAAAGCACAAGGGGTAGGACATCCAAAGCGTAGGAACTTGGGGAATAGATATACACAAGAAAAGACCACATTGGCAATCTACTGCAGATCTTGATAGAGAACTGCTTTATACTAAGCCAGACCCTTGGTCCATCTAGCCTAGTAGACTAGTAGCAGCTCTCCAAGATATAGCATGCTCCCTTATAAGTAAAGATGACCTGAGATCATCATAGCCTACCAAGGACCCATTCTCTTCCTGGTCACCAAGATCATTTCTTGATACAAGGAAACTTTAGCTCAGCAGGGAAGATTCCTCACCCCTGAGTCACAGCTTGTCTAACTTGTCTATTCTTCACCAGAATGCAGAGTTAAAATAGAGAGAGAACGAGGTCTTCTCTTCAAAGTGTAATGCCTAGGGCTCTTGCAACCCTACTACAACTTGTGCATAACCAGAGCTAATATTTTCTCCCATCCTCTAGGCTCTGGTTGTTATCTCTTTAAGACATATTTTGAGTCACTTAACAAATCAAAGTACTGTATACCCCCCCTTTTTTTTTGCTGCTTCTCAACCAAACTTGCTGGTCTCCTCAGGAAACAGCTCAGATGTCAACCTAACAAGTCAGATGGCAGGTCAGGAACCCCTTTAATTTCCAGCTGTGGTCCCCATTGCTGGAGGGAATCCGTATGTTGCCACATGCAGAGGAGTTATTCGTCTTTTCCGTACTAGGCTGAAACGCTGTTCCGTTACGATCTACAGGAATATCACTCAGTGATTCAACAGCTCGTACAAAACAATTCAGCCAAGGAGTTATTTCTTTCTCCTTCAACAACTAAAGAATGTTACTGTCATCGAGTTGCAGACAGTCAGCAAACTGATAGTAATGGGTCCTCCATTTGAGCAGCAACCTTCTAATGGCTGTTCTCACATCCAGGTAAGTCTGGGGAACTTGAGAGTGCTCAGTATCTCTCTGAATCAGTCCATGAAAGCACAATATATTGAATACATATGCTGAATTTCTGTCTCTGTGTGTGTGTGTGTGTGTGATGCCAGCAGTGGTCAGCAGGGCAAGGTGGTGGCACCTACTTGACCTCTTGTCACCCATGCCTCTGTGGCATACAAGGAAAGAGAGGGTGAGAGGTGAGGCAACTGTAAATTCAACGCAGCGCAAATGCACTGGTGGAGCCAATCCTGAATTTGCACTGGTTCGTTTGCACGGTGTCAAGGTCACTGCCACCTCACTCCTCCCCTTCTCCCTTCCAGTACATCACACTGATGCACCAACCACTTTGGGGTACTGTAAGTTAAGTGGTTAATACACATAATAACTAGCCATTGTTCACATTAGTCAGTCCTCACAGAGAATCAGTAAAGAGGGAATTGGGCAGATTTCCCATTCAATATGCAAAATCCCCAACAGTTCATTCTCCAGCCATTGTGCACATTCTCCTGTCAATTTGTACCGTCTCCAAGAAACACGCCCCTGTTTTCTTTTTCTTGTAATATGGAAAGGATTGCTGCAGTCTGTATTGGTTACCCTCCCCAGACTTTGCTTTATAATCAGGGACACATACTCAATAACACTTAAGAGCAGAGCAGTTTTTCCTTAAAACTCTTGTTCTGAAAGTTGACAGAAAATCAATTCCATAATAGTTCATCTGTGATAGTCACACTTCACATATCATATACCAATAATGAACTGGGGTGCTGAGTTATAACAGCTACGTAGTTGAAGCAGGTCTACTGAGAAAGAAGAAGGAGGTATCAGCATGATCAGGAAAATCCCAATATTTGCAGAAGTAGGGTCAAAAATATCAGACTAGGAGGGTTGGGGAAGACCCCAGATAAGCCAATAAGGACTAAGCATGCTAAGCGGCCAGGGAATGCAGGCTAACTGTTGGAAGGGGTGGAATGGAATAATCTGGAAGAAAGTATGGCTGGCCTTCCATGCAAGAGGATTCCATCCTGTGTGTTACAGGTACCCCATGTTACAAGATTACAAACCTAGGTACAATTATCGGTCCTATGTCCTTTATCCCAAACCCACAAAGCTTCCTCCTTTAACAACTGGCAGTTACAAAATCTATGATTCCAAGTTGAATGAACAATCATCCTAGAAGTTGAGGCTTTAAAATACATTCATTTGTACACATAAACATTAGGGTTGCCAGGTCTGCTTCCAAAAAATAGCGGACAAGCGGGGGGAGGGGGTTAAATTAAATTATATATTTTCTTACAAACATTTTAACACGTATTAAAATACCATTTCATCATAAAGCTTTTGAATTAAAAAATGTCCACTATTTTGTGGGGGGGAAATAGTGAACATAATGTGAAAAAGTGGACTGTCCACTCAAATAGTGGACACCTGGCAACCCTAATAAACATGCTAGTTACCTGTCCAAACTCAAATAAGCTTAATTAAGGATTTTATTTTCTTAAAAAGGCAAATTTATTTAATAATGAGTGCCTTATATATCGTCTCACTGGAATGAGCAATATCTTGCCTTTAGCTTAGGGCCTATATAGAGTGGCTGGATCTGTCTGAAAAAGGAATGTGTGATCTCCTGATTCTCCTGTTTTAATTGCTGTTTTAACTGTTTTAGTTCTGCTGCTTTAATGGGCTTATATTTCCCATTGTGAATGTTTATTTCAACATTTTTCTAGAAGTGCTTTGTTGTGTAGTTTAATTATGAGTGTTTAGATTTTTTTTATTGGTTTTATACTTGTAAACTACTTAGAAGTCAACATTTGCAATTTAGCAGCAAATAACAAAAATGGTAATAATTTGTGCAGAACAGCCTTCTTCAGCTTGGTGCCCTCCAGGTGTGGGGGACCTTTGGCCTTCCAGACCTACAACTCCCATCTGCCCCAGCAATCATGGCTAATGTCTAAAATTGTAGTTCAGCAACATCTGGAAGGCCAAACGTTCTTCACACCTGCTCTAAATAGATATAGAGGTAGCAATCAAGACTAAACTGTTCCTTCCTCCCACCGTACCATGGAAGGTTGGCATAGAGAAATATGACCTTCTGGAAGCCCAGCAATGCCCTTGCAAGAAGTGTGACTTCTTATCATTACTAGCGACTCTGCTGCATAGATTCTGTACTCCTGGGAAGACAGTTAGTGGCAGGAACAACAAAAATTAAAAGGGGGGTACAGAAGGGGTTTCGTACTTTTGGGGAGTGGATTTTGTGACACATGCTGTTGTTGTTCAGTCGTTCAGTCATGTCCGACTCTTCGTGACCCCATGGACCAGAGCACGCCAGGCATCCCTATCCTCCACTGCCTCCCGCAGTTTGGCCAAACTCATGCCAGTCGCTTCGAGAACACTGTCCAACCATCTCATCCTCTGTCGTCCCCTTCTCCTTGTGCCCTCCATCTTTCCCAACACCAGGGTCTTTTCTAGGGAGTCTTATCTTCTCATGAGGTGGCCAAAGTACACATGCTAGGTTTCTAAAAGAGAAATAAATATGTTACTGCCCATTTCCTGAACATATTTTCTGCAACAGGAGTGCCATTGATTTCAGTGGCGTGAACTTTTAAGTAAGCATGCTTAGGAGTGAAGCTTCGTTTTCATTTCCAATTTGTGATTCAGTTATAATTTGTATATGAAAAAAGTATTTCTTTTCCATCAAACAACCATGGAATCCACCCCACTCACACAGAAAACCAAAGATCAACACAGCCAACCACAAAGGAACAAGCACACCCTACGCCAATCGCAACCTCTCACCGCCAAAGAAACACAAGCGAGCAACAGAGAACCAACACAAACGATGCTGACACCAAATCCTACATACACTAAGGAAAATAGAAACATCGCCTCCCCATCCCACCCTCCCCCCATCCCACCCACCTCCTTCCCCCTTCTCCGCCTAATGTCTCAACAACTAAAATTGATCTGTAAAAATGTTACATGGAAAAATGCATTTTGTAAACCAAGAAAATCTATAATAATAATAATAATAATAATAATAATAATAATAATAATAATAATAATAATACAACCATGGAATCCAGCAACTGGGGAGGACAGCACTTGCCCCTTCCTCATCCCCTCCCTGGTGCTGCCCTTGGTGACAATTCTGCCATGTGACTGCTGTTTAATAACTCATCTGTATATGGTTGCTGAAGTTTAGCCCAAACCCAGGTGCAAGTGAATTAGCTAAATGTATATGGTTAAGAAGAGAATCTAAGACCAACCCTTAAGCAATCAATAGCTGATCTTTTTAAGTACTTGGAGGCAGATGACCTTCTTCTTTTAGATTAGGTATCTGTTTGAGCAGAGTTAGTATTGATTGAGATGATGACCTCTCTGCGGGCACAGGTGTTTCTACAATGCTAATCTCTCGGTATACTCTTGCCGACTGAAAACGTTCAGAGAGATTACATCAAACTAATTATAGCTTAAGTTAATTAATGAAATTCCATTTTAGCATTTGGGATTGAGTTCCTTTGCCCATACTTATTAACTTCACTTGAAGAAACTTCATTTCCCATTGCCACCGCCACCACAAAAACAGGGCCTATGGGCTGTGTTGGCCCTGTTTAGGGAAGTTTCTAATGACTGGTGTTTTAATGTATTTTTAATCTTTTCTTGGAAGCCGCCCAGAGTGGCTGGGGAAACTCAGCCAGATGGGTTAGGTATAAACAATAAATTATTATATTGTTGTTATTATAGTGGCCTGAATACTTTGCTGCTGGTTTTCTGCTGGAGCCGACCCCCATGTTCAGCAGCAGCAGTTCCATGTCCAGTCCACCAAACTGCATAGAAGATCCAGCAGCAACACAATGCTGCGGGGCATCAGGGTCAGGACTGCAACAAAAGCCTTCAGGCCTTTTTTGGGTGGTGGTGGTCAGGGGTGGCCGCCAGCTCCAAACCTTTATAGCCACATAGAGTGTGTGGAAATGGCACATTTGTGCACTAAAATTCCTTACACAGTGCAGCCAGAGCGTCAACAGCAACCACACCGCAACACAAAACCTGACTCCCCTCCACCTGAAGCGGGATCCTTACTAAAAGCTATCAAGCAGAGCCGCCCCACCCATGATGCAGGGTGAAGCAGCAGCCTCAGGTGACGGAAGTGCATTTTTGTGTAGACCTGTTCATACCCCTCAACTTCCTCAATTATATAGGGGCATCCTCTTTTGGGGCGCCATGCTCAAAGCATTTTTGGGCTTTGTGATCTCGCGCGAAGTCATGATCTCGTGTGTTTTGGCCCCAAATGCTCATTTTCAGGCTCCATGATCTTGTGCTCACATGACTCGCATGGGTGTGCATCCAGAAAGATTGGTTTGCCTCCAAACCAACAGACACTCAATCACCCAAGTTTGCTATTAGAAGGAATGCGCAGGACCTGCAACAAAATGTTGCACTGTGTTCTCTCCCTGTATAGTGGGAGGGTGCCATTCAGCCACATCCTGCTCCAAGAGCCCATTCCACCACCATTTTCCAGTTTCCAGTTTATTTTCCAGCTGACAGTCACCATTCCATAGCTACTGAGCATGTTCAGCCTTCATTGGCCTGTTCTGAGAGATTTCTTTTGCCCTCTTGGTTTATCTGTTTATCTATTTATCTAGCACTTCTGCTGACCTCAGGATTCCCTCAAGCATGCTGATTCCTCCATTGATTCGTTTCCATTTCTATTAGCACGCACCACCTGAATTTGCTATTAGAAGGGAGGTGATGATGTGCCTTGCTGTCGCACCTTGAGAAACAAGGCTTTTGCTTAAAAGATCCTTTGCATGAGCCGAATTGCCTTCCATTTGCATCACGGGACCTTCGGCTCCAAGTCAAGACTAGTCAAATTGCAGCGGCTCTGTCAAAGCGACGAAATTATCGCAGGGATATAATCAGCAACTGAAAAGAGCATACATGAATGTAGCTATTTTTAAGAGGAATTATGTTGCTGGCTGTGAGGACATCGCTGAATTGAATGAACTGGGCCATGACCCAGCAGCCAAGGGTTCGCATGGTTAAATGTTTCCCAATATAAGCAAAAAATGTCTGTCTAGATGTCAAGAGAAGGGTTCTAACCTAGCCCTCAACCTGACACATTTATTTTCTACATGCATTTGAAAGATCTCACATCCATTAGAAATATGGAAATTGTGATAGTTTCCTTCAGCGTTTTTGATGGATTTAGGCACTCTTATTTAGTCCTTCCACAAAGAGGAAGGAGGAGAGAAACATGTCCAAACTTTCGAAATTGGAGCACTGCATATGGTCTCGTGTGTGTGTGTGTGTGTGTGTGTGTGTGTGTAAAATCCATAAATCAATCCCAACTATTAAAAAAAGCTTCAGCCTGAAGAGGAAGAGGAAGTCAATTCTAAAATATGGAAAGTTCCCTAAATCCTATGCTTCATCATGAAACTTTGCATTGTTTTAGAGGTGGCATCTGAAATACAGTGGCACCTTGGTTCTCAAACTTAATCCATTCCGGAAGTCCGTTCCAAAACCGAGGCGCACTTTCCCGTGGAAAGTAATGCAAAATGGATTGATCCATTCCAGACTTTTAAAAACAAATCCTTCAAACGGCAATTTAACATGAATTTTACTATCTAATGAGACCATTGAGCCATAAAATGAAAGCAATAAACAATGTACTGCAGTCGCACAATCAATCAATCAGTAGCTGAACTGGGTTCCACACACAGTCACAAAAACAAAACAAAACAAAAAGAGCTGCAAAAACAAAAACACAAAATAAATACCAAAAGCAGACAGACCACAGTGTAACACTCAAATCGGAAGTGTGGCACTCAAAATGGAAGCGTAACACTCAAAACGGAGCACGTTTGGCTTCCAAAAAAAGTTTGAAAACCAGAACACTTACTTCCAGGTTTGCAGTGTTTGGGTTCCAAGTTGTTTGAGTACCCAAGGCGTTTGAGAACCAAGGTACTACTGTATAGGGTTCAGCTGCTCTGTGCTCCAAACAGTGGTGTAGGCTGTTCAACAGGGTTTTAGTTTTTAGTGCAGCAATCCTAACCCCACTTTCCTGGAAGTGAGCCTGGTTGAATTCAAGGGGGCCTCTGAGTAGACATGGTTAAGAAGAAGAAGAGTTTGGATTTGATATCCCGCTTTTCACTACCCGAAGGAGTCTCAAAGCGGCTAACATTCTCCTTTCCCTTCCTCCCCCACAACAAACACTCTGTGAGGTGAGTGGGGCGGAGACACTTCAGAGAAGTGTGACTAGCCCAAGGTCACCCAGCAGCTGCATCTGGAGGAGTGGAGACACGAACCCAGTTCCCCAGATTACGAGTCTACCGCTCTTAACCACTACACCACACTGGCTCTCTTAACCACACTGGTTAGGATTGCGCTGCCAATTGTTATCTGCACAATGTTTTAAAACTAGGAAAGTAGATTTGGAATACATGCCTCAATGCACAGCAGAGTGTATGCGGGAAGTGTGAAGTTTGGATTTGGCCAAACTTGAAACTTACATTTTTTTTTTCCTAATGGAATTTCTTCATTAAAGGTGACCTTTACCAGTGGGAAAATCTTCGTGTGAGTTGCATCTCCTGCCTGAAAACAAGTAATCTGTCTTTTTTACAGCCTGTCCTGATATAATGGTAGATCTGCAAAACTGAAGTAGGAAATGTAGATTGAATGTCACCTTTTGGCACCCTTGCGCAACAGCCTTTTGACCTCCCCAACTTTATCTTCAAATGAGAACAGGAGTGCAAACTACGTTTAACATTCTCAACTATTTCAATATTTATGGCACAGTTTTCTTGGTTTTTAGCCTATATATTTAAGCCTCCTTTTTTCATTTTGAGGATTTATAGCCCACTTTCTTTTTAAATGTACAAAAATAATACAATATTATTAAAAAAAACAACAACACTATTTTAGCGTCAGTAGTGTTGCTACTTGCAATGTTTTTGCTGTTTTATTATTTATTTTACAAGACCTTAGTGGTTTTCAGAAATATGGTATAAAAAAATGCTATAAAGCAAAATCAAATTGCAGCATAACCAAAAAATAAACAGAGCACCAGGCAGTAAGAATAATAAAACACTCAATTAAACAGCATATAAAACACTCTTTTAAAAACTTCTTGGAAGCTATAATTACAACCACTTTTCATTTATCACTCAGGCTAAGGACTCGACCTGGTGCTGAAAAATTAGTAATGATGGTGACAAGGGAACATTTCTGGAGGAGGTTTCCAAAGTACACTAGTGGCCAAAATTGTGGAAACCTTTTGGGAAAAGTGTATTTCCGAGGTTTGATGGCTCATAACGTCACTTTATTTTGGAGTAATACCATAAAATTATATATCAATGGAAGGATAATTTAATGAAGAATGTAATGCAACAAAGTTTGTTCAATTATCTGTATTCTATCAAATGTTATAGCCTAATAACCAGGAAAAGGAGTGTTTAGAGAGCCAATCAGGTGTCATCTTGTTTTGGCAATGATGGCTCATAGCACCACTTTTTTGGAGTAATACTATAAAATTATATATCAATGGAAAGATAATTTAATGAAGAATGTAATGCAACAACTTTTATGAAGGATTATTTATTACAACAGCAGTCATTAAATTATCTTTACAATGATATATAATTTTGTGGTATCACTAAAAAAAAAAAAAGTGGTGTTATGAGCCATCAAACCTCGGAAATACACTTTCTCCAAAAGGTTTCCACAATTTTGGCCACTAGTGTAGGGCTGTACTATGAAAAGGCCACCAACCCAGCCATAGCCAACTTCACCTGTGAAGGCAAGGGGCATTCAGCAAAGGGCCTTCAGTGAGCATCACACCTGTGGAGCTGTGGTTGCAGTACAGGGATGGGGATCCTACACCTCTACATATGTTGTCAGACTCCAGTTCCCACCAACCTCAGCCAGCATGGCCAGTGGTCCAGGAGGATGAGAGCTACAGCCTAACAACATCTAGAGGGCAGGCGTTTCTTCATCCCTGCTATAAAGGAAACAAGGGTTAACGCATTTCTTCAGGAGTTGCGCTTGAAAGGCCAGTGGAAGCAGAGGCAGATTTAGGGGAGCATGACCAGTTTGGTCACACTGGGTGCAGAACCTCGGGGGCGCCACAGGAGGTGCCTCAACTATGGTGTTGAATGGAAGGCAAGAGGCTGGTGGATTCTGGTGTCGCACATTTGAGATGCCAAGAGCCGCCACTGTTGAAAAATGCAAAGGGACACAAATCTCAGTTTGTCACTCCTTGGGAGACATAAGTGATAGAATCAGCTAACTGGCTCAGTGTGAAGGCCACACACAGAATATATAATAGGTCCCAGAAGCAAGCTTGAGGCGGGGAACACAGAGCTCCATGCCTCAGCCATCCCTTTTTGCTGGTATTTGAGGAGTCGGGATGGCATCATTGAACAAGAACGCTGCCCACATGCTAAGAATTATGGTACTTGTTCTGAATCTATTGGGAAAAAAATCTCATCTTAGAAAAGATGCAAGCGAAGCTGGATGCACGGCTCATACATTTGCTTTTTTAAAAATATATTTTGACACTCTTCTTATACAAAATTTTGGCTATAAGCCCAGGACTTCCATCAACTCCATCTAATGATTTTCAATCTTCATCATTTACTCCTGCATTTCATTTATTCACTATTACTTTTAATAATCCATGACTAATAATCCTTTTCCTTTGTTTTCCCTGCAATATTTCATATTTCATTCAATCCTACTAGCATAGTTAATTGTTGACAGTTGGTTTTCAAATAGTCCACATATTTTCTCCAATCTTCTAAGAACTTCTGAACCCGCCGGTTTCGAATTCTCCCTGTTATCTTATCCAATTCTGCATAGTCCATTAATTTCGTCTGCCATTCCGCATGGCTCATACATTTGCAAAACGTTTTGCTTCCTTTCTTCTAACACATTTGGGAAGGGCAACAGTTCCTTAGAATTGATATTGCAGAAGTGAAGAGTTCAATATTTACGGAAGTCCTCCAAAGCTGAACTCAGAAGAAAACTATGCTGACTGATAAGATTTTCAGGAGATGATAGAGATAGACGCTACAGATATTATTGAGCAGCAACAAGAAACTAACTTCATTGCACAGGGTGCTTTTGCAAAGCGATGGATGTTCTGTAACTCGCCGAAGTGTGTTCAGTACCCATTTGAATGCTGATTGGAAAAGGAAATGGAGTGGTGGAGGAATGCCATGTTGGAGCAGGGCATGGCTGGCTGGCCACCTTCTACAAAAACAGGGGAAGTCAATGTGGTGCCCCTCATGGGACTCAAACTCCCATCAGCCCCTGCCCACATGGCCAATTGTCATGGCTTATGGAAGTAGAAGTCCAGCAAAATCTGGACAGCACCACACTGGCGAGCCACATACTAGAAGGTGCAAAATATGTTGCAACATTTTGTTGTAGGTCCCACTTTTTCCTTCTCCTGGCCATGCATGGTTGTTTCCAATTCCATTTGGTTCCTATACTTAGTCCTCTTTGCAATCACTTCTCTTATCCTCTTATTGCCATTAGCAGAAATGTTGGTTTGCAAAGGCCCCGAATTTCCTGGTCGTTCTTGGCTAATGAGCAGCAGCGTGTGAACATAGGAAGAGCCCTGCAGAGTGAGACCAAAGATCCAGCCAGTAAAGGATCGTATTTTCCACAGTGGTCAACCAGATACCTATGGGAAGCCCCCAAGAGGCCATGAAGGACATCTTCTGCTGATGTTCCTCAGTTACTGGTATTCAGAGCAAAGTAGCTTTCATTTACTTCAGTTGGGGGAGAGACATGTGGAAAGGGGGCAGTTTCCTCCATTGATGTGATTTAGGAACAGCTTGCGGGTGGAGGGATTACATGTGTACATCAGAACTTCCCCACCCCACCCCCCAAAGAGCAAATTTATAACTCTATTCATGTACCCTCATCCTCTACATGTTGAGTGGCAGGTTTGGACTTAGCTTATGTACAGAGGTTTGATACATGTTATTAAGGATGTGGCTGTTTGCAGCTCCAGTGAGTGTTGGAAGTGTAAAGAGAAGGAAGGCACTTTCTATCATTTATGGTGGAATTATAAAATAGTTAAAAATTATTGGGAAATGATATATAATGAAACGGAAAAAAAATGTTTAAGATAACCTTTGTGAAAACCCCAGAAGCATTTTTGTTAGGAATTTTAGGTCCAGATTTGCCAAAGGGAAAACGTAGACTCTATATATGCTACAACCGCGGCAAGTATGTTATTGGCACAAAGATGGAAAAGCAATAAAATACCAACTAAAGAAGAATGGCAAGAAAAACTTACACAATATGCCGAAATGGCAAAACTATCTGATAGACTACGAAATAAGGACAAAAAAATCTTTTAAAGAAGATTGGAAACCATTTTTTGCTTATCTACAGAAACAGTGCAAAGAATTGGACTCATTAGCAGGTTTTGACTAAACAATTACAAGTAACAAAATTTATATAAATTAGAAGATTAAATATAAAAAATGAATGGAAAGAAAATATGCAGGAATTGAAACTATTTTAAAATAAACTAGAGAAGGAGGTTGAGGGAAGTCCGGGGAGGATGGGAGGGAAGGGATAATTTGGGATTGAAGAATTATGGTATTTGTTAT
Organism: Lacerta agilis; assembly: GCF_009819535.1. Lineage (NCBI taxonomy): Eukaryota > Metazoa > Chordata > Lepidosauria > Squamata > Lacertidae > Lacerta > Lacerta agilis. The sequence goes on from NC_046323.1 coordinate 18,289,320, forward strand.
AATGTAATGGGGGGGGCGCGAAAAATTTAATTAAAATTATTTACAAAAAAGGGGGGATGTGGCTGTTTGCAGGATTCCCAGTCACCCAGAGAACACCTCTCCACGTACAGCTTGTATGTCCATAGATGCTTTGGACTGAACTTAGGAGATCAGGAGTGGGGACAGTTCTGTCTGTCTGTCTGTCTCTGTCTGTCTGTCTGTCTGTCTGTCTGTCTGTCTGCCTGCCTGTCTGCCTGTCTGTCTTCTGTCTCACACACATATTGATATGAACATGTGAATGTGGCCCCCAAACCAGACAGAAGTATCATGAGAGAGGCAAAAGGTGACATGATCTAGGACATGGGTGGATAACCTGTGGTGCAGAGAGATAAAAGCGAACCACAGACGGGGATTGCATGTCGATGAAGGTTTGTTTACTGAGGGTGAGGAAGTGCATGTCAGTGAGTGAAAAGTTAATATTTGAGAGAAGAGTTCGTGTGTATCTTTCTTTCACTGTGGCATAATTTACGCTCATTTTTTAATGGCTGCTTCCAAGAATGATGTATCTTAGCATGGTTCCAGTCCTATTAAAGACTTCCTGCATCTATTAATGGCCATGTTCTAATAGCCTATTATGTATCACATAATGGTAATACAGTTGATACAACTTGCTTGCACATGTATCTATCCTTGGTACAAATGACTCCCCAATACAAATGTGTGTTCATACAGGAAGGATATGAGCTCTTTGCAGCAAACTTAATGAGTTTGCGATGACTTCTGAGTCAATGTGGTTTGCATCTGGCTCCATAAAAATTCATGGATTTGACACTACTCAGAACATGAAAAGCTACATTTTTGAGAAGGCAATTATCTGAGTTATTCTGTCTTTAGTAATAAATACCCTTTATGTAAACAAAGAACCAGAAACTACTTCATGCATAGGGAATATACATTCCTTAACTCAGCACAACCACTTACTGAGGGATGCGGAAGATGTGAAATGATGACTTTGGCGTGTCCAGGAGGAAACCCCCCCTGCCCCGAGAGACCACCAGAAGGAATAATGACTCGTGACAACATGTTATGGAATTTAAATTTGGCCACAACTTTATTAATGTAGAAAGAACTTGGCTTAGGCATTGGGTGTGTATCCCTCCCAGACCCCAGCCGGGGAACTGGGGCTCCTCAGGGTGAATGGGATATGGGAGAGTGCACTGCAAGATGCATGTGTATGCAGGCAGCCCACCCCATATTAGTGCAATGCAGGGGAGTTCGCTGACACCCTTCAGTGTATGAAAAGCTGTCATTTCTTAGTTTTATGGTCAAAGTGATACACTTTGACCATAAAACTAAGAAACATTTTGGTACACTTTGACCATAAAACTAAGAAACGACAGCTGATGAAGAATAAACGAAACAGGGCCTTGTCCTGGAGTTAAAAATCATTGCAACTGGAATTTGTTTCATACTTTAAACAACAAAAATAGAGGAAACCATTGTTTATTTTCGTCCTGGCCTGGGTCCTTGCAACCTTTCTATTTGATTTCCTTAACCTTCAGTGTATGGCCAGTGACTCCCTTTTCACAAACCCCTTAAAGAGGGGACCCTGGAATCGCTGCCACGCCGCCCCCTCCCCCATTTAGGGAAGATAGACTAAAGGATTCCACCCAAGGCCTAAAACCGCCAAAGTTGTGTCGAATTGCTCTGGGGAAGGCAAACCTGCCAATGCAGAGAAATTCCTTCCCGGCTCTTCAACTGCAACCATCAAAAGACTGTAGCAGTACCTGCTTAACAGGAAGGAAAATGGTTAACTTGCAAACAAGCATTAGACGAAGGGAGGGTTGGTTAGGTGAAGCTCCGTAGCCGGCTGCATGTTTGCTGCCGGCTCTGGCTCCTATTTATGCAACTGGCCCCGCCTCCACTCAGCGCTGATAGGCTAGCTGGGGTTTGGCGGGAACCACGTGGCCCATGTTGCTGCGCATGGTCCCACAAAAGGATGTGTGAGGGCTCATTATTGAACCAATGATTTTTTTGAAATATTGCAAACTTTCCAGTTCATTGTTTAGATATTCTGAACCAAAAGAAATAGGCTATATTCTGGTGCATGTCCAGACTGCCTTGTCAGGATTCAACCTCAATCTACTGACCACCATCTACTCCCCAACTGCCTTCAGACACCCACACAAGGTGTTCATCATCTTCACTGGTTCTGATTTAAACGAGAGGTTACAGTTGGGTATCATCTGCATATTGATGAACACTCAGCCCAACCCCCCTGATGATCTATCCCAACAGTTTCATACAGATGTTTTAAAAAGCATGGGGGAGAGGATGGAGCCCTGAGGCACCCCACAAGTGAGAGCCCAGGGGTCCAAACATTCATCCCTCACCACTAATTTCTGAAAGTGGCCCAGGAGGAAGGAGCGTAACTGCTGCATAACAGTGCCCCCAACTTCCAGCCCTCCTGGAAAGTCCAGAAGGATGTTGTGTTCGATGGTATCAAAGGCTGCTGAGAGATACAGCTGAACTAGGAAACAACTTTCACCTTTGTCCCTAGGGGAGGGGGTTTTTGTTCTTGTTTTTATCACATATTTTGAGCTTTTATATTCCATTTTCATGTTGTGAACTGCCCTGAGATCTCCGGGTGAAGGGCGGTATACAAATTTAATAAATAAATAGATGCTGAGGCCTTAAGCCGTGTCAAACTCAAGAGGCCTCATAGCGTTAAAAAAAAAAAATGCATATCATTCTAATTCAAATGATAATGTCTGTTTTAGTATCTGTTTTGCCATTCCTTTTATCTTTAAGGCAAAACTTGAAATGGGGAGGGGCATATTTTTTGGGGGGGCTCACATGATCTAAGGCCGTAAACCATGGTTTTGTGTTCAAATCAGCCACTGTATGCATCTAGTCACAGTCTTATACTGGAATATGGAAGAATGTAGAGGCACTCAACTGAGGCTCTGTCCACTTATGGATAAATTCCTCATAGCTTAACCCAACCATTAGTCTCAATCTCTGGTCATTCTTGCTTCATCGTTTTCTTTATTGTACACTTTCATTTGATTCTTTGGTTTGAACCCAGCAGGAGCCTGGCCCATAGGGTGAAACTCATAGGCTGACTGTGGGTCTGACATTCATCCTGTCCATATCTAGACCAGCAATAAGACAGGCTGGTATCACTCACGATGCTCATTCATTCCAGAACTTTGGGTGGTATTCAGTGGAGTTTTACTCATAGTAGACCCATTAAAACCAATGGACCTAACTTAACCATGTTGATTCATTTAAGTGGATCTATTCTGAGTAAACCTTGGTTGAATACCACCCTGTTTCCTCAGAAGGGGCAGGTAAAAGCACCAGATCCTATTGCTTCCTAAACTGGAAATGTTTTCCTAGAAGCAGCTGGAAAGTCTATTAACCAAAAGATCATTGGGTGAAGTATGTGCCACATTTTACTAATTCCGAGGTGCAAAATTACAAAAAAGGAGTGCATCTGAATCCAGCTAAAAGCTTCTAGCTACAAGATGATAAGAAAAAGAGGGGAAAATATGGCTCTTGCTCTCTTCCCTTTATTTATTTAAACTTTTCTACACCTGTTAAAATGAAAATCCTGCCAGTAAAATGTCTTTATGTACAGCTTGAACAGCAAGAGGACAAGACAAGCCTTTTGATACACAAAGAGTAGTTTGAAAGGAAAGTACCGGTAGTTTTCACTTGATTGTTTCATTCCTGAGGGAACATCTCCAGCTTGGGTATGTAAATTCTACAGCAAAGACACTTTTAAAATGTGTTTGTTTATTTTCAACTATGCGTGGATTGCATAGTGTCTTTTAGAAGGTACCTGTGGTGGTGGTGAATTCTGGGATGTAGCCAATAAGAAGCTTCTATGGTTTTAAAAAAGGCTTCAGCCTGCAGAGAAGGTTCTGTCATTTCCTTACCATACGGTAACTGGATTGCAAAAAGCATTTAGTAGCGAATCATCTCTCAACCAACAATAACAGGAGGTCAGTGCAGAATCAGGAAGTTTGAAAGCTAAACGGTTTGAAAGGACAGCTGCTAGTTCATCAGAGAAAACAGTTTTGGCAAACTGTTAATCTCTTGAACGATCTTGTGGTTGTCAGCCTCAAATAACCTGGAGAAGTCTTTGTTTAAAATACTATTTCTTAGCCCTGAACTCTATGACATAACTGAGTCCTGATTTCTTGCTTCAATATTGAATACCCTCCAACATGTTGAGTCCCCAAACCAGGATGTGTGTCTTCCCTACCGTGCTTCTGTGCAAGTCACATGACCCACATGAGATCCCAAAGCCCCAAAAACATGCTTTCGGGGGCATGCCCTCATGGTGCCCAAAAATACATGTTTTGGGGTGCCATGCAAGATTTTGGCCACCAAATCTCAGCATGGAATTGTGTGAGATCACTGCGGCCAAAATAGCCATCATGTTCTCACGGGGGTGGTGTGTCCCAATTTTTCTGGGACATTTGCCTTTCTGGGACATTTGCCTTTATGCTCTTCCTGATGCCCCCCCCCCAAAAAAAACATCTTCCCAGTGCAATGCTTCTGATCTGGAGGAAGTGCAACAGCAAAACAGCAAGGAAAGAGAATACATTGAAACCTCTGTGCGGTATCTTTCCTTAATCATCAAGCAATTGTGCTCAGAAGCAACTGAGACTGGGGGGGTGGGGGGTCCAGGTTTCAGAATGTCACTCACAGGATCAATGTAGAGATGGAAGAGAAATTTGGTTGGGTTTAGTGTTTAAACGTGAGCGTACCTAATTATTTTTCCCACTTTTGTTGGGGACGAATAGCCCAGTGAAACTGGTGGTGGATATATTTGGCTCAGTGTTCATTGTTATCAAGGCTAAGATGCATCTGAAGAATAAGTGTATGTGGTCACAGCAGTGAGGGATTACTCCCACAAAAAAGTGCTTCTGAGACTAAATTAAAGAAGTGCACATGCATTTATTATCGTTATTCCTGTGCGTTGTCCATCAACTACATCAATCCGGTCCTACACCTGAAAACTAGCTGCAGAGATTTCAATTTTCAACAAGCATTTATAGGATTGCAGGAGTTTGTAATAAGCATCTCTTGAGACATCTCTTGGTATCTGAAGAAGTGTGCATGCTCAGAAAAGCTCATACCAAGAACAAACTTAGTTGGTCTCTAAGGTGCTCCTGGAAGGATTTTTTTTTTAATTTTGTTTCATCTCTAGAGGGTTAACTACAGATAGAATTCTCAAATCGATTTGACAAAGGGGAGGCATGCATTTTTAAAGACATGCTTATGCTGGCTTATCAACCTATTTTTTTGACTCTATAAAACTCTTGGTGAAAGAAACAAATGGGGCAGAATGATGGCTTCATTTGAGTAAAGCCCAGGATGGTTGGGGTGTGTGTGTTTCTGGTGGCACAGTATGAAAGGCCAACATTTTTTAAATGGTGCTGCAGATTGTGTTTAAGCAACTCACAGTGTTCATCCTACACACAATAGTCTGAACGACTCGTAATCCATCAAACGTGGTGGTATCAAATTTTTCAGAGCGGTAGCTACAACCATCTCTCAGGAGGGTGTTTTTCATAACTGTACTGCATTAGGCTAAGGCCAGGGTAAAGAGGTGTGTCTTTAGAGGCTGCATAACAAGCATGCCAAATGTACCGGTACTTCAGTGGGGAGGGAACTCCACAACTTAGGAGCAGCCACAGAAAATGCCCACTCCTGGGCTGCCGCCATCAAGAGCTTCTGAGGGTGGTGGAATTGCCAAGAGGTCCACCTCTGTTAATCTGAACATCCTTACAGTATAGGTCTTGAATTTTTAACTTTGCCTCTACATGTAAAAGGTAAAGGACCCCTGGAAGTTTAAGTCCAGTCAAAGGCGACTATGGGGTTGTGGCACTCATCTCGCTTTCAGGCCAAGGGAGACGCCGTTTGTCCACAGACAGCTTTCTGGGTCATGTGGCCAGCATGGCTAAACCTCTTCTGGTGCAACAGGACACTGTGATGGAAGCCAGAGCGCACAAAAACACCGTTTACCTTCCCAACGCAGAGGAACCTATTTATCTACTTGCACTGGTGTGCTTTCAAACTGCTAGGTTGGCAGGAGCTGGGACAGAGCAATGGGAGCTCACCCCGCTGCGGGGATTCGAACCTGTGACCTTCTAATCGGCAAACCCAAGAGGCTCAGTGGTGTAGACCACAGCGCCACCCGCGTCCCTCTATATGCAAATATCTTTTGTCTTCTTTTCTAGTGATGCATTTCCTTTTTATGGGGGAGGTGTGATGCATAAGTGGCCACCCTATGACCAACCGAGGAGCTATCTAGGGAGGACAATGGTCAGGTATCATATAGATCAGTAGCCACTCTCCATATCATGCAGGGGTGCCAACTCCTGGGGTCCTAACTCTTTTGTCTCTGCCCCCAGTATTTAGGGGACAGCCCCCCTAATGTTCCCAAAAATCCAGGCCAAGCATAGAGCCGAGCATGGTGTGGCTTCATTGGCCGGCAACTTCTTCTCCTCCTGCCACAGAAGAGAAGGATCAGTGAAGCTGCGCCCGGCCAGTGGCAGCAGCAGAAGGAGGAAGAGGAGGAGCTGCCAGCCATTCAAGCCACACTGCCACCCATAGGAGACAACTCCTAAGATCTCCCCCCAATAAAATATTTGAGGAGACCAGGGTGCCTCCAAAGTTGATGGCCATTGCCATTCAAATGGTGTGACTGTGCTGTGTCATGTGATCAATTATGTGGGACAGGGCTTACCTGCCCCCCCCCCCCATTTTATTCATGCTGGCACCCCTGCTTCCACCGCGTTCCTGGCTCCTCTGATGTCCTGACCTGCAACGTTGTTCTCCCCAATCTCTCCCTCACTGGTTGGCGCTTCTGATACCTTGTGTATGAAAACACAGCTGGGTATCTCTCAGGAGCACCCATAACTCACTGATTCTACAGAGTGGCTGACTTGCGAGCAATTAAACTTTGAGCTTGGTAAGCTTGCCAAAAAGGTGATTGGCATGTAATTATGACATTAAGGGACTGTGAGGTATAAATAAGAAGTCACAACAAACGCTCTTCCCGTGGTATGCTGTGGTTCCTGCTGTTCCTAATTTACCCTTGAATATATCCAAGACCCAGGCTTGTGGTGAATTTTCTGCTCAAGCGACATGAGACCCCCTCATGCCCCTGTAAACCTGAAATGCCCTCCAGGATTAAGATCTTGTGGTTGCCTGAGGCACATCCATTTCACCACACTTTTTTTTTATTAAACTCTGCCCATGCAACAAGGGAAAGATAGAGGACCTTATTCATTTTTTCTTCTACTGCCCAATATACCGGTATGTCTCAGTAAGACACAGGCTTTTCCTTTTAACCCCACCGATCATCGCCCGGGACGATGACCGCATGAAATACTTACTGGTGGATGCCAACCCACTGATATCACGTGGAGTGGCCATCTACATATCACAGGCCCTGAAACTCAGGGCCACCTTTTTGGCTAACTTACCTCAGCCCTAGTCCTATGTAACTTCCTGACATAGACACAGTCGACATGCCCTGTTATTGCTCTTTATCTCATCTGCATTACTCAGCATGATTTTACACTTAATGTTCTAACTGTATTCGAAGTATTCTATGTATAATCGCGACAGGTCACTGCCTGGTCTCTCACAATGTGCTATGGCCATATGGCTAATGCAATAAATAAATTGATAAATTGATATTAATAAAAAATATTTGTATTCCACCTTTGTAAAAAAAAAAAAAAAAAGCAACGTTTGCATCACTCCCTGCTTGTTGGAGGAAGGTGTTACTGTCTCACATTTCTTCTTTGCCTACAAGGATTCTCACAGTTAACCCTCAAATATTTCTCCCAAAAAAATTCCCCTGGCATTTAACTGGTTTTATTCTCTTCAGCTATCTGCTTCCTTCATGGTCTTCAAGAAGGTGTTGTTGTTGTTGTTGTTGTTTGGACTGGTTATTTGAAAACTGCCTCTCACAAATGTACTCATGCAAGAACTGATATTGCATTGGCAATTTTACCCAAGTGAGCAGATTTATCACACACACACACACACACACACACACACACGACTTTATATGTCTTTGCTTTTTCTTCAGTTTGTATTTTTTTTAAAAAAATTATGCAACAAACGAAGCCTGTAGTTGCTCTACAGCAAAATACAACTTCAGGGGTTATTCCCCTCCCCTTAATTCTGATCAATATGCAAACTTAAAGCCCCTTAAACTTCCCTTTTATGAATGGCACCAACTGTCCTTTTGTGAATTGCACACGGCACATTTGCCTGGAATTATTATCACAGAACTGCTGAAAGGCGGCGTTGAGGACTAATGGGAATGTACATTAGCTGGTTCGAAAAGGAGAGAGAACGAATTGTCTAACGCAGATGTCGCCCAGGGATGTCTGCAAGAGGACAGGGACGGAAAAATGAGATAAGACAGTGTGGAAACAAGAACGTTAACAATGCTGGTACCCAAACTTCCAGAAAAAAAACTCTGAAAATGAGACAGGCATTATGAAAGAGTTTTAAAAATAGCGCCTTGCCCTTGTGTGTTAATGAACGCGAACGCACACAACCAAATGATTGGGAATACAAGGTGGCAATGAGGAGGCAAAGAACCGCAGTACAGCTGAGCAAGCACAAGGCTTTTTGACCTACTCACTCAGCAGCTGCAACCTGATTGATGCTTAGCATGCTCTCGGTAGGCTCTCCGCGTAGCATTTTCCTGCCCAAGGCATTCTGTTCTCGTGAGCTTACAGCCACCTACTGGTGAGGTGCTGCTACTGCCTCATCTGTGCCCAAAGTTACTTATTTGAAAATTGCATGCCAAGTGATAAATGGCAAAGTGACCCTGCACAACTTCATACCAAATCAGCTATAGATTTTGTTATATAAAATTTATCTCAATAACTGAAAAAACCCTGTCTTGCTAGCCAGTCAGCTAAGCAGCTTGTGCCTCCCCTCCCCTTTCTCTCTCCTCCCCCCTCTTTGTGAATATTGCCCTGGATATAATTTTCAGAGAACAGGACAAATTTGGAATCAGCTCAAGCAGCAAAGAAAAGCAACAGTCAAATTAATCAGAGCAGAGTCCCCAGACGAGACATGCGCTGCTACTGAGCAAACCTTAGGGGGGAAGAAGGTTGACCTTGAAATATATTTCACTAAGCTGCTTTGCTAAGAAAGGGAATTAAGCAATGGAGAAAATAGGAAAGGCTTCAAGGACTGGCTTGATTCATGGAGCAGGCATGGCGGTGTCTAAGGGATGTAAGCAGGCCAATTGAGAGAGAAAAAGGTCTCCCTTTGAAATGATATTTGCAGCTATGCTTGTTAATCCAGGACGTCCAAATTGCATGTTTCGGGACATGCAGTGATGGATGTAAAGGTTGAGGAAGTGTTCTCCAACTGTGCTGGCTTAATTATTACGCTTGAAGATCTGTAGTGTAGGGTCTGTGAAAGACTGTTGCTGTGAAGAATGCCACCAAGAAGTTCAGGTTGCTCCTAGGGTTATAATGCAACCCTGGTGTGTGTCCACCACTCGCGTATTCATACACACACAACTACCAAGAGGTTTAGTATCTTTTGCTAGAGTTATGACATGCGTTCGTTATGAATATGTATTTGCCCCTCGCCTTATGCCCACAAGAAGTTCTCACACAGAAGAAGTAAAGATTGGTTCCTTGCATGAAATGAAAGTGACACGAGTCTCGAAACGTTGCTTCAGACACAGCAAAATTATGACTTAAGCAGGCAGCAAATCACACACACACTTTGATTTAAAGAATCCTTACTTCTTCAGTTATCTCCAAAGTAACCCTACTAAGGCTCTACCTGATGTGCACTGGGATTTCATCAGCCCCGTTTAGTGACTTGACCGTTTCGTGACTTGGGATTCCTATGCCTTTAAGAGAGAAGAAGAAGAAGAAGAAGAAGAAGAAGAAGAAGAAGAAGAAGAAGAAGAAGAAGTTCAGCAGGAGCTGGCTTTCCTGATGATAATCTGTACCTTCCAAAATATAATCTGTACCTTCAGCATAAAAACAGGTGCTTTGTTCCTTCTGGCAACACCAATAGATCTCAGACTACTAGTCTAGCAACTTGGTCTCTGCACAACTGTGGCAGCATGCTTGAAATGGGAGTCTGTCCCTTCAGCAAAAAGTTCTGGTCAGATGATGCCCTGACTACTGTAATCTTATTTTCTCCAGTACTCAGCTTCACCCATTCATATCCATCCAACACAGCTACCGAAATTATTCACTCCACTTGTTGCTCTGACCATGTCACTTCCAACCCTAAATCCCTTTATTGATTTCCGGTCCATTTCCTGGATGCTTGGACAAGCTTCTTTCTGTCACCTTGAAAAGCATCCGTGGCCTGGCCCCTTCTTATTTCTCTGCAATTATTTCCTAAAGTGTCCTTTGCTGTAACCATCAGCCATCCAGCTCTGCCACTGTCAGCCATCCAATGAAATCCCGTTCACCAAAATGGCTCAATGTGTTTCCCCAAGCTGCTCCTTACACTTGAAACTGCCCCCTGGACCACACCCATGTGTCCATGTCACATATTATCTATCAAACTCACCAGAAAACTCACTCCTTCCAGGAAAAAAAAAACTTTGGGTTGCCACCCCCACCCCTATATATTCCTATAATTTAGGAAAAGATAATTTGAATTATCACATCATTCTTTCCTTGTGCCTCCATTTCCTCTTGTGATGGTTTTACATTCTAAGTTCCTTTGGGTAAGGATCCATTGCATCTGGTCACTGGGAAGCACCATGTACCCGGATAGCACTATAGAAATTATTATTATTGATAATAAAGCTGCTAACAGATTGCTTGTATCAGTTGATTGATTGATGCATGCTTTTTTGTTTTTGTTTTTCAAATTACAGTTTTACAGTCATATAGCCAACATACAACATAAAGACAAGATTCCATAGAATCTCCGGAACTTCCCTCCTCCCCTTTGTGGGTCCTATTGTTAATCATTTCCTCCAGCATCTTTTATAATAATCCAAATCTTTTTACATCTCCATTATATCCAAAATTCACAATTAAACTACAAGTGCTATTCCAATCCCACTAACAATCTTAACTGTTCACAATGGTTTTTAAGATAAATTATAAATTTTCCCCAATTCTTTATTAAAGTTTTGGTTTTCTGATTTCTGATTCTTCCGGTCACTTTTGCCATTTCAGCATAATCCATCAACTTCATCTGCCATTCTTCTCTGGTCGGGACTTTATCTTCTTTCCATCTCTGGGTCAATAACATCCAGGCAGCCGTGTTTCCATACATAAATAGTCTTTGCGTGGACAGGCGGAGACCCCCAAACCCCAGGCGACCCATGAGTGGAATAATGACACAAGACAACGTGCTATGGGATTAAAATTGGCCACAACTTCATTAAGATTCAGATATAGAGAGACCTTGGCTCAGGCATTGGGCAGTTATCCTTCCCAGCCCCCAGCCAGGGATCTGGGAAACTGCAGGGTTATCCAGAATGTCTGGGGATTGGGCTAGCTCTGAAGAACATATGGCCAATAACTTCCGGGCAGCCGTGTTGCATACATAGTCTTTTCTGCTCCATTGGGATTTTGACACCTAAAATTCCTAAAAGAAAGGCTTCGGGCTTTTTAGAAAAAGTTATTTTAAACATTTTTTTCAGTTCATTATATATCATTTCCCCAAAATCATTTTACTACCTTACATGTCCACCACATATGATAGAAGGTGCCTTCTTTTTCCTGATTGATTGTTGCGTACTTGGTTGCCTGGTCAGTGCCTGCCTTAATTTACTTTCCCACTCCATAGATCCAGTGACAACCAGCCCTTTGGCTGTTCAATGCGAATCACCTCCAGATGACCAGGCTGGTTACCCTAAAACTTAATTGTGGAGTTGGAAGGGACCCAGAGAATCATCTAGTCCGTCCTCCTGCAATGCAGGAATATGCAGCTGTCCCATATGGGGATCAAACTTCAACCTTGGCATTATCAACACCATTCTCTAGTCCAGTGTTTTTCAACCACTGTTCCGCGGCACACTAGTGTGCCGCGAGATGTTGCCTGGTGTGCCGTGGGAAAAATTGAAAAATTCTAGAGAATTACTTTATATATAGTCAATATAGGCACAGAGTTAAATTTTTTAACATTTTCTAATGGTGGTGTGCCTCGTGATTTTTTTCATGAAACAAGTGTGCCTTTGCCCAAAAAGGTTGAAAAACACTGCTCTAGTCTAACCAACTGAACCATGAGGTTCTGGAACTGATTATGGGCGGACTACACAGAAGGGCTATCTTGGGAGAGCTGTGATCCCTGTCCATTGTAGGATGCCATGCAGGTATAGGGAGACCTACAGCAGTATTGGAGAAGCCAGAGCAGTACAAAGACTGTTGGTACTCACTATATGACAGATATGGGGCACCTGTGGTCCTTCGTATGTTGTTGGACTCCAGCTCCCATAAGCCCCAAGTAGCTAGATCAGGGGTGATGGGAGTTGTAGTCAACCAACATATGGAAGAACACAGGTTCCTTACCCCTCCTCTAAGGTTTATAACGCTGAAAGGATAGAGAATATGTGGGCTCCTATTTTGACAACCTCCCAATCCTCTTTTTCAGTCATTTAATCAGAGAGCAGAATCCATACAATTTAAGGATGGGCCACCTAGGGATCAAAACAACCATCTTCACTTTCGAGTGGGTCATAGCAGTGAAATACTGACACTGAAGACCTTCCCAGAACCGTTTTGAATGCAAGACTAAACAAATAAGTTACAAAATGTGTTTGCATCTGTAAGAAGAATGAGCTAAACAATTTGCCAGTATAAATGACTCTTCTGATATGCGATAAGTAATTCACAAATAAGAAGAGGGAAAGGTCCGCAGAATAACCAGCTGTTAAAACGACCGGCGTATTCTTGATCTGTCATTACTATATTGCTCAGTTAAGAGTAAAAAGTAATAGGCTTTTATCAGAGGCATCTATCATCTCAGTTGTGGCATGAAACAAATTATGTTTTTAGACGAACTTTATGCTTCATATTGTGGTTTAAGGGTATTAGCAATTCTGTGTACAGCCAGTATGCTCTTTAAAATTAGATGCCATTTCTCAACACTGCTTACCACATTTGTTCTTATCAAAAGACAATCTAACAATTTCATAGGATGTAATGAAAAGGCATATTGATGATAGACTGTGAATACGCGTACTGAGTAATCACACCCTGATTTCCATGGGTGGACTGAAACAGAGTGATATATGCTAGCACCAACAAATCTTTTTGCTATCAACACATGGCAGTTCAGGAATATTTCTTGTGTAAATTCAACTGAAGCATTACCACATGCTGAAGACTCCCCCCCCCCCCAAGCTGGTTCTTGGCCTAGCTATATGAGGACAACTCCTAGGTCAGATGGACAATGTGGGGCCCTCCATGTGTTGTTGGACTACAACTGCCATTATCCTTGACCACTATCTGAAGCTGATGGGAGCTGGGAGTCCAACAACATCCAGAGAACCACAGGTTCCCCATCTGTGCCCTAGGTTGTTCCCAGATGTTTTTCAGGAATGGGCTACAGCAACCCTCACCAACCTTGTCCCCAGTTCTGCTAACTGGGGCTAATGGGAATTGTAGTCCAAAACATATGGCAAAGGCTGAACTACAGGAATCCTGTTTTTCTCAAGGAAGTAAATATGGATGATTAAGCTCTCGATTTACTAATCGGATCTATTTACTAATCCTTCTCGGTAGTGGTGCCCATCCTGTGGAACGCCCTCCCATCAGATGTCAAAGAAATAAACAACTATCTGACTTTTAGAAGACATCTGAAGGCAGCCCTGTTTCAGAAGTTTTTAATGTTTGATATTTTACTGTATTTTTAATATTTTGTTGGAAGCCGCCCAGAGTGGCAGAGGAGGCCCAGCCAGATGGGTGGGGTTGTTGTTGTTCAGTCGTTCAGTCGTGTCCGACTCGTCGTGACCCCATGGACCAGAGCACGCCAGGCACCCCTATCCTACACTGCCTCCCGCAGTTTGGCCAAACTCATGCTAGTCGCTTCGAGAACACTGTCCAACCATCTCATCCTCTATCGTCCCCTTCTCCTTGTGCCCTCCATCTTTCCCAACATCAGGGTCTTTTCTAGGGAGTCTTCTCTTCTCTTTAAGGATGGATAAGTTTGATCTTCTTGCAGTTCATGGGACTCTCAAGAGTCTCCTCCAGCACCATAATTCAAAAGCATCAATTCTTTGGCGATCAGTCTTCTTTATGGTCCAGCTCTCACTTCCATACATTACTACTGGGAAAACCACTGGGTGGGGTATAAATATATTATTATTATTATTATTATTATTATTATTATTATTATTAATGACAGAGCAAAGACAGAAGAAGCATCTAACCTATGGCTTTGTAGCAGTTCAACAATCAAGTAAGGAAGTAGCTGAAAAGTCTGAGGCTGGCTTTTACCTAGCTTATGAACTTGAAGTAGCTAGAAGTCGTCCTGGAGCATGAGAGAAAGAAACATCTTCCCATTTTTTTTAAAAAAATGACCCGATCAAAAGTCAACAACCTGGTTAACAATTAGATTAACGGCTATTTCTAGGAATGGTTGATCTGAATGGGCCAACAACCGAATCAAAAGGTTGCCTTGTTTTTACTGGCCTCCTTGCCTTTAACAGCAACTTGACACATCATGACACAGGGTCCGGAAGGTGAAGCTCTTCTACATTCTGTGGACGTGTTCTGTACTTTGTTAATATAAAGGCGCCTTTGTGCCCTGCAGAATGAGTTGTCCGAGCGGTGATTTTGCTTTGTTCAGAGATTAAGTTATTTCAAGGTATGGCTTAGAGAGCATGTTCAGATCCTCGGGGATGAAAAGTGCTATATAAATGTAAATTGTCACCATTGTTATGCATGAACTAGTGCCAAGCTTTTCAGCTCGCCTTGACTATGAAAAATGGCACTCCTGCTGACCTTCCGCTGATGAGAGCCACTAAGATTAGAAAATCTCTAAACTATTTGGACACGGAGACGAACTCCGCTCCAAAGTCTCAAAAGGGTAATATAGTTTTACGCGAGGTGAGAGCATTTGCTAAGGAAAGAAATCTACTTAATCTAGCGGATAAGACAGTGGCCAATGAGTCAGAAAAGCAGAAGTCTATCTTTTTTAAAGGCGATGCCTCAAAGGGGTCACTGGAGCAGAGCGCTTGATGCATTTCAGAAGAGCTTCTTTCCTTGAATACCTCATATTGATTGTTCTTAGGCATTATGTGCTATATACCTCAGCCATGGTGTATCGAGTTATACGGTTCTGTCTCTTGAACAAACATGAAATTATGCAGTCTTCTGCTTCTGCACTGTGCAATGTGTGTGTGTGTGTGTGTGTGTGTGTGTGTGTGTGTGTGTGTGTGTGTAAATAAAACAGTGAAACCTTTTCGCAAGTGCCTATCCTTATGTAGGTCAGTAGGACCCAAAGTTGCAGAAGTACAGAAACATATCTGGCTAGAAATATCTAAGGGAGCAAAATATCCCAATGAGGACTATGCATGGCTTCATGAGTCTAGGATGGAATGTCCCTGGAAGAAAGCCTGACTTATTAGTTGGGACACTGAGAAGAGCACTTCCATTCTGCAACTTGCCTATATACAGATGGGGAATTTGGGGTGTTGAATGTGTACTGATGTTAAGGCACTAATCAGAGTTACAGACTTGCTTTAGAACTTTCATGAAATTCAAATGTGGAGATGTGTGTGTGTGTGTGTGTGTGTGTGTGTGTGTGTGTGTGTGTTTATATAATGGGTGAAATTTACACCCAACCTTTACAATATGCAAAAAACCAATAAACGAATCCAAAAGCATATATACCCACAGCTCTGGCTGCAATCTATTGAAAACCAGTGGTGTATGGAAGTGGAAGGGGCAAGCAGAATATAAAATGGAAGACTGGTATAAAGAGGTGTGGGATATAGCTATAAATGATAAATTAACATGTGCCGTTGAGGTAAGACGGGGAATATGCAGGTGAAATGATCCTGAGGAGATATGGAAGGTGTTTGTAGAATTTGTTAAAACGGAAAGGGGTCAAAGCACCACAAGAGGTGCTGAAATTTTGGGAGGTTGGATAGTTACAATGGAATGGTCTCGGTGGTGGGGTGCACATTTTTATTCTCAATTATTTATGATTATTACTTTGTCAAAACAGAATTAAAAAAAGAAAAAAGAAAAAGAAAGAAAACGAGTGGTATGCAGTCTTTAGCATGCCTTCCTGAAACATACCTGCAGAATTCCAACATGAAAAGTCCAGTTACAGGTGGGTAGCCGTGTTGGTCTGCCATAGTCAAAACAAAACAAAAAAAAATTTCCAGTAGCACCTTAGAGACCAAACTTAGTTGGTCTCTAAGGTGCTACTGGAAAGAATTTTTTATTTTGTTTTGAACATGAAAAGTCGTTAGAAATAAGGAAGATCTGTTGAAATGCATGGATCTGAAAGGGACAATCGCCTTCTAAATCCAGCCAGTGGACGGTCCAGGAATCAACATGTTTTTACATGAGTAGAATGTGTGCTTTTATTTAAAATGCACGTCTGGGTTATTTGTGGAGCATAGGAATTAGTTCTTTCCCCCCCTTTTTCAAAATATAGTCCAGCTCCCCATAAGGTCCGAGGGACAGTAGACTGGCCCCCTGCTGAAGAAGTTTGCTGACCCCTGGCCTAGTTGAAGAGTAATGTTTTTTTGCCTGGCACCTAAAAATATATAATGAGGGTAACAAACCTAGCACTTTGAAAGCATGCCAGTGCAAGTAGATAAATAGGTACCGCTGCGGCGGGAAGGTAAATGGCATTACTGTGTGTTTTGGCTTACATCACGGTGTTCTGTTGCGCCAGAAGCAGTTTAGTCATGCTGGCCGCTGTGACGTTAGCATATGAGAGCACTGGAGGTGAAATAGTTAAACAGGTTACCCAATCAGAACCTGGGGGGGGTGGAGTCAGAGGGACTATAAAACCAGCTCTGGGAGAGGCGAGAGGAGTTCGTTGGCGGGTTGGGTGGTTGGTTGGAGTGGGAGTAATTGGGAGAGAGTCTGTGGGTAGGTTGAGTTAGTGTAGCAGAATAAGCTGAGTCAGGAACAGTTAGGAGCTAAGAAGACAAGTAAAAAGCGGAGAGGTGGTTTGGGGAGTGAGAGCAGGGAGAAGAAGTTACAGGTCTGGATAGGCACCCCATGATTGTAATTGACTGAGATCGTTTATGAAACCACACACTTGTTAAACTACAATAAATAAACAGAAGTTTTATGTTATAATTTAACCCTGACTGGACTCAGTATTTTACCAGGTAGGGCCTGGTTGGTGGGAGCGAGAAATACAGTGGTGGCACAGGGATCAATAGACAGTGAAACATCCGGTGACCCTGTGTGATCGCCACAGCCGCATGACCCAGAAAGCTGTCTGTAGATAAACTCCGGCTCCCTCGGCCTGAAAGCAAGATGAGTGCCACAACCCCATAGTCACCTTTGACTGGACTTAACCGTCCAGGGGTCCTTTACCTTTACCTATATAATGAGGGTGTCAGGCGAGCCTCCCTGGGGAAAGCATTCCACAAACGGGGAGCTACTACAGAGAAGGCCCATTCTTGTGTTGCTACCCTCTGGACTTCACATGGCGGAGGCACACGAAGAAGGGCCTCAGGTGATGAACGCAGAGTCCAGTCCTTGACTTATTACGGTCATGATCCATTTAAGGCTTCATGGGTCAAAACAAGCACTTTGAATTGGGCCTGGAGCTAATTGGCAGCCAATGCAGTCGGGCCAGGATCGGTGTGATATGCTCAAACCATCCAGTCTTTGCGGTCATTTGCCAGTCACCAGTTGCCCACTGCATAGCTTTTGAATATGCTTTGCATTCAGTGCAGTGGGTCGCGGTTCCTAGATAAAAGTGATGTTCATAAGACTAATGGCAATGCATTAGTTTGATGCATTTCCACTTCAGTACCAGGCAAACTTTTATCAGACAATCCATTTAAATCTATTTTCCATGCAGCAGAGCTGAATGTGGCACATCTCTTCTTAAATTCATCCTTCCTTGGGACCACTGGCACTGATCAAACGTCTGAAATATATGTAAGGTTTTTATTTGTTCCACCACTTCATGACTGCTCCATTTCAGTGCTTTATCTGTTGTCCCTTGTCCTAGATGCAACCACTTTGTCTTCTTGGCATTTACTGATACCACGGCGAAATTAAAGGCAGGGTGTAAGAAATCAATTCATTACTAAGCCAGGGAGCATCTCAGGGGGGGGGAGAAAGGAATTTACTTCCCTAGTTCCCGTCCCCGCTGCCACTGCTGCCATGCTCTTAACAGTGTGTGTAACTAAAAGGAACAGCAACCAGACCTCTTTGAGAAATCTTTACGTTTTAAAGTAGAAGATGCGCCTCAAGAAATTCAGCTTGAGGTGATAGAACTACAGGGAAACAGTGAGCTGACAGGGGAAGGGAACAGGAAACACAGGTTACATTCACACAATATCTTTAAAGCTATGATGCCACTTTAAACAGTCATGGCTTTCCACCCAAAGAATTCTGGGAGTTGTAGTTTGTCAGGGCACTGAGAGTCGTTAAAAGGCCTCCATTCACCTCACAGAGCTACAGCTCTAAGAGTGGTTTAACAATCAGATCCTCTTCTACGGCAACTCTGGGAACTGTAGTTCTGTGAAGGGGGACTAAGGACTTCCTCACAACTTTCAGCACCCTTTACAAACTATATGGCTCCCAGAATTCTTTGGGGGAAGACATGACTGTTGAATATAACATGGCACTTTAAAAGTATGGCGCAAATGTGGCCACAATAATATTGTTACAAACTGCCTCCAATCTCCACAGCAGCGCGAGATTCCAGGGAGTCCCAAGCATTTCCCCAGGGCCTGTCTTTCCTTTTGTGGGAAAAGGAGCCACAAGAGACTGGTATCTTTGTGACATATGGTTTCTTTATGCAAACATACAACCTGAGCCTACGATGGAGGAGTACACAGCATGCATACTCCAAGAGCTTCTGGCTTCTCCCATAGGTAGCAGCAACATCATTTCTTTCTGACTCTCCCTCTCTCCAGCCTGCTGCTTCCTAACTCTGTGTCTGGCTTCAGGGAATCGGCTTCTTCCCCCATGGCAGCAGATAAGCAGAACAAAGGAAAAGGAGTCTTATTACCAGTTAGAAACTTTAATAATCAAAGCAGGAAAACAAAGAACCCATCTCCTAGAAATGGCGGTGCTCCCAATTAAGGTTTCCACCCCCATACGTCCCTATTAATCTACATCACTTCTACGTCTTGTAATCTGAGCTTGTACCTTCTGTGCTTTCTGTTCTGCCACTTTCTGAGCTCTTCTTGACCTTGGGCTGAACTGAGGAATGCTTTCCAGAGACAGGGAATCTGTTAACCCTCTCCCTCCCAGTTCTTCTTCTCCTAGCTGTTCCCCATCCAGTGCTTCTGCTGCAAACCAAATCTATACTGTCCTCATGCTCCTGGGAAGATTCAGGATCCGGATCAGGAGTGGCTACCGGGGGGGGGGGAGTGTTTCCCACCATTGCTCCTTAGTCCAGCCCTCCTCAGCACAGTCCCTGACACTCTGTTTCATAACTCCCTACCCATTGGACTGGGTTGCCCCAGCCACTCTAGACTGCTTCCTACAAATATAAAAACATAATTCTATAAACTGTGCGTGTCTGTGGAGAAATATCCTGCCCTCAGGAGACATGCACTAAGAATAGTGCCTGTGTTTGGGATAACCTGCTGCTGTGAGGCACTGTTTTCAAAGTTCACCCAGGCCAAAGTTAATCATATTCATGCCAGATTGACAGGTGACAACTCAGAAAGGCAGCCGAAATTGGTATCCACAACAGTAGAGGCAGACGAGGCTGCAGCTATTACACTATAAAGAGGTCGTGTGTGGAAGATAAGGGTGGATGAAAGGGAAGGTGAAGACCAAACAAAGGAAACCGCTCTGTTATTTGTATCAAAGGTAAGGATTTAATTTTGCCTTGCCCACTTTAGTCCCATCCTCTTTGCCTCCAGCCCTGCTAAGGATCAGGAAGAATTCAGTTCACATTTAAGCTGAGCATACCTAAGGAGGAAAGCAATGACAAACCTAGACAGCATCTTAAAAAGCAGAGACGTCACCTTGCCGGCAAAGGTCTGTATAGTTAAAGCTATGGTTTTCCCAGTAGTAATGTACGGAAGTGAGAGCTGGACCATAAAGAAGACTGATCGCCGAAGAATTGATGCTTTTGAATTATGGTGCTGGAGGAGACTCTTGAGAGTCCCATGGACTGCAAAAAGATCAAACTTATCCTTCCTTAAAGAAATCAGCCCTGAGTGCTCACTGGAAGGAGAGATCCTGAAGTTGAGGCTCCAGTACTTTGGCTACCTCATGAGAAGAGAAGACTCCCTAGAAAAGACCCTGATGTTGGGAAAGATGGAGGGCACAAGGAGAAAGGGACGAGAGAGGATGAGATGGTTGGACAGTGTTCTCGAAGCGACTGGCATGGGTTTGGCCAAACTGCGGGAGGCAGTGTAAGATAGGCGTGCCTGGCGTGCTCTGGTCCATGGGGTCACGAAGAGTTGGACACAACTGAACAACTGAACAACAACAATACCTAAGGAAGGAAAATGTGGCACTGGGCAAGGACTCATTTGCAATGCTGAGCTCATTTGTCCTCCATCTGGGTTGCCTCATCTTATTTCTTAACTGATTTGTGATATGAATCACTGCCAAGGCTGGCCTGAATGGAGAAGGATTGGCATAGTTAATACTAACGTAGCATTCTGCGGAGCTGAATTTGTTACTGGAAACAGCAGCAGCCCCCAATGAAAGGCTTATTCTTGACTATAAATAGGACACTTTCTTTATAATATTTTATCTAATACCAGGTTAGCAACACGACAAGACATTTAGCCACATTCGTTGAAGGCCAAGACGCTGCTTCTCCTCCATTCCAGGTACAAAAGCTGACTAGGTGAGCTGTTGAATCCTACTTCAACACTGGTGATGGGACAGAGTCCTCCACTCCACCAGAGGCAGCAGACTAACTTAGTGGCTGCAGGTGGAACACAGCTCTGTCTACTCTGTGCACATCAGCATTTGCTACCTGAGGCAACTGCCACACTCTGCCCAATGATAGGGCTGGCTATCATTAGCAAACATTGTTTTCTACCCTGCATTCTACCTACAAGGAGTAGGTAGCTAGGACCACATGGATCTGGACAATTAGTCTAGCTAGTGCAGTAAGACTGAGAACAGCTCTCCAGGATTTCAAGCAGGATTTCTACCACTGAGCTACAGCTCTTCCCCACTGTACCCTTTTACATAGGTGTAGGGCTTGTGCATGTCCCTGTTCTTCCAAGACTGATGGCTTATACATTCAACTGGAGTGGTGCTGCAATAGCATGATAGGGGAATGAAGCAAGCCCCTCCTCTCCACAAAGTAGATCACCTCCAATATGGACTGGGTCCACTGAATGAGGGCTTAACAAAATGTAGGTCTGGTTAATTTGAACCCTGGTTTATTGTTGTTTGGCACCCGCCTGCCTCAGGAGACAATGGATGGGGGTGAAGTCAAACCACTGGAGACTTACAGTACCTTCTGTGGGTATACAGGCCAATAGGGGAAAGACATGTTTTGTTGCAGCTGGGGCAGATGAAGGCGTCCAGTTGTGCTGCTGCAGATGCACCATGCCGTTTCTTCTCTCTGCGCTCCTCCCATTGGTCATTCTTCCGCTGGTCACTGCTATGGATGCACAACCTGGCTGTCTCCAGGTACTGCAATCATCTGCAAGGGTGTCCATTCTTAAACCAAAGTCATTCTTAAACCGAGGCGCGCTTTCCCTAATGATACCTCCCACCGCTGGTGCCCTTCCACCGTTCAGCTTCCATTCGTAGACTGAGGTAAAGTTCGCTAACTGGAACACTACTTCCGGTTTTGCGGAGTTCGTATACTGAATAGCTCGTAAACAGGGCTGTTCTTAAACTGAGGTACCACTGTACTCTCATTTTGACTCAAGAAAATCACCATTTTATCGTTCAAATCGGGGAAAATAAATACAGCAAATGGACAAAGTACAAAGAACATGCATTACATAATAGTACACAGCTGACAGCTCACAGTAACTTCCACATCGGCATGAGGCGGTGTGCACTAACATCTTCACGACTCCTCTGCTTGCTGTTGGTGTCTGTCGCCAAATGTCATCCTTTCAAAAACCATGAATTTACATACACTGAAGGCTTAAACAAACTCAAAGGAGGGCCTACCAATATTGTTAACATTAAGTTGGCTACTGTACAGTGTTTAAATGCAATGAAGCTCTTGTTGGAGTCAGTATTAAATTCATCTGAGAGAAGCCACGTTCACACTCACTTGCTGAAATTGGGATATTCTTGATTGCGTTTAAAAGAGGCATAAGAGATGATGGGATCTTCTTTTCTGAAAGGTACTCTCGATTCACCGTGCTAGAGAAGAAACTAAAAATGTTAAAATTTTAAGTTTCTTCTCCCGTTAGATTCACAAAATGTTTAGGGGGTATGCATACCCCTGCGTACTCCCAGAAAAAAACACTGGATAGATGATGATGATAGATAGATAGATAGATAGATAGATAGATAGATAGATAGATAGAGTGGTACCTCGCAAGACGAATGCCTCGCTAGACGAAAAACTCGCTAGACGAAAGGCATTCGCTAACGAAAGGGTGACTCACAAGACGAATTTCCCTATGGCTGCGACTCGCAAAACGAAAACGTTTAGCGGTTTTTTTGGTTTCCCCCCCCCATAAAGCCGTGCTTCCTCCGACCGTGCTTCGCAAGACGAAATTTCCGCTATACAATAGCACTCGCGGAACAAATTAATTTCGTCTTGCGGGGCACCACTGTAGAGATAGATAGATAGATAGATAGATAGATAGATAGATAGATAGATAGATAGATGGTTTGCAGCATTCATCCACCCAGTTATCATAGAACTACCCCTGGCTGAATGTTTGAACTCAGTAATGTCCCAGATCAATGACAGATCTTCCGCAATCACTAAGTGGTACAGCATTTGCTTTGCATGTAGAAAGAGCCTGGGTTCAATCACCAGCATCTCCGGGTAGGAAAGAAAAAGAAAGCCAGTCAGCTAGATGGGTGGAGGATCTGGCTTGCTATAAGGCATTTTCCTCTACTGCTTTGGGGGTTGCCTAACCTTACCTTCATGAGATAATTGCACATGCAGCAAAGAAGAGCTTGCCATGAATCAAAACTACTTAATATAGTGGACACAATCATCCTCGTGCCTGTTCGCCTCCGGGATTATAGGATGGCATTGACTGTGACATTATTATTCCTGGCTTCAAATATCCAGGTCATAGACTAGTGACAAATATCGTCATGAATTTCTTTTCCTATTTCACTCTAATAACTCAGAAGGAACGGACTGTGCCTCAGGCAAAATGGGGTGGGCAGAAAAGTAAATAGATGGGACACACACACACACACACACACACACACACCCCTACACGAACACACAAAAGCACAATTCCAGGAAATCACTCCATTTTAGGTAAGTATCCATAATTCCGTCATATCTTTTGGAATGGGAGAGCGCCAGCTCCTCGGTCTCGCTCTGTTTTCTTTTGTGCTATTCCGGCTGTCATTATTTCCACTTTGCCTTTTCATTCTCCTTCCCCTGCTAGCCGAAGCAAGGTTTTAAAAGCAAATATGGCATCGTGCGCTCCAGTACTTCGCCAACCCCGGCTGAGCCAGCAAGTGTAACAACCTAAATAAAATATGTAAGGCGAGAGCTCGGGTCACGCAACTGAAAATCTGCAATCAATCTTCCCAGAGTTGGAATGTGTCATTCATATACTGCTTTATATCCTGATGGCTGCAGCCATCATGTTACAGCTAGGATTACATTTAGGAAATAATAAAAAAGGGAGAAATATGTATGATATTTTCATACTTCTTGTCAGCAATGTATAAATCCTGTATGAACAGCAGGCTAGGATCTACAAATCCTGACCTGCAGAAAGGCTTATAAAGTGGGATATTATTGGAGTAGGAAAAGAAGCTATTTTCATCTTTACTAGCAGTGCCCAGGAACAAATAAATCTTCTACTACAGGGGAAGGAATCCTTTTTTATTTTACTGTTGTTATGACTAATAATCTGCACCATAATGTCCATAGTACCTTTCCTTACACCGCAGCTCAAAGACACATACCCACCAACCTTCCTCCAATGAAAATAGGGATGTCCTATTCCATAATAATAATGATGATGATAGTAATTTTATTATTTATACCCTGGCCATCTGACTGAGTTGCCCCAGCCACTCTGGGCAGCTTCCAACATATATAAAAAGCTTAATGAAGCATTAAATATTTTAAAATTTCCCTATACAGGACTGCCTTCAGATGTCTCCTAAAGGTTGTATAGTTACTTATCTCCTTGGATCGGGGACCACATAACACCATACCTCCAGTGAAAATAAGGACATCCTACCATACCCTCCAACATTTCTCCCAATGGAAATAGGGACGTACTAAGGAAAAACTATCCATTCTTAAGGAAATCAGTTCTGAGTGCTCACTGGAAGGACAGATCCTGAAGCTGAGGCTCCAATACTTTGGCCACCTCATGAGAAGAGAAGACTCCCTGGAAAAGACCCTGATGCTGGGAAAGATTGAGGGCACAAGGAGAAGGGGATGACAGAGGACGAGATGGTTGGACAGTGTTCTCGAAGCTACTAACATGAATCTGACCAAACTGCAGGAGGCAGTGGAAGACGAGAGTACCTTGTGTGCTCTGGTCCATGGGGTCACGAAGAGTCAGACACGACTAAACGACTAAACATTCTGGGATCAAATCTGAAACCAAGATGACTACTGTAAATCCAGGACTGTCCCTAGAAAATAAGGAAACTTGGAGGCTCTGTTATGGTTTATGAGGTCACAGAAGACCTGGCTTCAGTATGTATTCAACCAATAAAAGTAAGGTGAAAGCAATGGTGCCTTGTCCCCAAGGTTGTTGTTGTTGTTGTTGTTGTTCAGTCGTTCAGTCGTGTCCGACTCTTCGTGACCCCATGGACCAGAGCACGCCAGGCACGCCTATCCTTCACTGCCTCCCGCAGTTTGGCCAAACTCATGTTAGTAGCTTCGAGAATACTGTCCAACCATCTCATCCTTTGTCGTCCCCTTCTCCTTGTGCCCTCCATCTTTCCCAACATCAGGGTCTTTTCCAGGGAGTCTTCTCTTCTCATGAGGTGGCCAAAGTACTGGAGCCTCAACTTCAGGATCTGTCCTTCTAGTGAGCACCCAGGGCCGATTTCCTTGAGAATGGATAGGTTTGATCTTCTTGCAGTCCATGGGACTCTCAAGAGTCTCCTCCAGCACCATAATTCAAAAGCATCAATTCTTCGGCGATCAGCCTTCTTGATGGTCCAGCTCTCACTTCCGTACATTACTACTGGGAAAACCATAGCTTTACTGGGAAAACCATAGCTTTTGTCCCCAAGGTATTGGTAGTTAATAGGAAACAGGACAAGGAGAGGAGACTGGACTGCATCAAATTTGAATTGATCTATAAACATTTATAACTTCTTTCATACATAGGTATTTTAATGCTGTATTGGACTTGAATTGTAATCCAAGGTCATCTTGAGAGCCACAGGTCCCCCATTTATGACTAAACATGACAACATTATTCAGAAGAGGTTATGACCCAACATCTGGAGACAGGTAGAAGGCACCATACTCAGCATCTCCAGTTGAGCCTCACAAGGGACAGGTGCAGGAAAGAGAGAGAGAATCTTGTGGTGAATAACTCAGACAAGCCATGGACCACAAATATTTTACAATCTGGGCAGGAAAAATGTGCCCAGCAGCAAGGTGGACAGCTATATATGTATATAAACTGATCATTAGAGTTCAATTGTTCCAGACCTTGCCACAGCAATTCTTTGGGATCACAGAACACTGCTTCAGACTTACACTCAATGTTATAGTAAATACAGTGGTACCTCAGTTTTCGAACATCTCAGATGTGGAAGGTTTTGGCTTTCGAACGCTAAAAACCTAGAAGTAACTGCTTCGGTTTTCAAACGCTTTTTGGAAGCTGAACGTGCCATGCGGCTTTCGTATTGAGTTTTCTGGATGTAAATGCTTCCAGAAATGCATGGTTCGGTTTTCCGATGTTTTGGAAGTCAAACGGTCTTCCGGAATGGATTACATTCAAAAACCAAGGTACCACTCCACTGTACTGCTAATGCTTTTTAAAGCAAAAGCTTTGAAACCATTATACTAATGACTGCATACATATAGTAACTGGTTCTGTTTCCACATGTGTCAACAATTATGTGTATTGATACATCTTCCTTCTGACAGCAAGCTCAGGTAGTGGGTGCCAACAGAAATAGAATTTTAATGTGGCCACTGAGAAACTTTAAAAAATGTAAGGAGGCGAACACTCAAAAGCAACCCAATGCTGAGAAAAGAAAAATAGAAAACAGGGTTGAGGAATGGGATGCCCTCCAGTATTCTGGCCTCCAGTATATGGCCTCCAATATGGTTGGCTGACTGGTATCCTGGGCGGGGGGAGCATTCCTGTTAGGACATGAGGATGTACTGCAACATTTTGTTAATAATAAACTTCATTTCCTATTTCTGTTGTGAAAGAGCTGTCATCCATGCACTTGAACTACTATAAATACTATAAATTGTTCCTGCTAGAGGATAAATGCACCATCAAATATTTCTTTTAACCTAATTTTTTAGGCATTGAATTGAAAACTTGTTTAGCACTAAGGCTGACTTTAGAAATAAGAAAGTGTGTATATTAATCGCATGTTCATTATAGGCTCAGGAGATGCCAAACTAAACAAAATATTCCACACTTCACCAGTGTTCACATACTCTATAATTATTAGCTGTGTGCACAAACCATAAGATTCGGTTTGGACCCGGATTCAATGCTTTGCAAAACAACCCATTTTGGCTTGAACCAATCTGGGGAAACCTAATTAAAATCTGGGGTCTGAACCCATTTTATTCCCCCCACTTCTATTCACATTGTTAGGGACACCCCTAAATTCAGCTTTACTCATTTCAGCTTTTAGACCTTTGTAACAAAGTCCTGATTGGTGGTATACTTAATCCCACTTGTTTTATGGAATCAAAAAACCCTGAGCAAATTACCAGCTACTATGTAATTTTTGGTAGGGTAGAATTCTCGCTAGCTAACTACTGAGAAAGAAATCTTTCCTGGTCACCTTGAGAAAAATCCTCTATGTTGTCCTTAAACTGCAGCTTCTGTAACTGAATTTCAACAGAAAATGTTACATTCCATCAAGTATTTTGTTTGACATTTTATATCACTCACGTCTGTCGCCCAAGTTGCCTAATATGAATTGACGTGAGTGGCAGGAGGGCAAAGTCACTTGTCACAGTTGTGATGTGCTAGCAGGAAGATCTGTCTAACAACTGGAGTTCTCTTAAATAGAGGTTAAAGCAAAGATGCCTTTATGGAAAGTTTATGGGGATGTCTCTTATATCCCTAAAAACCAGGCATTTTGCCTGTATCAAGCTTTTGCAGAGTATAAATAATAAACTTCTGAGGAGGCTACTGACAGCTAAATTGAAATAATGCTTCTCCACACAACATTCCATCACTGTAATTATCTACACACAACAATCTTATTAATATTGATTCCTCACATGACACTCTCTCTGTATTCTAGAGCAAGTATACTTCCTGATATGCCCAAATCTTCTGCAACACTAAGGTTAAGGAAAATATTTCTCTTTTATTGGGTCTCTGTTTATATGTACGGTCATGCTGGAAATGGTTTCTATCAATACATTTTGTGTATCCTTAATACATCTACTATAGCTGCTAAAATTCAGATATTGAATTCTCATGTACATGTTTGGGGTATATGAAACTTGCACACACAGATGTTCCAGTACAAACCAAAATGACTCCTGCATCTGGGTTGCCTCATTGCATCATAGTCATTCATTGAGTACAGTGCATTACTGAATCCAGGAGCAGACAATATAAGGCCAAACCAGTCTAGTTTGGAAGTCTACTCTCTGCCGGAAGACAGCAAGAACATGTTTCTAGCACCAAGGAATTCTGTTGCATCTTCTGGGCCAGCAAAACACAGTGGGACATTGCCTTGCTGCAGAGCCACCGAGTTGCGCCCAACATTGAGGGTGTGTGTGTGTGTGTCACATGTGTATGATGTCACAAGTGCGATGGGCGCATGTGACATCACACGCATCACAAGGTCATGTGACTGCCACAGACCTCCCAAATGTCTGTGCGGTGTCTCCCAACGCTGTGCAGCCCAGGCCATGCCAGGCCATGCCAGGCTGCATGGCATCTCCCAAGGACTGCAGACAAAGGTAAGGGGGGCAGGGAAGGGGCAGGCGAGGAAGGGCTCAACAGCCTATACCCCCTCAATATTGGGGGGTGGGTTCAACCCCATCCCAACAGACATGGGGAGGGGAGCTGAAAATGCCTCAGCTCTACAGAGTTGGCGCCTATGCTTTCCTCTTTGTGATTTGTTCTCTGGATTCCTTCCTCTTAATTCTCCCAAGAGAAATTCAAATTCAAATTTATTGCGGCTATAAGCCCATAAAAACATAAAATATGGAATATATGACATAAAGTTACAGCAAACCATAGACCCTGGAGTCATAGGGAAACAAACCGCAGCACAAATACAAGTTTTAAAATTGCAACCAGGGAGCAGAGAAAGTGCAACTGTCATAATACTGCCGTGTTTCCACAGATGGGTGGCCTAGAAGCAATCTCTACTTGCCACAGACAACCAGGTGACTCCCCAGTTGATAAGGATTTGATAGGGTACAGTAGCCACCACAGGCAATTGATCTGTGCTATCATAAAAGGGCAGTGAACTATTAGCTATTTAATTTATTATTTGTTGAACGGTTACTGCAGGTTACAGGTGAATGGTTGAATGGTTACAGGTGGTCGTGGGATATTCTGTACTAGGTGCCAAAATAACTTGAGTGACCTTGATTACTGTTCACCTTGGCTTGGGGGACAGGGTGGGTAGGCATTTGCTTCTCCCATCCAACCCCCATCGTTCAGCCCGGACACTGAGGTCCAGCTCTGAGCAGTGGTGTTGCAAGAGGGGGTGAGGGGGCGGTTCGCCCCATGTGCCATGTCTGGGGGTGACAAGAAGGCACCCTGCGGGGTGCTCGCCCCACTGCCCCTGGGCGCGCCACCACAGCCGCATGTGGAGGATCCTCTATTTGCAGTTGCAGCTGCGAGCAGAGGATCCTGCCACCATCCATACAGCGCTCGAGTGGCAAACCACTATGTACAATGCATGCACAGTGTCACACATATGCACTGTACGTAGTGGTGGCACACATGCGCTGTATATAGTGGTTTGCCACCTGAGCACCATACGGATGGTGGTGGGATGCCTCTGCCGCCACTACAGCCACAAGCAGAGGATCCCGCCACCATCCGTACTGCGCTCGAGAGGCGCCGGCGGCACAACGCTATGTACGGCACATGTGCGGTGTCGCTATGTACGATGCATGCCTTGTACATAGCAACACCGCACATGCACCCTACATAGCGACACCGCACGTGTCGTATGTAGTGGTGCCACGCATGCGCAACCAGCAATTTGCCCCACCGTGGGTGTCGGTTAGCCTTCATTTGCCCCTGGCTCCGAGGGCCTCCCTGCAAGAAGTGAGGTTACAGGGGACCAGGCAGAGGGCCTTCTGGGTGATAGCGCCGGCCCTGTGGAACACCCTCCTCATCAGATGTCAAGGAAATAAACAACTATTTGACTTTTAGAAGACTTCTGAAGGCAGCCCTGTTTAGGTAAATTTTTAATGTTTGATGTTTTGTTGTATTATTATTATTATTATTATTATTATTATTATTATTATCTGTTGGGAGCCTCCCAGAGTGCCTGGGGAAACCCAGCCAGATGGGCGGGGTATAAATAATAATAATAATAATAATAATAATAATAATAATAATAATAATAATAATATGTTGTTGTTGTTGTTGTTGTTGTCCACCTCAGGCAGTGCTCAATTAAACACTGTGGAGGCTCCTTGGCAGTCAAAATCTCTGGGATGCCCTCACAAATTATCTCCTAAAACTAAGAAAACTTGACTGTACTTTTCTTTCAAGATCAAATCAATATTATTTTGATCCGTTGTCACGGGGCCCTTGAAAAGCGTGGGGCCCATAGGTCAGTGGCTAATCTGCCAATTTGGTAATCTGGCACTGACCTCAACGAAATCCCTGGTCCTGCAAAGATGTGCACAGTTAATTTCAACAGAACATACTTCCACATAATCTGCTTAGAGAATCGCAGTGCTGTTGGGCTTTTGTTTTGCAAGAAACCCACATGGAATAGAAAGCAAGAATAGATTGTGGTTAATTACTCCAGCATGTGATTTGTTCAGTGAGATTTGGCCAACAGCAGTAATATCTTATGCATGATCTGAACAAACCAAGATTACCTTCCAAATACCCAATCAACCTTCATATATATGTGTGTGTGTGTGTGTGTGTGTGTGTGTGTGAAATAAAAAGCTTTTAAAAAAATCCAGGCATTACCGCACTTCTCTCTCAGAAGCCTCATTGACTTCCAAAAGAGCTGGCAAAAGCAGAACACCCTGAAGATAAGGCTGCCTAACTTTATTTCAGATTACAGATTTAGAAAAGCTTTGAATTTCCTACGAAGACAGTTCTATAATGGAATAGGAATAATCTAATAACGACGCTGTCAGCAATGCAAAATCCTGTGACATTCCTTGATAGTTCTGCGCCACGGACATGCACGCGATAAAAGAGGCAGGTGGAACAGCACGCGGAAATTGAACATAAGGCTGCTTTACCTCTGGCTGAAATTCTATCCTTGTTAAAACTGAAGCACAATTATTAGGCTGCAGTGAATTTAGTTCCATTGAGCTGCTAGTAAACCGGCTTCCACATTACGACAGCTCTGATGAGAACTAGCGTTCAGCAGCCCCCTTCGTCCCAATAAAAGGAAGAAAGGAAGAGAATAAAAATAAAAATAAAAAACTGTGGGGAATGACCATTAACGAGTTTATCACACACAGCCCATGACTGTAAAATCTACCATGGCCAGATCCAAAATAAAACAGAACCTGTGCTTTTCATTTCTGTCTTGACTATTTCATATACAGCAGCATTTCCACACAACAGTAAACACTTGTGGGTGGTGGTAACTCTTCCCGAGTGGGGCAGGAAGAAAGGTGCGCATGAGTGGGTGAGAGGGATCACCCATCTGCAAACATTACATGACTCAATGCATGTACATTTTCAAGTCGCCCAGACTGAACCTCAATTTGCAGAAATAAACAGTGGTGGTTTTTTTTCGGGGGGGGGGGACGCAGGGGTACATATACCCCTAAACATTTTGTGAATCTAAGTTTGGCCTCATTGAGGGGCAGTATTTCAATATGAGTAGGAAAGTGAGAGTACCCCTAAACATTTTTTTTAGAAGGGAAAAAAAGCACTGGGAATAAATAAATAAATAAATAAATAAATAAATAAATAAATAATAAAACCCTGCAAAAAGGAAACCTCACAGAGTCGTTGGTCAGTAACCCTCAGTAATCCTAGTGATAAACGTGACTGCTTTACCCATTGCACACGTAACGTATTTACTGATCCAGCATCACAGCGATAATTAACAGCGATAAATTAGTAGCTGGCTCAGCATTGGAAAGCGATTAAAGGAACTTGTATTACAAGAAGGGAGGGAATAGCCCTGGTGGGAGAACGTTTCCTTCAACGAAGGGCTTAGCCACACTTCCTCTCCCCCTGCTGCCTTCCCCCTTGGAAAAACCACTCTTTGGCGCTCAATCGGAGCTTCTCCGGATTAACGTTTGCTTGGATTTAGAGCTAAGGAGCATGTTTTCCCTGGGGAAGGAGTGGGGCAAGGGGGTAAACTACTCAGACCCCTGCCTAGAAACAGGGCTGGGTTAACCATTAAGCAAAACAAGCACGTGCTTAGGGCATCAAGGGAAGGGAGGCAGGGGCGTAGCAAGGGGGCGGGGGTGGGGTGGGCCACCCCATGTTCCATAATGGAGGGGGTGACAAATTATGAAGGAAATTTTTTAAAAAAAAAAAAATTGAAAATGCCTGCTCCGAAGGTCTTATCTTACTATACTAGGGATTATATAGCTATATATGAAATTTCATGCATATCGGTTAATATCTTGAACCTCCTCCACCAAAATAGCTGTTCACTTGGCTGTTTTCCTATGTCGTGAAGGCTGAAATTTCAGTTCAGAGAATACTTTACTGTTCCCAACCCTAACCCTGTGGACTTTAATTTGATTTTGAGATGTTTTTAGGAGGTAATATAATTATTGTTTGATTTTATACCAATGTTATGTATCTGATGTTAGCCACCCTGAGCCCGACTTTGGCCGGGGAGTGTGGGATATAAATAAAAGTTTATTTTTATTATTTTTATTATTATTATTATTTGTTATTATTCCTTTGTAAGAAAATATGAAATAATGTAAAACCATTTTTTGCGGTGGGGGAATCAATGGGGGGGGTTGACAAGAAATTTTTCGCATCAGGTACCACCTGACCTTCCCATGCCTTGGGGGGGGGGGATGACAAAAAAATTTTGCCCCCGGGTACCAATTTACCTTGCTACGCCCCTGAAGCGAGGGGCACCACAGAAATTCCCCATTGCCGGATTTACCATGGGCCATATGGTGCAACTGAACAAAAAGAAACATTTTTTATGCAAATGCAGAAGAAGAAACATTATTTCCCATCTTTTAATTCATTTCAAAAAATAACATTTTATTTTACAGTTTATCATTGTCTATATTTTGAATCAGATATATACTGGGCCACAAGAATCTTTTAAGTGCTTAAGGTCTCTAAAGGTCTTAATCCGGCCCTGCCTAGAAAGTGCGGGTCAAGCGGAAAACTAGCCTACTGTGAAATGGAAAACTTTGCATTTGTTCTTCTGCCTATTTTACCCCAGTCCCCAGACACCGCTAGCAAGTGGAGGCCATACGGGAAAACTGGAACTGAATGTGGCCCTCAGTTTGAAAAATATCCTCACTCCAATGTGGGATCATAGAACTGCCAGATATAAACTTGCTGGTACCCTGCCCTCCCTCTAAGGAGCCAAGCTTGGTGTACAGAGGAGATCAGTGGGAGCCGTTACCTAGCAACTACCAGCAAGGGAAGACTTGCCTCCATCACAGAAAGAGCAAGTTCTAGGGAGGGGTCAGCAACCTTTTTCAGCTGTGGGCCGGTCCACTGCCCCTCAGACCATGTGGTGAGCCAGACTATATTCTGAAGGGGAGGGAATGAACGAATTCCTATGCCCCACAAATAACCCAGAGATGCATTTTAAATAAAAGCACACATTCTACTCGTGTAAAAACACCAGGCAGGTCCCACAAATAACCCAGAGATGCATTTTAAGTAAAAGCACACATTGTACTCAAGTAAAAACACCAGGCAGGTCCCACAAATAACCCAGAAATGCATTTTAAATAAAAGGACACATTCTACTCATGTAAAAACAAGCTAATTCCTGGACCATCTGTGGGCCGGATTGAGAAGGTGATTGGGCCACATCTGGCCCCTGGGCCTTAGATTGCCTACCCCTGTTCTAGCGGCTCAGCCTCTCTCCCTTGCCTCAGAGGTCCTCTGTTGGAGCCTTAAGCTGGAAACTACTAGCAAACAAAGGCATGTCTCCACCCCGAGCTGAGAAAATCCTAGTTGTTCAGTCTCACTTCCTGGCCTTGGAGGTCCTCAGTTGGAGCAACTACTAGCAAGGCAAGACTGGCCTCCTTTTCCAGCAGCTCAGCTCCATTCTCTTGCCTGGTGTGGTGCTAGGAGGCAACTAGGATAACAATAGGAAACACCACCAAAGGAATGCCTTATTTCTGTTCCTCAGACTTGAATGGAACTTTTACTTGAGGTTTTCTGTTTGTTTGTTTGTTTGTTTGTTTGTTTGTTTGTTTGTTTGTTTGTTTGTTTTGTAAGCCTCTTTGGCAGCCTCTTGGGGCTGTAAAGTGGGATATCAGTATTCTGAAAAAATAAATAGGCCTACTAAGATAGATGCAAACTACAATTATCTGCAGGATATAGTGGGCAGAGTATTCACCTTGGACGAGGAATTCCTCTCAGCCTTATCCTACCTCCCAGAACTACTTCACAACAGTAGGATGAAGCTGAGAGTGTGGTTTGCAGATGAGCCAGTATTCAAAACCTAGTATTCCTAGCCCAAGGTGAAAACTCTTGCCCACTATATCCAACAGGCAATTGTGGTTTGCATCTGTCTTCCTCACCAGACTCATCCCTATATCTTATTATATCTAAGATAATATGCATAGAATTGAGTCGCATATTTCCCCCCTGGCTATCAATCCCCAAGGTGGAATGGCTCAGTTGGTAGAGCATGAGACTCTTAATCTCAGGGGCATGGGTTCAAGTCCCAGGCAAAAGATTCCTGCATTGCAGGGTGGTGGGCTAGATGTGGTCCCTTCAGTTCTATCTTTCTATTATTTTAAACCTCCATTTTCCCCTTCTTCTGCGGTTTCCCTGTTTCAGGTTGTAGGCACCTTGAAGTAGGGATCTGCCATACCTGTTCTCTTATAATGCCCATGGACCTAGATGGTGTAATGAAAATAATATACAGTGGTACCTCAACTTACGAATTTAATCCGTTCCGAATGCACATTTGTAGGTCGAAAAATTCGTAAGTCGAAAAAAGCGATTTCCCCATAGGAATGCATTGGAAATGAAAAATTCGGAAAAAAATTGTAAGTCAAGTAAACCGCATCTAAAAATTGTAATTCAAGTAAACCCCATCTAAAACCGCCAACGGATGTCCTTCGGATGTCAAAAAATTCGTAGGCGTGCGGGCACTTTTTTCATTCGTAAGTCGAAAAATTCGTATGTCGAGTAATTCGTAAGTTGAGGTACCACTGTACACTGTGCAGGATTTACCGATAGCACTGGAGTCTTAGCAACAAAGGTGTTGAGATAGATATACATGATTCGTTTCTGATTTCCAAAGTCTGAGGACCACTGTGGAGAAGCAACTGCTTTTGATCATCCGATTGCGTTGCAAGAGAAGTATGCAGCACGCAAGCATACTCACATGTCTTGGATATCTGAACTAGATCCAATCTCTTTCCGCTAATCTATTAATAGAGAGGCTCCCCAATTCATTTCATCACACAATAGCTCTTTTGTGTTTCGTTGCAGCAGTTGTTTTCTGAGGCTGCGATTCACCAGGCACTCCTCCCTCTGCTGCCTCCATTCATTTAACAGAGACTAGAATAGTTGTACAGTTTAGTGGATGGCACTCTAACTCTGTTGGGACATTCTTTAAATTTATCTGCTAATAGTCTGCTTAATTTTATTTTTGTATCCCATGGTCCTTGATAACAGCAAACTAATTCCAGTAGCCCTCTTTAATGAAAATGTGCTGATGGAACTCATATTTCACTTCATTGACCATAATGAGCTATTTCATCAAACTGTCCATATGACACCATTAGAGGGAAAATGATAAATTTACTAATTTATTCACTTGAAATTCAGCTCAGAATTAGAAAAGGGAAAAACCAAAGAGCTCTATAGAGAGGGACGTTTACAGTTCAACCAAGTGATATGTCAGGGTCGCCATGAAACAAAAGCACTGACTTTTGCTACACTTAATGGAGTGTAAACATTAAGTATGTGTTGATTAATTATTTGCATTGTAACAGCTCAGCAGAACAAATATATGCTTCGTAAGTGCAGGTTTCCTCTTGTGCGTATCTTAACGGATTAGGCGCTCATAACCAGCTGAATTATGATCATTCTTAATCTTTGTTCTATTAATCCATCCTTTGCTTGGCTCACTGATTTGAATAAAAGATGGTAGTGGCTGTCATTTAACTCTGCCTTACAAATCATATTTTACTGTGCGGCTGACAGCAAATTAAATCCTTCTTAATATTTGTTTTAGTCCAAGATAGATGGGCTGTTCTGTGCCTGTGCCCCAACCATAGGAACAAACTCCTAGGGGCCAAGGTCCCTTCAGCCCCCACAATAAGATAACTGAGAGGGGGCACCCCCAAAAAAGTTGATGGACATTGCATGCTCTTGTGATCAGTTATGCAGGACGGGGCTTACCTGGGGGCCCACAATATTTTATTCAAGTTGGCCCCCCTGGCCCCAACATCACAAAACCCTTCAATGATTTAGATGAATATGGCATCAGATCACATTACCAGATGGCACAGAAAATGAGATTGTGGTACCAGACACTGAGTTGGAGTCAGACTTAGCCATGTTCAGAGCAGACACACTGAATTCAAAGAGATCAGCCAATATGTGTCCCATTGATTTCAATGGGTGTTCTCCCCGCTTCATCCTCCCCTAGGCTCCCAGCTATTGGCTCAAACTTGATAACTGTCCTGACTGAGACTTTATTTGGTCTAGATAGATAGATAGATAGATAGATAGATAGATATAGATATAGATATAGATATATGCATTGCCACCAGTATAACGTGTGATGATGATTTAGGCAAGTCTGTGCCTTGCATGAAGAAATATCATTTTTACCCCTGACCTGCATCCACACCTCATCAATTTTACTCAAGCTCCAGGTTCCTGTCTATCCGAAAATCTTACCTTTGGTTGCTTCTGTCTTGAAACACACCAGGACATTCTTTATAAATAGCTTCCTAACAGATGATGCATCATATCCTCCTTCCTCTTTTTATGTTTTAAAAAATGCATTAACATTTGTGGGACACATTGAACTTAGTGGGACTTGCTTCTTAGTTTACATATACAGGATTGCACTGTTGGATTATTTTGAACAAGGGTAGAAAGTTCACCCCTTCTTTCTTATCATTCGTTCAATCCAAATACAGTGGTACCTCGGAAGTTGAACGGAATCTGTTCCAGAAGTCTGTTCGCCTTCCCAAAACATTTGGGAACCAAGGCGCGGCTTCCGATTGGCTGCAGGAAGCTCCTGCAGCCAATCGGAAGCCGCGTCAGACGTTCGGGTTCCAAAGAGCATTCGCAAACCAGATCACTCACTTCCGGGTTTGCGGCATTCAGGAGCCCAAAACGTTCGACTTGCAAGGCGTTTGGGATCCAAGGTACGACTGTATATGAAAATGTGAAACAATCTCCTTTGCCTAACTGGGAGTCTGGTTCACACTTCAGTTTTTTTCCTGGAAAGTAAAAGGAGTGGAAAAATGAAGACAGATTTGTGTGTTTGCTTCAGTAAGGAACTCACATAATCATCTGCATGCAGCGGCATCAATAATCACTATGCTGAGTGTGTGTGCGGTTTTTCTCACTCAGGCTGGTAGGAGAAATCTGATTAGGCTTTTCAAACCCACTGTGAAGTTTTAACCTTATTTCCACATTGCCTTTCAGTTCAGCAGCTATTCCTTCACATTTCCTCTGTGAACCAGTCAGAATGCCTGACGGTTCATCGGTGCTCTTATCTACAAAAACTGTCTCTCACAGCAGCTTGATCCAGAGCAGCCAGCTTCTATCAAAGAGGAAACTACTGAAGAAGGAGTTAGGCAAAGCGGCAGCTGCTCATATTGCCCACAGAACTGCTTCTATACAATCCCCCCCCATACCCTACATGTAAAGATCCCGAGCTTTCAACTGCAAGCAGCGTAGCATAGCGGCTAAGACAAATGGAACACAATGCTCATTTTGCACATGTAAGGAAGCAAGACTAAAACGCAGCGGCTCCTACACTGGAACTCCCTGCCCATTGACATTAGGCAGGTGCTTCCCCTGTATCTGGATACCAAGCCTTGTGAGGAAAGGTTGAGGGAATTGGGTATATGGAAAAGAGGAGACTGGAAGGAGGGATGATAGCCGCCTTCAAATATCTTAACCGCTGTCACATGGAAGATGGAGCAAGCTTGTTTTCTCCTGCTCTGGAGGGTAGGACTCGAACCAATGGCTTCAAGTTACAAGGAAGGAGATTCTGACTAAACATCAGGACAAACTAACTGACATTAAGAGCTATTTGACCATGGGACATTCTCCCTCAGGAGGTGGTGGACTCTCCTTCCTTGGAGGTTTTTAAGCAGAGGTTGGATAAGCCATCTTCCGTGGATGCTTTAGCTAAGATTCCTGCATTGCAGGGGGTTGGACTAGATGACCCTTAGGTCCCTTCCAACTCTACGATTCTATGATTATTTTTGTCACGTGCTAAAAAAAAAATTTCATTTAGGCAAGTCTACCCAGACATGTAAAGTTGATGCGTATTTTAACCTGCAATTAATCTGCACACTTTTAAAACTGTTGGTTTTAGCCATCTTGCTCTTTTTCATAAAATACAATTTGAAATAGGAATGAGTGAATCTGACAACTTCAGTTTCTCTCAGTCTGACTTTTTTCCATCATGGATTCAGTTCTGCACATTTCCACATCTTTTTTTTTTTAATTCATAATGAAAACTTCACCAGCATTTGATCCTAAACCTCTGCTGCCTTGCCGAGTATCTTTGGGAGGAAAAAAAGGCTCAAGGAGTGGAGCCCCTGAGATGGTTGTATGGTGCCTTGTATGCCTCCTTCCGGCAACTTCTGCAGCCAAGCTGGTGCCAAATGTCTTGCTCTGCTTTCGTTTGAACCATATCGGGGAGGCCAAGAAAGAGAGGGTGTCGTCTGGGCAGCTCAGGACACATTCATACACATTCCCCAAGCCTGCACCCCAGGACAGTATTCGGGGCTTACTCCCACGTAAGTGTGTACAGTGGTACCTTGGTTGTCGAACTTAAGCTGTTCCGGGAGTCCATTCAACTCCTGGAATGGTTCAGAAACCAAGGCACGGCTTCCGATTGGCTGCAGGAGCTTCCTGCACTCAAGCGGAAGCCGTGTGGGACGTTTGGCTTCCGAAAAGTGTTCACAAACTGGAACACTCGCTTCCAGGTTTGTGACATTCGGGAGCCAAAACGTCCAAGTACCAAGGCGTTTGACAACCAAGGTACGACTGTATAGGATTTCAGCCCTAATATCTTTAACTTTGGTATGAATCGTTTCATTCACATGTCTAGCAATATTCAACGTTAAGTGAATAAACAGATAACTGCAAAGACACATTAAAGCCCTGTGCAGTTCCTCCCCCAGTAGCCTTGGGCTGTAAAAGAAAAATAATCATGACATTCTGAAACAAAATAATAATTTCCATCAGTGGATCTGCAGTGAATTTATTCGATGGAAACATTACTAACATTTTATAAATAGAGATGCATTACATTATACCCACCAAACATTAGAAGGACATTTTGACATTTTAACTTGAAAAAGCTATTAATTGCAATGCTGCTTTGTTTTTGTTTTTACCTAGAACAAACAACAAAAACAACTTGCAAATTGGGGTGCCAGGGAAAACAATACTTAACATCGTTTCCATAGTCATAACACCACAAACGTGGTTTATAATCACAGTGGAGAATACAGAAATTCAGTGGAATAAATTTAGAGGGATATGGGCAGGAAAAAAGATTTGGTGCTCATCAATAAATAATTCAGACTCCACTCCTCTAAATCAACTCTACTTTAGAATTACCTGGTTTCAGACCTAGTAAAATATTATTTCCACCATACAAACTCGCAAAGAATTATCAAAACAGCAAAGAGTATTATATTCTACCTTAGAATGTATCTATATCATCAGGTGCCACAGAGAGGCATTAGACATATCAAGAGACCCTGGTCACCGTTTCTTTGAGCTTCTGCCATCAGGACAGAGATACAGAACAATGAAGGCGAGAACGAGCCTTCTCAAGAACAGTTTCTTTCCGAGAGAAATTTTGGCCTCAAATGGAAACTCTGTACTCTGAAGTCATCTTATTTTATTTGTCATATTGTCCTGTATTGTACTGCGTTTATTAGTATTTTTAAATTATGTGTAGTGCCTTATTTGAGTTGATATAGCAGCCGAGGAATTTCGTTGTTTCCCGCAAGGGGACAATGACAATAAAGATCTATTCTATTCTATTCTATTCTATTCTATTCTATTCTATTCTATTAACAGCTATGATATGTCATATAATGTTGCTTCCTAGACCTAGTTTCTTCAAAGCAATTAACTATATGTACCTTTGTACATATAGGTATTTGTATATTTTTAAAAAGTCTACACATGCTCACAGCATTGTGAGGCCGGCTTCTGGGGGCACTACAGCTGCTGGGGGCAGACAAATGTTGTTCCAGTCTTCAGGGAGGAAAGTGTGTGCATGAGGTGAACAGTTGGAGAAGAAGATCCAGGAAATGTCAGAACAATCCATCTGAGTTCAATACCAGGGAAGATATATTATAACACAACCAATTTCATAGAATCATAGAGTTGGAAGAGACCACAAGGGCCATCCAGTCCAACCCCCTGCCAAGCAGGAAACACCATCAAAGCATTCCTGACAGATGGCTGTCAAGCCTCTGCTTAAAGACCTCCAAAGAAGGAGACTCCACCACACTCCTTGGCAGCAAATTCCACTGTCGAACAGCTCTTACTGTCAGGAAGTTCTTCCTAATGTTTAGGTGGAATCTTCTTACTTGTAGTTTGAATCCATTGCCCCGTGTCCGCTTCTCTGGAGCAGCAGAAAACAACCTTTATTTGTAAGCATATTGATAACTATACAGTGATTAGTAGAAGCCAGAGCATGGATAAAACCAATCTTCTTTCTTTCTTTCTTTCTTTCTTTCTTTCTTTCTTTCTTTCTTTCTTTCTTTGTTACTAGTTCATGGATTGCAGGAATGCCCTAGGTGCAAATTATCTCAATTTCAGCAAACTATTTCACATTTATTTTTGGTCAACAAACTGGTTGAATTCAGGTTAGGTGATAATATTAGCAAAAAGTGGATACTCCTCTAAGCAAACTAGGTTGGAAACTGTCAGTAGAAGGAAAGTGTAAACAGTATGACCAAAAAAAACCAAAAAAAAAAACCCACTGAACTTCTGTATTTAAAAATCCCTGATGCAGGACCTAAGAAGTTGGAAATGTATTGGACAACCTAACAGCTGTCTAACAACCAGTGCATTTAATGCTACGCTGCAGTTCTTTTGGGGAACTAAATCTTGTATAAAGTTAAGACAAACAAGATGATCCATTGGTACACTGACATTAGCAAAGGGTTAGCTAAACAGCTGAAAGTATCAAAGGAACACTCAGATGATGATGACTAATAAATAATAATATTGCAAACTAGTACTGGTTTATTCAACATGTAAGGAGCAGAGAACATAAATTGAATTCTCCACAGACATCTCTGGAGGGACCTTTTTGGTTAAACAAGAAAAAAAGTGGTGATTATTTACCCTCTGGGAACATGGGTGTGCTGGACATTTGTGATAGTAGAGATCTGAGTTACCTTGCTCACCTGGGTGCCCCTCCCCACTATGCTTATATCTTGTTTTCTATGGAGCTGTGGTATGGCTTGTGCTATCTATTTTTCATTCAATAAATTTATTATTATTATTTTAAAGAAACCAAAGTAAATGATTATATTGGTTGGACAATCATTTTCCAAAACGCTTGAGCTCTGTAACATGTCCACCACATTGTGGATGACATCAGCTCTGCTTTGGGCAGAGTAACAGCAGTGTGTATTACTACCAACTTTATAGTCCTTGTCTAATTCCAGAGGCGTTAAATGCCATTGCATTGCCATTTCCAAACAGTTCTCTTTCGACAACGAGTTCACAGTAAGTTGACTTCCAGGTCCTAAAAGGAATGACTTCTAGAGGCATTTCCCTTTCGAGATTGTCGGAACCAAAAATTGTTTTAAAATGAGCAATGACGCAAATCACTAAAAATCAGCAATTTAATCCAATACTCGTTTTGATTGCAGTGCTACCTCGGAGGTCGAACAGAATCCGTTCCAGAAGTCCATTCGACTTCCAAAACGTTCGGAAACCAAGGCACGGCTTCTGATTGGCTGCTGGAAGCTCCTACAGCCAATCAGAAGCCGCGGAAGCTACGTCAGACGTCCAGGTTCCAAAGAACGTTTGCAAACCAGAACATTCACTTCCGGGTTTGCGGCTTTTGGGAGCCAAATCATTCGACTCACAAGGTGTTTGAGATCCAAGGTACGACTGTATTTGTTACGTTACTCATGTATTTTATAACGTGAGCTTGATAAGGTATTTTACTGTTCCCCAAATATCCCTGCATTTCTGTTTTTAAAAATGCCATCAAGCTGAAAGGTTTGTTAAATCCGACTTTGGAACCTGAAGTTCTCAAGCATATAAAAAAGGGTCAGGATGCACATAGATTTTCCTGGCTGCTCTTCCCATTGCACCTCCCTGAAAATCACTCCTGGCGCATCTAATGTAGTCTAAAGACCTATAATCAGAAGGCAAGCTCAACAAAGCAGCCTGCCTGGCCATGGAAGCTTCGTAGCCATACCTGTTGGGCTCTTTGTATAGAGTTCTTTGCTCTGGTTAGGCATTATCTCTCCTCCTCTAAATTTGTCATGTCAGCTCAAATTATACTATGAGTATAATGGAAATGAAGCAAGTTATTATGCATACACTTTGTTTTGCATAAGGAATTTTTACTTTGCGAGGAACAAAGTAACAAGAAGAGAATGACAAGAAAAAGAGCATGGGAAAATTAGAGTCAAATGGGCAATGCAACAGATTGTGAGGCAGGGAACATTAATGGTAGGAGGGAAGGAAAGAGATGCCCAGACTACTAATGTATCACCTACTTCATGCTATTTTGAAGCAGCATAAAGCTTTAGTCACTTAAGAAGAAGAAGAAGAAG
This sequence comes from Lacerta agilis, assembly GCF_009819535.1. NCBI lineage: Eukaryota > Metazoa > Chordata > Lepidosauria > Squamata > Lacertidae > Lacerta > Lacerta agilis. Next base: position 18,332,154 of record NC_046323.1, read on the forward strand.
AAGAAGAAGAAGAAGAAGAAGAAGAAGAAGAAGAAGAAGAAGAAGAAGAAGAAGAAGAAGATTTGGATTTGATATCCTACTTTATCACTACCCGAAGGAGTCTCAAAGCAGCTAACATTCTCCTTTCCCTTCCTCCCCCACAACAAACACTCTGTGAGGTGAGTGGGGCTGAGAGACTTCAGAGAAGTGTGACTAGCCCAAGGTCACCCAGCAGCTGCATGTGGAGGAGCGGAGACGTGAACCTGGTTCACCAGATTACGAGTCTACCGCTCTTAACCACTACACCACACTGGCTCTCAAGTTCATTTCTACAGCCACGAGGTCCAGGAACTTGAAAGTTCTTGAAAGGTTTTTAACGAAAACTCTGGAGATATTACAAAGCCCTGAACAAGTTAGATCCAGGGTGTGTTAGGGAACACCTGAACTTTTACATCCCAAGCTTGATCAATGAAATAATCAACAGGAGCATCATTGGTCATCTCCCTGAGTTGGTATGGCTCATCTGACAGTGACATGAAACCTTTAGTGTCATTGGTCCAGTGCTCTCCCAACAGAGATTCAGTGGGAACCTTCTGCTTTAACCTTTAAATATTCGCTGCAAATTTTTCTATGCTGCCAAGCAATTAAGAAAATACCATGATTGGTGGTGTCTAGGACTGGGTGATATATTGGCCAAAATCAGTTTGAAGTCCATATCACGATATCGGTTTCATAATTTTTGACCTGGCAATATATTGCGAATCATGATTTGGTGTGTGTGTGGGCTACGCAAAAATCATGATGCGGGATAAACTGTGAAGCCAGCCTGTGCCTCTACATAGCTCCATCCTTATTTCAGACATCAGTATATCACAATCTTTAGCTGGTGATATATTACAACATTGAAAACCGGATATCGCTGAGCCCTTCTGTTTGCCTCTACATAGTTCCATCCTTATTTCAGTCATTGTGATATATCGGTATATCGTGATGTTTAGCTGGTGATATATCACAATGTTGAAAACCAGTTATCGCCCAGCCCTAGTGGTCTCTGATTTCAAAATTTTATGTCATCTTTATGCTATCTATCTATGTATGTATGTTGCAAACTACTCTTGTCATTTTTATGAATAGTGGTATATATATTTTTAACTTCTGTACACTTGAAGGATGTATTGTAGGAAGAAAACAAGTGTCTGAGAGCATCGATTTAGTCCTGCGCCATTGTCATGTGGTGCCACACAGCTGAATTCTGTTGAAAAAAGCATGCCTTCTTAAGTTTCACTTGCCTTGTTCAAATGTAATATACCTGCCATTTTCAGTTTGCTAGAACTGTGGTGAGTTTAGTGGCGTTGCCATACAGAACACATTTTCACCTCGGCTTCTTCAGCTTTTGAGAAGACAGCTGAATAACCAGCTAAATAACAACGGTATAAATCTTCTTCTTAGGGTACATTTTTTCTGTTAGTGTTGGGCCTTCCCTTGCAATTATAGTTCATCATGCATAAAAAGTACTTGACAGTCTATTAATTTTCAACTAGAATCCTCTATTACTGTTCATTTGAGTATGCAGTTCAAGCTGCATTAGAATCCGAACACTACTGGCCATCATCATGAGAGAGAAATTCTTATTCCATTCAACCTGTTCCATTTTAGCGACAGAGAACTTTCTTTGGCAAATGCTGCTGGGCTGAACATTTCAGCTTTTGCCTGAGGCCTGCGCTCAGTAACGATAAACCATAAAACCTTGAATAAAAGTCACTTCTGTAAGCTTGTAAACCGAAAACCATGCATTCATTATGTTCCAAGTGGCTTTTTTATACACACAATTCCCTCCTGCTAAATGGCCAGTTGTTTGAAAGGGAGACACTTGCAATTAAGGTTGGTCAGCCATTATCAGTATCAGTAGTAATAACAAAATAAAAAATAAAAATAAAAATTCCTTCCAGTAGCACCTTAGAGACCAACTAAGTTTGTTCTTGGTATGAACTTTCGTGTGCATGCATTCCCTCAAGGAGGTGATGGACTCTCCTTCCTTGGAGGTTTTGAAGCAGAGGTTGGATGGTCATCTGTGATGGATGCTGTAGCTGAGATTTCTGCATTGCAGGGCGTTGGACTAGATCAGTGTTCCCCAACCTTGGGCCTCCAGCTGTTTTTGGCCTACAACTCCCATCATCCCTGACCACTGGCTTTGCTAGCTAAGGATGATGGGAGCTGTAGTCCAAAAACAGCTGGAGGCCCAAGGTTGGGGAACACTGGACTAGATGACCCTTGGGGTACCTTCCAACTCTACAATTCTGTGATTCTATGAACTAGCTCTTCAGCTGTAGAATATTTCATATCCATCCCAGCTGAGTCCAAGAGCCAGGACCATGCAAAGATATAGCAACAGTTCGTTCCACTAAGAAGTCACGTTTCACCATCTTTTGCTCACTGAAAGCTGAGACCTGTGGCTATAGGGCGGTGTACAATTAAAAAAAAAATCTATTTGAGTCTGGTTAGGAATAGGGGAGACAGCATCAGACCCCATCCGAGTATGCAAGTTGCAGTCTTAATTGCCTATCAGGCCGAGCTAACTGACCCCGACTGGAACAATTTCAAACCGCTTGGATTAAAGCATTAGACGCAAAGCTCATTCACCAACTGATGGTGCAATTCTACTGCAGGCTTTGATTCTGAGGTCTCCGAGCAAGTCAAGTATGGGTTGTTAGGAATGGCCTCTTGCATTATCTGCCCTATTTTCAATATCTTTGCGAGCAAAGGATTGTTGCAAAATCAAAGCCTTAACGTATTCCTCGGTGTGTTGGCAGTCAATAATGTTCTCATTAAGACTAACTAATGTTCTTACGGTTGCTTGAAACACTTTATTGGCCTTTGGAGCTAGCTTACAGATTTGCAGGAGTAAATTAATTGTAGCGGTGTCTGAGTTGAAAGTACTCTCATCTACTCATGACCTCCTGAGACTTGATGGTCAATGCCTCTAAATCTAATCTGGAAAGCAACGATATGAAAGCTAATGATCTTGGCAGTTAAATCTCCATCTTCAGGCTTTTATAGATAAGCAGTTATTTGACTGGTAGAATCTCAAGAACTATTAACTACAGGGTAATTGTTAAAAAGTGCTATAGGAGAAAAGGACATCCGTTGCTGTGGTGTCTGCTGCTCTCATTTTCATTTCACATTTTCCTTGTTCATCGCAGATATGTACTTTCATCTTTACCTTCCTCTCTTTGTCTGATGCAGTTAAAGCTCCATCCATGTAACAACTTTCAAGTACTTTTGAAATCGGTCAATACTGTACGGTGATTGGACTTAAGTCTGCATGCAACATGGATAATTCTGCAAATGATCACCGGCACTTTTCCCTTGCAGAAAACACCTGACTGTTGCCAGACCGGTCAAAAAGAACAGGATCTTCATAGCCATATTAGGTTTGTATGCCTACTTGCTAAGAAAAAAGCAATTTTGCATCTCTGCCATTCCTATTCAAACAGGAATTCAATCTGAAAATGTATTAGCTAGAGTTTGTGTACAGCAACCCTGCGAAGTGGTTGCACTTTTCAGGTGACAATCACACATACATAGAACATGCATGGGCAGAAGCAGGATTAACATCTGTGGTAATGAAAGTATTTGAGAGACTAGCGCTGGCCTACTTGAAAGACGTTACTGATCCCTTGCTGGATCCGCTGCAATTTGCTTATCGAGCTAATAGGTCAGTAGATGACACAATCAACATGGCATTGCACTACATCCTGCAACACCTGGATTCCTTGCGGACCTATGTGCGAGTTCTGTTTGTTTAGCTCAGCTTTTAATACTATTGCTCCATCTAAATTGTTTTCTAAATTACTTCATCTTAATGTACCTGCCCCTGTTTGCCAGTGGATATACAGCTTTTTAACGGACAGGAGGCAGCAGGTGAGGTTGGGGGAAATTATATCAAGCAACAATACCATCAATACAGGTGCTCCCCAGGGGTGTGTCCTTTCCCCACTGCTTTTCTCTCTATACACAAATGACTGTACCTCAACTGATCCATCGGTTAAGATCTTGAAATTTGCTGATGACACAACAGTTATTGGGCTTATCCAGGAGGACGATGAATCTGTGTATAGGTGGGAAGTAGACCATCTTGTTTCGTGGTGCACCAGAAATAATTTGGTACTAAATGCCCAAAAGACAGTAGAAATGGTAATTGATTTCAGAAGGCACTCTTCCGTCCTGCCGCCACTTTCCATCCTTGGCAACATGGTTGTAGTAGTAGAGTCCTTTAAGTTCCTGGGCTCTATAATTTCTCAAAACCAATTGGTCAAGCAACATCAATAGTAGGCTATTATTTAAAAGGTCCACCAGAGGTTGTATTTCCTGTGTCAACTATGGAAATTTAAATTGCCTCAGGAAGTGTTGATTCAGTTTTACAGTGGCATCATTGAAACTGTTCTCTGTAATTCTATTACTGCTTGTTACGGTACAGCCTCCAAGATAGACAAGAAAAGGCTCCAACGAGCTGTAAGAATTGCAGAAAGGGTAATTGGTGCTAGCTTGCCTACAATAGAGACAATCTATGCTACCCGAGTTAGGAAGAGAGCAGAGAGAATTGTAGCAGATCCTTTACATCCCGGTCATCATCTGCTTGATTTACTTCCATCTGGACATTGCTACAGGACTTCATATACAAAATCGGCCAGGCACAGGAACAGTTTTTTCCCTTGTGCCATTAAATTGTTAAATTCGTAGTTGTGTAGCTGAAGGGGAGGTCAATTATGGGTGGGGTTTCTTTGCTTCTTTGTATTGTGAGTGGAACAGTGTTTGTATGTTTACATTGCAATGTAGCCGAAACAAATTCCAAGTATGTTGGAAAACGTACTTGGCCAATAATAAATTATTCCTTATTCCTTATTATGGGGGCAAGCCCCCTGACTTAGGCTTTGTACGCATTACCACCTCAGTGGTCCAGTTGCAGCAACAGGGAACTACTCTCCCTCCATCATTTTATGTATCTTCCCCCAACAGACTGTGTGCATGCAGCTGGAGGCTGTGCCTGCATGGAAACTTCCTCTGCTCATCCCTTTCAGTTCCCTCCTGGTTCTGGGAAGCGGTGTTGCAGGAGAAGGTGGGGAAACACCAGGCCCTTCACTTGCCTAACCTGCCTCTTCCTCCTCTTCTTCCAACACATCCTGTGTTCCACCCTCCAGCTCTGAAGCTTGCCCTGCCTCTGATTCCTGCCTCCTGGGTGGCACTGTGGTCTAAACCACTCTTGGGCTTGCCGATTAGAAGGTTGGTGGTTCGAATCCTAGCGACGGGGTGAGCTCCCGTTGCTCTGTCCCAGCTCCTGCCAATCTAGCACTTCGAAAGCACAGCAGTGCAAGCAGATAAATAGGTACTGCTGTGGCGGGAAGGTAAATGGCATTTCTGTGCACTCTGGCACTCGTCATGGTGTTCTGTTGTGCCAGAAGCGGTTTAGTCATGCTGGCCACATGACCTGGAAAACTGTCTGTGGGTAAACACTGGCTCCCTCAGCCTGAAGTGAGATGAGCGCCGCAACCCCATAGTCACCTTTGACTGGACTTAACCGTCCAGGGGTCCTTTACCTTTAATAGGACCCCACAAATAGGACCCCTCTCCCGAGTCAGACTCCAGCCCAGCTTCCCCTCGTGCACACCCATCAGCATTCTGCCAATCCCTGACACTTCCCATAAGCAGCTGTTTGGCCATTGGGACAACAAAATGCTGTGCTTGATGGATCACTGGCATCTTAAGTTCTTGAGGAATTCTGGCAGTGTATGCATGACCACATTTGAAAGTGCACAATAAATTTTTCATTACGTTGTTTTACTTTTTGCTGGCATTGCTTCCTGTCTTCCTGGTTATGTGCTAAAACACAAATTTGGTCTGTTTTCTTTTTTTTAAAAGGAAGTGATAAATTTGTAAAACCATAAGGCATTAGTTCAGTTCAGATGCGCGAATCCCACCCCGCTAGCTTCTATTTGATGGCCAAATTCATGCTTCTTCTTTCCATCTAATTACAAACCCAACTGGTGAGTGCTGATAGGTTTGTAGCCAGAACAGAACAACGCAAGGAGATCTCGGCATCAAGGGAGCCCTGAGTGTTTCAGAAAACAAAAACCTTAAAGGAAAAAACGGGGGAGGACTGAATATGCTCAGTGGTCATAAAATGTTGGTAGTGTGTAGGAAGAAAAAACAGAAAATGGGGAAATTATACGGCTGGCTGGCACAATGAGCAGTACTTCATACGGCAGCATTTTCTTGCAGCCACGCATAATAGTTATTACACAAAGCTCACATGCTCCTATCAAAAACTGCAAGATACCTAAAGTATTGATTTTGATGATACACTTTTTAAAAACAGTACAAGCCTATGTACGTTTACTCAGAAGTAAGATCAAGTGTGTTCAAAGTATATCTAGTATTGCAGCCTAAAACTCTTCCAAATAGGTTTGTTTTTTATTAATTAGTGCGTGCATGGATGTTCTCTTGTGAACTACTCGGGTGCCAAATTTAATTGAGCTACATCTGGAGCTGACCGAATATACGTAGGCTAGGGATTTTCTGACTGATTAACTGTCTCTGCCTTTTAACCTGGACAAAGAGGCAACCACAAACAGATGACATCTGTATATGAGAAAAACTTGTGGAGGGCAGCAGAAAAGGGAAGAGGAAGAGCAAAAACTCGATGTCTTGTGCTCAGAAGTCAATTAAAACATCACATAAAATAAGGACCTGCAAAAACTCCTTTTATTATCAAAGCAAAGTGCTGCTGTTGTTATTTTTTTTTAGAAAAAGATTCAATTTGTGCCAAATAAAAGAGATAGAACAAACACGTATTAATATTCCAGTAGCCGTGCAACATTTTGCTGTAGAAGTAGAATAAATGAAACCCAATTTTAAAGCCTTCCAGCTGACAAGAATCAAATCTTACTGTCACCCAGGTGGTCAGAACTGTTCAGCTGGCATGAAGCGGGAGGGGGGGGGAGATATAGCAAAAATGCTAAAACAAAATCTAAAGAATATGAATGGCAAAAACATGCAAAAGAACCGCAGGAGCTGAGTTGATATATTTTAAATATTAAAAACTAGATCATGGGTGGTCCCGTTAGCACAAGGGCTCCTTCCACCTTCACAATGGGACTACCTCTGTCTCTCCTCACATGTCCCGTCTGCCCGATCTGTTTTTGGGATTGCTTGGCCCAAATCTCCCAAGCAGATTTGGGGGGAGAACAGGAGAAGTCCTGTTGTACAGGTGAAAGTTCATGGGCTGTGTTGGATACGACCAGGGCTTCCCCCCCCCCCAGCTGAAACTCACTGGAACCCAGTTCCGGCACCATTCAGGTGAGCTCCATTGCCATTGTAAGAGAACAAGGGAGGTGTTTCGCGGTGACTTCCAGCACACCTCTTTTTCTAGAAAAATAACACTGGATACAAGCCTTAGTTTTTGTTGCAGAAATGTTATCGCTTGAAGAGTTTAAAATTGAGAAATAAAAAAGAAAAACAAGGATTAAAAAGGGGTCTTCATCCTGCCATAACATCCGAACCACTCCATATCATGTCCAGATGGTCCTCTCCAGTAAGCCCTATATGCTGATGCCTGCTCTGAAACCTTATTAATTAAGTACCCCTCGTATGGTGGATCTGGCTCCTAATGAAATAGAAGTTGCTGCAAAAAATAATTTATTTATTTACACCCTTGCTTTCTTCCGTGGTTTCTCAAGCGTACATCATCCAGACACTAACCAGACTCAGACCTGCTGAATCCTACACCTTCAGACCAATATTGGGTGTTAGGTAGGGTAACTGTTATTGCTTAAGATAATTACCGGTATGTTTGGCATTAGGGTTAAGCAGGTGTCATAGAGTGGATAAGGGCATGTATAGATAATGAGCAGCAATCTCAGATCCCTGCTGTAACCTACATGAGACTATAGCAAAGCAGGTGATAATGTGCCAGGTAGGAGGTCCAGGCAGAAAGAGCTCGCCATCCATCATACTGACACAGAAGCACTCTCTGTAGCTTTCCTACCAGTGGACTGGAGAAGGAGTTCTGCCTAGCCAGTGGTGGGAAGTGAAGAAAGGCCATTAGAAATGCTTTAAACTCCCTTTTTCCCCAAAACATCTATTCAATTTCTCCTTTCTAAGTAATTCCTCTTTTTTTTGGTACATTATTTATTTTATTTATACACGACTTTCCCATTAAAAGATCCTCAAGGTGACTTAAGGCACACTGCAAATGCATAAAAACAAAACGCAAAACACAAATCCCAGCAGCTCATGGATGCGATCAGAGTGTGATCGCAGTATTTTGGCCACTAGAAGATTGCACCTTGCCTCTCAGGAAGAACGTCATGCAGCAAGGGAAAAAGCAGACTGGCACTCCTACCACCGGTTTACTTCTAAACAGTGCCTTTGAGATCTTATATGAAATTCTTTAAAACAAGTCTGTCAGTTTTGCCATTGATCTCTTAAGCGGTCTGCTGTGAAAATACACTCAATTTGGAAAACAATCTAGCTCCACCAAGTGACCCTTTTTGTAACTGCTGCTCTGAAACGGAGATCAAACTAATGTAAATTTCGACATTTTAAAACCTGTCAAACAAAATGTTATCTCCCTCACAGAACTTATGAGAAATGGACCGGACTTCATGAGGAAGAAGTTTATCTTCCTTAATTTATATATTAAACACACACACACACACACACCCTCTAAGACAAAATATAGTCAAGCAAAGGGACGCGGGTGGCACTGTGGGTTAAACCACAGAGCCTAGGGCTTGCCAATCAAAAGGTCAGCAGTCTGAATCCCCGCAACAGGGTGAGCTCCCGTTGCTCGGTCCCTGCTCCTGCCAACCTAGCAGTTCGAAAGCACGTCAAAGTGCAAGTAGATAAATAGGTACTGCTCTGGCGGGAAAGTAAACGACGTTTCCGTGCGCTGCTCTGGTTCGCCAGAAGCAGCTTAGTCATGCTTGCCACATGACCCGGAAGCTGTACGCAGGCTCCCTCGGCCAGTAAAGCGAGATGAGCGCCGCAACCCCAGAGTTGTCCATGACTGGACCTAACGGTCAAGGGTCCCTTTACCTTTATAGTCAAACAAACACAACAAACATAGCAGAGAAAGCATTGCATCATTCCATTCTATGTTTGTATTTTATAATGCAAACCACAGCTTATGTGGAAAATGTTCAGAGGTGTATTAGGGATCAGAAGAAAAGCGAGTGACATTGCTAAGAAAATGAAGTGCAGCAGCTCAAACCGATTACACTTAGAAATGAAGATAAAAGAATTGCCAGAGCTTTATAAGACTTGCAGCACAATCCTATGCATGTTCACTCAGAAGCGTCATTGAATTCTATGGGGCTTATTCCCAAATACAGGTGCATAGTCCTATGTAAAGTTGGCCTAGCGAAGATAGTAGAACTAACTCCCGAGTAAACATTAATTGACATGTGCTGTAAGGGAATACAAAAAAATGAGAAAGAAAATACAGAGGGGGAAATCTGCCAGTGTTCAGCTTTTCTGTCACTCAAAAATCTTGTCATAAGGGAACTTGGCATCAACCAGAGTTCAGTTATTGCTTTTAATATCTCTTTGCCAGCTTCCAAGCACTTATAACTACACACATTTTTTTCTTCAAACATTCTAACAAATACAGGCAGTAGGGTTCATTTAAAAAAAACATTTACAGTAAGTCATGATGGTATTGAATTTTAAGCCCTTATCTCCTTATGAAGGGCTGTTCTCAGCACTATGTCAACACAAAGACTAATTTTAATTTCAGCTGAGGTGAGTTGGTAGCTAAGGTAGAAAAATCAGAAATAACCTGCCCCATAAAGTATACAGCACATGGCTATCCTATATAAACACTATGCAAGTATTCTTTTAATTGTACATCTTGTAAAGCACAAGGTCTGAGCCAGCCTTTTAAAAATGTTTTAAAGAGGTTCCCTCCTATACAGTCTACCTTCACAGATACAGCATCATAGGAAGGGACCCACAGGCAGGGCTTTTCCCCCCTCCCCCAGCCGGAGCTCAGTTCCAGCACCTCTCAGGTGGGTGCCATTGCCATTCTAAGAGAACAGGGGGAAAATTTGTGGTGAGCTTCAGCACCTCTTTTTCTAGAAAAATAGCACTGCCCACAGATACCATCCAGGACCCCCTCCCCATATCCTATAACAATATGAAACTGCTTTGGGTGACAGAGGCACCATTTTCCTGCCTCCAGTCTTCATCTTGGTGTATCATGAAAACTGAAAGATACTCGGAGTCCAGTGTGATTTTCATGCTCTTTATTCAGCTCATAGTAGTGAGGAATGCAGTTCCCCCAAAACGTTTGCTTTATATACACTATTTACACAATGGGCCCCACGTGATTGGCTAATTCCGGGATACTCCTGTATGCCAATCAGAGTGCGGATTCAGTTCCACCTGGAGCTGGATTGGGTGGCTCCTGCAGACCAATCAGACTGCTGCAATCTCAATCCTATTGTTCTGGGACCAGTCAGACTGCTGCAATCTCAATCCTATTGTTCTGGGACCAATCAGACTGCTGCAATCTCAATCCTATTGTTCTGGGACCAGTCAGACTGCTGCAATCTCAATCCTATTGTTCTAGGACCAATCAGCCTGCTGCAGTTTGGATCCTATTCAACTCAGTACATAACACCCCTCCCCTCTAAGTTCCAGTCCTGCCTGGGAGGTTGCATCCATAGTCCTCAAGGTACGCTGGCCGCCTACGTGTGCGTTGCGGCCTGGGCTGTTCCCTGGTCAGGGGTTCTGGTTCTGGCTCGTGTTCCGAGGCTGCTGGTTGTGATGGGGCTGTTTGGTCTGGCGCAACCAGCTCGCTCTGTTCTGGCTCTGGTTCCGGTGCCCTTTCGGCCTCGCGGGTCCTCTCAGTATTTACTGATTCTGCCTCCCCTGCCGGCCCCTCCTGCTCTACAGGTCTCAATGCCCCACTGTTCCCTTGGGACTCCTCTGACCTGTCCTCCTCCTGGTTTTCTCCTGGGAATCGTCGCCGTAGCTGGTCGCAGTGGCGGCGCCAGCATTGCCCCCCCTCTGTTAGCACCTCGTATGACACGGGGCCCGTCACTCTGGTGACTGTGGCGGGTACCCATGCTGGGCCTGCCCCAAAATTCTTTGCGTACACTGGATCCTGGGCCACAAAGGTCCGGGGGTTCCTGCCTTCACCCACCACTACCTCATCCTGAGCTCTGTCGGGGTGGAGGCGGTCCAGTCTGATTGCGAGGCGCCGGCCCATTAGTAGTTCAGCGGGGCTCCGGCCAGTCGTTGAGCTGGGGGTGCTGTGCTGTGCTAGAAGGAATGTGGCAAGGCGGTACTCCCAGTCCCCTTGCGTCATGCGGCGTAGGGTGTCCTTGGTGGTCCGCACCATGCGCTCTGCTTGGCCATTGGTGGCAGGGTGGAATGGTGCTGAGCGGATGTGGCGGATGGCATTCTGCGCTGTGAAGGTCTGGAATTCTTCTGACGTAAATGCGGTTCCGTTGTCTGAGACGAGAGTGTCAGGGAGTCCATGGGTTGCAAACAGCCTGCGTAGTACCCGGATGGCTGCGGACGTAGAAGTGGATGGTACCAGTGCGACTTCCAGCCATTTGGTGTAGGAGTCCACCACTATGAAGAATGTTTTCCCCTGGAAGGGGCCCGCGAAGTCCATGTGCAGGCGTGACCATGGTGCTCGGGCAGACTCCCAGGACTGCACTGGGGACCTTGGGGGATCTGGGCGGGATTCTTGGCAGGCCTGGCAGTGTTTGACCCAGGTCTCTATCTCTCCGTCAATCCCTGGCCACCATACATAACTCCTGGCGAGGGCCTTCATTCTCACTACCCCTGGGTGTGTCTCGTGTAGGGCTGCAAGGACCCTTTTGCGAAGGGGCTCAGGAACGACGACCCTGCTTCCCCATAACAGGCACCCCTTGTGGGCCGACAGTTCATGTTTACGGGTTGTGTAGCCAGCGAATTCTGGCCCGGGGCTGCTGCTGGGCCATCCCCTCCACACCCAGTCCAGGACCCGGGAGATGACCCTATCTTTCTTGGAATGGTGTGCAACTTCTTGTGCCTGAATAGGGCGGTCGGGAAGCAGCTCCAGGCTCATGACCTCTTGTGCGGGTGCTGGGTCGGGGCCTGTTTCTGGTAGTGGTAGCCTGCTGAGGGCGTCTGCGTGGCCCATTGCTTTCCCCGGGCGATGAATCAGTGCATACTGGTAGCCGGCAAGGAAAATTGACCACCTGAGGACACGAGGAGACAGCACTTGGGGGGTCTGCTTTTCGGGGGCAAACAAACCAAGCAACGGCTTGTGATCAGTCACCACGGTAAAGGGCCGCCCGTACAAGAAGTCATGGAATTTTTTTACTCCCTTACGATTGCCAGACCTTCCTTGTCGATTTGCGAGTAGTTCCGCTCGGCTGCGGTGAGTGTCTGGGAAAAGTATGCCACTGGCACCTCTCTTCCATCTGGGAGTTGGTGTCCAAGGACAGCGCCGATGCCGTAGGGTGAGGCGTCGCATGCTAGCACCACCAGCAGCCTCTCGTCGAAGTGTGCCAAGACCGAGTTTGAGACGAGCAAGTCCTTGACTGCCTGGAATGCGGCCTCCTGGCGCTGGCCCCACACCCAAGGGGCCCGCTTGTCCAGGAGTCTGTGTAGGGGCTCTGCTACTGCTGCCTTATGGGGAAGGAAGGCATGGTAAAAGTTCAATAGCCCCAAGAAGGCCTGAAGTTCAGTCTTGCCCTTGGGCGCTGGGGCATCACAAATGGCCCGTACCTTGTCCCCAGTCGGGTGGACCCCTTCTGCATCCACCATAAATCCCAGAAAGTCCACCTGAGGCACTCCTAGTAGACACTTTTCCCGCTTCACCTTGAGACCCGCCGTCTGGAAACGGTGCAGAACGGTGCGAAGGCGGTCCTCAAACTCCTCTGCCGTGGGCCCGGCAATCAACACATCGTCGAAGAAGGGGGTGACGCCAGGAATCCCTTTAAGCAGCGAGTCCATTAGATTCTGGAATATGCCTGGTGCCACGCTGACACCGAATTGCAGCCGCTTTACCTTGAACGCTCCCCTGTGCGTCACAATCGTCTGTGCCTCTGCTGTGGCTTCATCTACTGGCAGCTGTTGATAGGCTTGGGCCAAGTCCAGCTTGCCAAAAAATTTTGACCCAGCCAGGGTGGCGAGGACATGGCTGACCACTGGCACTGGGTATGCGTGGGCCATGAGGGCCTTGTTTATGGTACATTTGTAGTCTGCGCAGATGCGGACCGAACCATTAGGCTTGACGGGTGTGACGATCGGGGTTTCCCAGGTGGCATTAGGCACAGGCTCCAGCACTCCTTGCTCCACGAGCCGGTCCAATTCCTCGTCTATACGGGGTTTCAGGGCGAACGGGACCCGGCGGGCCTTGAGCCTGACAGGTCGTACTGCGGGGTCCAGCTGTAGGGCAATGGGGGGGGCCGTATACTTTCCCAATTTCCCATCGAAAACTGCCGGAAACTCCTTGCATATGGCGTCCACATCCACTTGTAAGCTAGTGCGGTTCACCCCGGTGACGGCTAGCCCCAGTGGTCCAAACCATGCCAATCCCAGTAAGCTAACGTAGGAGCCCTTGACCACAAGCAAGTCCAGTTGCCGCGTCCGCCCTCGATATTGCACCCTGAAGGTCCCCACCCCCATTGTGGGGACCTTACGTTTCTGGAAGTCCCGGAGGGTGAATGGGGCCGGCCTGAGTTTGGGACCCCCACTAGGGCACAGTTTCCTTAAAGTCCGTGCCGAGATTATGGATAGGGTTGAACCTGTGTCCAGCTCCATGCGGCACGGGGCCCCCTCTATCTGTACCTCTACATAAATTTTCTCTATGTTGGGGTGGGGCAACTGGTATACCTGGTAGTCCGTGGTCTCTGTCGAGTTGCCTTGGTGCGTTGGGCCCCGGGACCTGGGGCTCTTGGGGCGGTCATCTGATGTCTGGCGTCGGATGGGCCGAGCCCGACACACCCGGGCGATGTGGCCTGATTTTCTGCACTGCCTGCACTCGGCATTGCGGAAACGGCAGGTCCTCCTCTCGTGATTCTCCCCGCAGCTTGCGCAGTTCCCTCCTTCTGGTCGAGGCAGCTGTGGTGTGTGCACGGCTTGAGTGCGCCGCTGTACTCTGTGCACCTCCTCCCTGTCTGATCCTGAATCGTCGATGAGGTCCTCGTGGTGGACCCTTGGTTGGGACGGCACGCTCGGCCGTGCCTCTTGCATCGACCTCTCGGCGGCTTCTGTTGCCAGGGGCCTCCTCAGAGCGACCTGGAACGTTAGGTCCTTCTTGGCATAGAGGCGTCGTTGCAGCTTCTCGTCCCTCAGGCCACCGACGAGACGGTCACGCAGCATGTTCTCCAACTCTGAGAAGTTGCAGAACCGAGCGGCTTGGCGGAGGGAGGTCACAAACCCCGTTATGGTTTCCCCCGGGGCTTGCCGCTTTGCATAGAAGGCATTTCGACGAGCCACCACCGAGGGCTGTGGCGAGAAGTGCCCCTTCAGCCGTTCCACTATTGTTTTGTAAGGAACGGTAGCGACATCATCAGGCGCAAGGAGAGCCCGGGCGATTTCGAATGTCTCCTCTCCGCAGACGCTGAAGAATATCGCCCTCTTCTTGGCATCGTTGGTGACCCCTTTAGCTTCTAGAAGAAAGGTGAAACGGGTGGCGTATCCTTCCCAGTCTCCTGATGCTGGGTTGAATGGCGAGAAGCTGCTGTCCGTTGCCATCTTGAGTTCCTTGGGACCCGGAGCTGAAGCCTGGATACACGGTGCGAGGCAGCTGTGCGGCAGGTGGCGTTGCTGCGGTGCTGTGTGTGGCAGTCAGCTCAGCGGGATCCCACCTTCGTCGCCAGTGAAAGATACTCGGAGTCCAGTGTGATTTTCATGCTCTTTATTCAGCTCATAGTAGTGAGGAATGCAGTTCCCCCAAAACGTTTGCTTTATATACACTATTTACACAATGGGCCCCACGTGATTGGCTAATTCCGGGATACTCCTGTATGCCAATCAGAGTGCGGATTCAGTTCCACCTGGAGCTGGATTGGGTGGCTCCTGCAGACCAATCAGACTGCTGCAATCTCAATCCTATTGTTCTGGGACCAGTCAGACTGCTGCAATCTCAATCCTATTGTTCTGGGACCAATCAGACTGCTGCAATCTCAATCCTATTGTTCTGGGACCAGTCAGACTGCTGCAATCTCAATCCTATTGTTCTAGGACCAATCAGCCTGCTGCAGTTTGGATCCTATTCAACTCAGTACATAACAAAAACAAATAGACAGCAGGAGGGACCATTTTGAATTTTTTGGTTCTGATTCAAAGACCAGTACTGTGCCCTTACTTTCTATCAGAGGGAGGAATAGGGGTGACCACTCCGGAGCCTGAACTTTGGCAGCCCTACACTTGGTGCCCACAGCTGGCAACCGTGCTGCCTGGCCCCTCCTGCCCACACAGCAGGCCTCAGTGGAGGAGCATCTGCCTGACACACAGGAAGTTTCGGGTTCAATCCTCAGCATCTCCCGTTTGAAATGCTGGATCAGCATGGCCGATACAGAGCTAGCTGGACCAATGGTCTTGCTCAGGATAAGACAACTTCCTACGACTCCCTTCCAAGGCAGAGGCGGAGGGCTTCGAGGTCATTGCCCCTGCTAAAACAGCAGCGAAAGACGAGGCAGCAACAACAGAAAGCCGGGGCTGGGGGGTCAGAGGGAGGGGGCATTGCTAGCATTATGTAGAGGAGGAGGGTCGAGAGCCAGGTGGGAGATGATGTGATTTAACCCAGGCCCTGCACCTCACCTAGGGATAGCCCTGCTTTCAATTTTTTATTTGGTAATTGCTGGATTCCAGCCCAATCCTAAAACAACGCAATTCTGAATGAGCACATGAGGTCACGGGTACCACTGCCAAATCCTGTGCAAGCCAAACAGGGCATGTCTCTTCTGATCCTATTGTGCGACTGTCTGGAATAAGGAGAATGCAATTATCACTGCTAATGCGCATTTGTGCTAATGGCATACTTGGTATCCCGGTGGTCAGAGCAAGTATGTACATCCCTAACCCCATTCCTTCCTGTTCAGCACCCCCTTTCGTTCTCCTTGCTCTTCATCTCGCAATGGCTGTAGTTCCTGGTGTAACTATGCCACTCCATGTAACCAAGCTTGCAGTACAGTCAGGTTGTGCATCGGTAGCAGCGACGCCTTCGTCTGCCCAGTGGCGAACCTGCACACTCCAACACCGGGGGCGGTGGCGGAGTGCGTGACGAGTGTCCGGGGAGGCAGCCCGATGGTACCCCCCTCCTTCATCATCATCAACCTTTTATTGGCATCAAACAAACAAACATACATACATACATACATACAAAACAGTAGCGAAATAATGCTTTCACAGTGGGGCAAATTATATTAGAAAAGAAAAGAGACAAAACTCCACTGTCCACGATCACATCTCTGGGACTCCTGATAACTCAGACGACTGCAGAATATTACGACGAGAAAAGAGCAAATGTAGGTATTGAGCTACCAATTTGGTAAGCTCCTGGTCAGTTCCCTTTAGTAGGAAATGCAAGACTTCCCGCTCTGGTCTCCTTCTAGGGATACAGAGCTGGTCCAGGAATTGCCGGCGGAGATCGACGTAAAGTTTGCAGTGAAAAACCATATGAACAAGGCTTTCCACCTGATGGTCATCGCATGGACAAATCCTCTCGCCCTCCACCCTGCCTGAGAACCTTCCCCATAGGAGGTTTGATGGATTTGCGTTGAACCTGGCCAACGAAAAAGCCCTTCTTGATGGTGCTGGGGGCGATGCGCTCCCCCACCCCCCCTTTCACCCGCCAGTGCATCTGTCCCACTTGCAATAAAACCAGTCTCTGCAGCCACAGCAGGTGCTGTCACTCTCCCAATGTGCACTCTTCCATTGTCTCCCAAGACAGACGGAAGCCAGCATCTTTGGGCAGGGAGGTAAGACACAGACCTCCAGGCACATCACATTGGTCTACGGAGCTGGATTAATCAGGATTCAAAGTTTTCCTTTTGCCCATTTCCACCCCCCACAAAACCTCATACCTTCCAGCTACAATTTTCAACTTGTGAAACCCAAGCTATTAAAAAGGTACTCGAGCCGAACGCCTGCGGAGAATGGCAAAGCGACTGCCTCTTGCCAATTCTGGTCTGACTTTGTACCATGCTTACTGAGAGCAAACCTTTCAAAAGCAGTCAGCTGTGTGACCCAGACATTTTGATGCTAACTGCAGCAATGGAACTTCAGCGTGGCTGTTACCCTTTCTGTCTAAACCAAGGCTGTGGATTTGAATAGACCAGACTTTCCTTCATTCATTGCCTTTGTCTGCAGCTTATTGTGTGCTAGTGCTTTTTTTCCTTTTAATCTCTCAGCTTCAAAGATTGATGCTTTTGTCCTTGAGCTGATCATTTTTTATATAAACTTCAAGCATAGGTTTTTGGGTGGATACAGAGAGGGGAGAAAGATAGTGGGCGGCAATTTCAGTATACGCTGCTCTCTAGGCTCAGGATGGCACAGAACAGTTTAAGAATAATTGCTTTCATTGTATTATAACATTTCATAATTCCCAGTGCACTTCTTCACTGCTTTACCATTGTTACTGTGATCACATGTGCACACAATAAGGAAAACATCACTATTGTTATTTTTTATGCTGAGGGGAATCAAAGGTGGAGAAATTCTGACAAAGACTAAGACCAATGCCTTCAGTCCATGAAAAAGAAGGACTTTGAACCAGACTGCTACTTCAAACTCCATGCCTCTATTCAGTGCACTAACGTAAGGGCTACTTAAAATTCATATTGACATTCACTCAATATTTATCTCAGGCCATGCCTATCCTATTGCCATTCTCAGGAACACATAAAACTATTTCCAGATGTCCTTGGGTCTCTTTCCCAAACATTTTGTACTGAGACACAAGTATTTCTGAATTAAAAGTGCACACTTTAACATGCTTGCTCCATCAGTTTCTAAAATAATGAGCATGCATTTGTCATAAAGTTGCGGAAAACCTAATATCATGTCCTCACTTGTCAAAGAAGGAACTATGCTTCTGGAGCAGTTTTAGTGCTTCGTATTTAAATTCTCATGCTTTCAGAACAAATCTTAACTCTCAGAGCCTGTGCATTAAACATTAAGTGCAGGATAAATCTTCTCTGCCTCCCTAGTGATTTATCATTTTGCTTTTACGCATCCTTGCATTTGCAGGATGGGGAACAGAGGTATTATGGTAGGAAATTCAGAGTTGACATGATAAAACAATACAATCGTACCTCGGGTTTTTGTGGGTTTTTTAGTTTTTTCTGGGTTTTTTCGGTCTGCGCATGTGCAGAACGAATTGTTCGGGTTGTGTCCTTTTCAGGTTACATACTGTAACCCAGAATGGATTAAGTACGTAACCTGGGGTACCACTGTACCAATATTTCATATTCAAGGATGGTGCTCAACGTTAGTCATAGAATCTTAAGAGTTGGAAGGGACCCAAGGGTCATCTAGTCCAACCCCCTGCAATTGCAATAGTCATATATACACTCAGTGGAAATCAATGGACTTAAAGTTTCATTTTGATATGAAAATATGTATTGCATATTGTGGCGTTCGTACGGACTATTGACCTTTACACCACTACTTTATTCTTCCGCTGCCACCAATTTTGTGGGGGGAAACCCAGGGCTCCCCAGTGAAGTACTGAGTCTCAGTCAGGTAGAGTTAACCATGAAGATTAAAGTTTATTTCAAACACAAACACAAACAAGTTTTAAAATATATTCGAAACACTGTCACTCTATTCCCTCTCAGTCTTGTCCTTGTCTCTAACTCACTCTGACTCCTCTACCTCCCCCCAAAAGAACCAACCAAACTAACTGTCCAAACCTCTGGGCTGAGCCTCAAAATCAGGTAGGCTCCGCCTCCGGGCTTTCTTATTGGACAACCTATTAACCCTTTCTCTCTCCCAATACAAACGTATCCCCAAAGAATGGGCAAATGCCACACATATGCGTTTCAATTTCCCCTAAAATTAGCATTTATTTTCTCCTTTTTTAAAGAAAAGGTAGAACAGCCCATGTCTTCAAAGTTACTGGAAATTTGACATCTCATCCAGAACAGTCTGCTGACTTACCACAGCCAAAAAAGCTATTGGAAGCTTGGGAGTTATACCAAGTCCTTTCCCAGCTATGCCAGCTCTCCTCCATGTCTTTGCCATGTTACAGCTTTGCTTGCCAAAAAAATGGAAAACAGTGATTTGCCCCAGCGATTGCAGTAAACTTTGTTACCTCATATTATTGGAACAGCAGTACAGTATTTTATACTCCTTTGGTATGCATTTGTTTGTCTAAAGGCTCCTGGAACTGGGCTGCTTGGAAACTGTGTGCTGCTACTGTGGTACATCTTCCTGGAACTCTTTTTCACATCTCTTCTAGTCCTTTACCATAAATTAAAGGATTTTGTCATTCACGTAAGTGACAGTTTAGCTTCTGCCTGCAGTCTTTTTGCTGCTGCATAATGGAGTTGTTCTGAAGTCTTGCTGTTTGACAGATGAGAGTTCAAATGAAATTTAAGAAACATATTCAGAGGTGCAATTAGCAAAACTAAAGTGAAATTTGCAAATTTCACTGACTTCTAGTGCAATCCTACACATCTACTAAAGTCCCACTGAGCTCCATAGGTAGTCCTCATTACCATTCTCAGGTAAGTGTGTATGGGACTGAAGTCATAAAGACCCACTTACTCCTTAGTTTCACAATATCTGAACTATGAAGTAACGTTTTTGTTATTTTAATTGCACCAAAAATCTTTACATCTTATTTTCCACATTTTTATTGGGTTTGTTTTTTAATTGTATTGTTGTAAATAAGACAACCAAGTGGACCAAGTGGTATTTAGCTCCCTTGTCCCAAAGATCAGCAGGAGCTGTTGCCTGGCATGTTCTACTAGTGAGAGTAAATTTACCTCCAGCATAGGTTGAGTAACCTCCAGTTGCTCAGTCTCACACCCATGTCTCAGAGGACATCAGTGGGAACCACGGCTTGCCAACTGTCACTTCTAGGCTGTCGCTATTTTCAGGGGAAGGAATTCCATCACACTCCAACAAACTCAGGCTGTGCAAATTAGGCTTGAGCAACCAACTCGCTTCCCCAAAAGATCAGATTTTTTACAGCAAAGAGGAAGCAGTTGCATTGGAAAGTGTGGGCCAACACTTGCTTTGATGCAATGCTATCTGTCCTCATCCTGCAAACAAATCAGAATGAATGCTTTATTAAGCAGCCAATGTTGTCTAATCAAAACAGGATAAATTTCAATAAACAGGCCTTCTGGAAGCACCCAAAATCAAACCTTCAACTAGTTAGCAGTACTGTACTGTAATTCCTTAAGTACAATTAGAGTTGGACAAGGACCAGAATCTTACATGCACACAAGGTGAGAAAACTATATACAGTACATTACTCTTGCACCAGTTTTCATATGTTGCAATAGCCTTGACCTCTTGCTAAATAATAGGAAAAAGAACAATGAAATAAGTTTTATCTCACAGCTAGAATAGCGACTAGCAGTCTCAGAAAGGCAACATACATTTTAAAAATCTGACTCGAAAATACTTCGAGCTAATTCTGGAGTTTGCTTTTATCTGTTGAAATCTTTAAAAACAAATGTTATAAATGAGAGGGAGAGAATCTTGTTAAAGAGTATCTTTTTAAAAAAACATCTCCTGAAAAATAGAAAGGCAACATACATTTTTTAAATCTGACTCGAAATCACTTCGAGCTAATTCTGGAGTTTGCTTTTATCTGTTGAAATCTGTAAAAACAAATGTTATAAATGAGAGGGAGAGAATCTTGTTAAAGAGTATTTTTTTTTATAAAAAAAAACACCTCCTGAAAAATAGGAGTCCTCACGTGTGTGTGTGTGTGTGTGTGTGTGTGTGTGTGTGTATTTTCTTTCTACGGACCTGTGGGTGGAGCTCTAGCCTTGTTTTTATGTTTCACTTCGTCCTTAACTCTGCAAAGGGGGGCGGCCACGGCGCGCTGATTGACCCGTGGCTGCGTCAGTCGAAACGCGAAACTGCATCAGTCGAAACGCGTATGTGAGTGACTGTGCAAATTAGAAAAGGACCCCAGCTCTGCTGTGGGAAATATATATATTTTCCCAGGGCAGAGCTGGGGTCCTTTTCTAATTTGCACTCAATCACTCATTCTTGAATTAAACCAAGCAACACAAGACTTCCGTAGAAGCAGAAAAACAGTCCGCAACTGCAGCCCTCACCAAGTCTAAGCGTTTCGACTGACGCAGCCACGGGTCAATCAGAGCGCCGTGCCCGCCCCCCCTTTGCGGAGTTAAGGACGAAGTGAAACATAAAAACAAAGCTAGAGCTCCACCCACAGGTCCGTAGAAAGAAGGCGGAAACAAAAGGAGGAGGAGGAGGAAATGCGCGATGACGAAACGACGTCCCCGCTCAGTTTGGAGCAAGCCGGCCAATCGAGAAGCGCCGCGGAGAATTTTGAACGAAGTCGTCGCCTGAAAGACACAGGCACACACAAAAACCACCACCACCACCAACGGCTTTTTGGGTCGTCGCGCGCACTCGGTCACGCAGTTGAAGGCAGCTGAGGGAAAAAGAACGAGGAACGAACACACGCCCAGCAGAGGCAGGTTCGACGGTATTTCTCTGTCTGTAATGGCGGCGGGTGGGTGCGAGGGAGCCCGGCTGAAGGCCTCCGTTTGCGGTTCTCCGTTCGCCGCCGGCCGGCGGGTCGGGAGAGGGTAGGAAGAGAGAGATAAAGGATGGAAGCAGGGGGGAAATGGAGGCTCCCGCCATATACCTTACAAAGCGGAGCCTGGGGGTCATTTTGGGAACTGGAGAGGCCGTTTCTCCCGAGGGCGGCGGGCCTCTCGGGCTCTGACTGCTAAGAAACTGAAGGGGTCGGATTCGCGCTTAGTCCTGCTCTTGGAGCACACTTGTTTGAAAGGAGTGGCCGCTTAATAGTGGCCCGGGTTGGGTGCGACCCAGACGGCCCCGCAGTCGTCTGATAGGAGAATTGTAAAGTGGGAAGGTACCCTAAGGGTCATCTAGTCCAACCCCCCTCCTGCAACGCAGGAATAGGAAGCAGGACCGTTACGCGGTTGCGCACTGAAATCAAATCTAATAATAGTAATAATTTATTATTTACACCCCGCCCATCTAGCTGGGTTTCCCCTGCCACTCTGGGAAACATTAAAAAATTATCAAACATTAAAAACTTACCTAATCAGGGTTGCCTGCAGATGTCTTCTAAAAGTTAGATACAATGGTGCCTCTAGTTGCGGACTTAATCTGTCTCGGGGTGCCGTTTGCACCCCGAAAAGTCCACAACTAGAGTGCCTCTTCTGCGCATGTGCACGGTGCAACCGAGCGCTTCTGCGCAAGTGCGCAGACCGCTCATGTGCGGGCGGCGAACCCAGAAGTAAACACTTCCGGGTTTGCCGCATTTGTAAGCTGGAAGTCACTAATGAGTAGAATGCAACATGAGGTATGACTGTAGTTGTTTATTTCCTTGACATCTGATGGGAGGATAGGAGCCACTACTGAGAAGGCCCTCTGCCTGTTTCCCTGTAACCACTTCTCGCAATGAGGGAACCTGCAGAAGGCCCTTGGAGCTGGACCTCAGTGTCCGGGCTGAACGATGGGGGTGGAGATGCTCCTTAAGGTATACTGTGACAAGGCCATTTAGGGCTTTAAAGGTCAGCACCAACACTTTGAATCGTGCTCGGAAATGTACTGGGAGCCAATGTTGGTCTTTCAGGACTCGTGTTATGTGGTCTCGCTGGCCACTCCCAGTCACCCGTCCAGCTGCCGCATTCTGGATTAGTTGTAGTTTCTGGGTCACCTTCAAAGGCAGCCCCACTCTGGTGAGACAGTCCGCGGGCAGTTAGGGTCTCAGCCTGCATACCAGATGGAGCTGGTAGACAGCTGCCCTGGACACAGAATTGACCTGCGCCTCCGTGGACAGCTGTGAGTCCAAAATGACTCCCAGGCTGCGGATCAGGGATTCCCCCACACAAAGGTTCCAGGTTCAATCCATGGAATTTGATTTGATACTTGGGGGTGGGTTTTTTTTTTTTTTTTTTTTTGAGGAATGGTATCTGAAGGCAGAAGTTTGGAAAGAGTAAAGTCTACAGTGAATATAGACTCCAGAAGCTCAATTCAGGGATGGATGATAATATAATAATTATTATTATTTATACCCCACCCATGTGGCTGGGTTTCCCCAACCACTCTGGGAGGCTCTCAACAGAATAATAAAAACACAATAAAACATCACACATTAAAAAATTCCCTAAACAGGGCCTTCAGATGTCTTCTAAAGGTCAGATAGTTGTTTATTTTAGTAAGTCAGATAGTTATTTAGTTTAATAATAACAAGAGCAGCAATTGTGCTCTGTAGGTTTTTCTTTATACACTGCTTCTTTGTAAAAACAAAAAGCAAAAACGTCTTAAGTGGTTAGGGTCTGATATCGCTTTTCCTTTTCTTTTGCTTTTGTTTTTTGTTTTTTAAAGCAGATTATATACAGTATACAGTGGTGCCCTGCTAGACGAAAATAATTCGTCCTGCGAAAATTTTCGTCTAGCGGGTTTTTCGTCTTGCGGAGCGGCAATGACAGCCGCGCTCCGCAAAACGAAAAGAAAAAAAAAGACGAAAATTTTTCGTCTTGCGAGGCAGCCCCATAGACTTTTTCGTCTAGCGAGTTTTCCGTCTAGCGGGGCACCACTGTATGGGGAACACAGTTGCCCTACAGTATACTGAAGGGAAAGGGGGTTAATAAGAAATCTTATTAAGAAATATATTTTAAAATGGGTATTATTTCTAGGTGGTTTTGACCGTCTTGTTTTAACAAGTTGTAGTTCACAGTCTTTAAGACTACTGGTTCTGATTAAATAAGTATATTATTTCAAATTTATTATTTAAAATAATAGGTTTGCTCCAGTAAATCTTTATGTACTGTTGAAGAATGGGCCAAAATTACCTTTTTGGTACCATTTTATGATGCCAAACAAATAGCTGATAGATTGGGGGGGGGGGTTGTTAATATTTGATGGGATAAAGAGTCCTTTTTTATATATTGTAAGAAGCCTTTTAAATAAATATTTGTTAAACAGTAATCAGTTGTTTTTGTATTTTTTTAAGGTGGAAAATGACTAGAGAAAGGTGCTTGAAAAAGTCATTTAAGGACAGTCTGGAAGATATAAAAGAACGAATGAAAGAAAGGCGAAATAAAAAATGGGCACAGTTGGGCAAAACCAAGCAAGTCTTATCTGTCAACAGCAAAATTGCAAGTAAGAATTTTTTTAATACTGTATTTTATTCAAGTTTTTTCCAGAAATAGAAATCTTAGAAATTATTTCCATTTTTTTCCAGACAACTCATCTACACTGATGAAAAGCTTTCAAACAAACAATCGAGCATTAGCTCTGGCTTTGGAAGAGGAGAAGAGCAAACTGAGGGAAGCACAAGATACAATCCTGTATTTAAAGAGAGAATATCAGACTCTGAAATTTCAAGTGTTTGCCTTGCATAGAAAGCTGGCATTACAACAAGGAAAAGAGCATTCTGAGGTATTTATCTTAACACATGTTGTACATATATACAGTGGTGCCCCGCTAGACGAAAAACTCGCTAGACGAAGGCATTCGTCTAGCGGAAGGCAGCCCCACAAGATGAAAAAGTCTATGGGGCTGCCTCGCAAGACGAAAAAAATTTTGTCTTTTTTTTTTCGTCTAGCAAAAACGCGGCTTGCGTTGCCGCTTCGCTAGACGAAAATTTTCGCAGGTCGAATTATTTTCGTCTAGCGGGGCACCACTGTAATGGCCTTTTAAAATACAGGCGGCAATTGTTTTAGGTGCGTCGAATTGACACATAAATTGCTGATGCACATGGGACCCAGGAACAGAACCCCTGTGTGAAATGGTTGCTGCAACTGCAGAAAAATTAGTATGTTATGGAATTCTTATTGAGAACCATTGTGATAAAGTTTAAAGTTGCTTTTAATCCAGTTCCAAACTTAGGTGTAACATTGAATAAGTGGAGACTGTATGATTAGTGTTAGATGAAAAGGATGTTGCTTTGTATTGTTGTTGTATTGATAATAGTTAGAGCCATGCTTCTTTAAAATATTACCTGGTGGACTCACTCACATATGCAAGTGGAATGGCTACTGACTGAAACCCTGAAAGAGGTTGCAGAAAGGAACCCTGGGGGATGATATTTTAGTAGATATTTACAGGATAGCCTGCTTTGGCTTTTGTAGCCCTACTTGGTATAATGCTTTACAGAATTGTATTTTATAGGAACAACCAGTGCTTTTTTTCTTAAAAAAATAAATAAATGTTTAGGGGGTACTCTAAGAAAATCAGCATTTCATATTTCAAATTGGGAAAAATAAATACAGTAAATGGACAAAAGTACAAAGATTCACAAAATGTTTAGGGGTATGCGTACCCCTAGAAAAAAAGTACTGGGAACAACACATCAGTTGTTGAGAGTTTCTTCCAGGGGTTAAAGCAAGCAGTATGTTTATAGGACACATGATTTAGTCCCTTCATTCAGACTGCTCAATAAGACAGTGGTCATACCTTTTTATTAAAATTAGACAAGAACAGCAGGCAGAATGTATTTTATTTTGATATTTATCACTTCATACCAGAATCAGAAGGAGTTTTGAAGTAATTTGCAAGAAGAATAAAACACAATCTGTAAATAAATCCCTTAAAATGTTACAAATATGCTAAACGTGTTTATCCAAAGAATTACCTAAAAGCACAGAATATCCAATTCAGCAGAAAACACAAATGACTACAAAAAGAAACCACATAAAACCAGATCATTAGTGATGCCCCAATGCCTAGCGGAAAAAAGTTACTTATTTGTCTATTGCCAAAAAGATGACAGTGTTTGTGGCAGACAAGCTTTTCATAACTGGGGACTATCAAAGAAAATGCTTGTTCACTTGTTGTCACCCTACTGACATACCTTGGGTGGGGCACACAGATGAGGACCTCACACTTCTTATTTCAAGGTTTGGGTTGGTTCATATGGGGAAGGGTGGTCCTTGAGAATGTGACCTGTGGTAGCAGATAACTTGTATAATAAACAAGAAATAGAAACCACAATTTCGTGTTCATTTTATTTCTAAACAAGCTCAATGCTTGTATTGTAACTATATCAATTAACTCTTTTTGTTTCTGTTAGACTAGATTAATTGCTTTGAAGGAGATTATTTCTAAAGTTGTTCAAGATCTACTCAATGCAACAAGTCTTCTTGGTTCAGCAAATAATCAATACAACACGGCTCTTGTAAGTCTTTTTCCCATCCTTGTATTTGTATGTTACTTTGTGACTTTAGACTGTTACCAGTTCTGCATCCATTACTTATATACTTGAGTATAAGCCTAGTTTTTCAGCACATTTTTGTGCTGAAAAAGCTGCCCTCGGCTTATACTTGAGTGAGGCGCCGGCGGGCGGTGGGGGCGGCGAGAAAGAAGCCCTTTCTCTCCACTCGTGCCGCCACCCGCTCTCCCCAGTCAACCATTCCTTAAGAAGCATACAAGAACAGCGGTTCTTTACTCTCCCCAGGCAGCTTGTTCCATTCCTGAACTGCTCGCATAAATGCAAACTTGGCAAAGGAGGAAGAGGAAGGAGCAGCCCAAAGGGCTACTATCGGGCTGCTCGTTCCTCCTCCTCCTCCACAGCGGCAAAGGTGAACCGGCTTATACTTGAGTCAATAAGCTTTCCCAGGTTTTTGTGGGAAAATTAGGTGCCTCGGTTTATATTCGGGTCGGCTTATATTCAGGTATATACGGTAAGATAATTGCTTAAATATTCATGTCAAGAGTTGTTGCCCAAAACAAAATATTTTGCTGTTTTACTTAAAACAGAAGCCTGTTACTGTCCAATAGTTTGCCGCATAAGCTGCAGCTGGGAGCCACGTTTTCAGACATCTCACTTTATTATATGTTTCATATATGGTTCACTCAGTAAAATTTTCAGCATAATATCTTGAATTTTTACAGAACCAGACTCTCAGTGCCTCCAATGCTAAAGAGTGTGATTCTAGCAATGTAAGAAGCCAAGATTCCCTGTAAGTATACTTAATATATTTCAATTTTTCTAACCTGGTTTTTTCCCTTCAAAACAAAATCAAGAAACTTGCATCAATAAAATATATTTTAGATTGTGTTTTATACACATAGGCACACACACACACACACACATGCTATGATAATTGAAAATGGTTTCTGTTAACTTAATTGATCACTTCCCTGCCCCCCCAAAAAAGGTTGCTGTGGGATAAGAAGAAAGGTTTTCTCATGTTGGCTGATAGTTCTTGAATTTCAAGATCTCTTCTCTAGAAAGCCTATATATTTGATTATGAAAACTATTCCATGGATATATGTAATAAAGATTATAGTCCATATAATCAGAGCACTGAGTCAAAATTATGTGATGAGGGCAACCCAAAAAGTGGAAGATGCAGGGTGTGTGAGAAGAGCTTAGACTTCTGTGTCTCTCAATTATGAAATAAAATGATTAGAATTGAGAAAATGACCAGTTAACAATGCCAAGTTCAAAAATGTTCCCATAGATCTGAAATTATGGTTCAGGAAAGTGTGATAGGGTAGCATGAACCCAACCATATTCTGCAACCATATTTTCTTGATAATCATCAGGGTTTGTCTGTGGGCTGGAGTTTTGACTGAGTATAGGCCAAAGAATCAGGACCAAAGAGCAATCTGGCAAACGAGGAAGCAGAACCCAAGAGGCAAGTTCAGGACCAGAAACACAAGGCTCACTCTTAACAAAGCACCACTGAGACAGGAAGCCCTCATACATTTCTTCCTGACCTGGAGAAAGCAGTGGTTAATGTGGGAATACGCTTTAGCGTCTCCCGTGCGTGCAGCCGCCGCACTGATCCTTCCGCGCTGCCACGCACAGAAGGAAAAAGATCAGGCAAGGACATGGTGCTGGAGCTGGGATCCCTCTGCTCCAGCTAAAGCGCGCCAAAAAAGCCTCTAGTTAACGGTTATTAAGGCTGTTTCCCGCCCGGAGGGGCTTGTTAATGCATAGTTGTAATTGGTTGGTGTTATGCTGATGACGATGTACAAAACGCTAATAAATAGCCCCTGCCTCAGTTTGAGGCGACGGAGAGCTCGCTCGCTACCAGTGAGTGCACTTCAAGAGTTGACTGCAGTCTATTTTATTTTCGGCCTCCTGCTACTTCGGCCGCCTTTTGCTTTTCTTGCTGCCTATCGCTTCTTCAGCCCTCTTCAATTCCTCCAAAACCTCACGACCTTCATGACCAGTTGGAGCAGGTTACTCCAACAACTGGTTATCCCAACAGGTTAGCCTGCATGAGTGAAGTGAAATCTTGTTCCAGGTTTCCACAGAGAGGGTGGAGTAAGGAAGATCACAACAGGAGGCATATTTTAGCAGTTTCTGACAGTGTTATTTCTTTAGAACAACTGTACTTTACCACCAAGTAAAGCAATTTTTTTTAAAAAAACATATTTTTATTAAAAATTTCTTGGTTTACAAAAGTGTGTGCAATGTCTCTTTTTTCAAATTACATTTTCTACAGATGAGTTTCATTTGTTGGGACATTAGTGTTACATTAGGAAGAAAAGGGAAAGAGGTGGAGGGGGTGGGGTCAACAGGATGTTTCTTAGAAAGTGTGTTTTAATGCCGTTTTTAATTAAAACCTTTTCCCTGTCCAAAGCCAATTTGAAGTTGAGAAAACTACCGGTAACTGCCAAGTAGCTTTGTATTTCATTCTCAAGCACATATTCCTGGAATATACCTTTGTTTACAAGAGTGACGGTTCTCATTCAGTTTTAATTTTGGAAACCTTATAAGACCCTTAATTTTTCTTGTGGGGTGTGTATATCAAAACTGCTGATGAGAATTTGCTCTTAAAATAATTCAGTGAATTTCACCTTTCCCCCCTTAGGGCACATCTAAGGCATATCCTTTCTGTAGATGCAAGCAAGCCAGATAAAACATCTGGAACAGAATTAAAAGATAATACAGATACAAATTATTCAGATGTTGCAGCTGATTCTCAGCAAGATGTTATGACTGAAGATGTTTTTTCAACATCAGAGATGGATACAGGTAGGTAATCCTGCATTTAAGCTTCTAAACATGGATCAAAGGCTTTACTATTAAAGAGCATTGACTGGGTTCTAAAGAACTGCTGATTCTGCATACCTTATATTCTGTTTCTTAAACCATGTGCTTCTTTCGAAGCTGGATGTTAAAAGCAGATTACAATATTACTTGGGAGGTTTGCTTATTGCAATGGGAGCGAGGAGTATGCCTTTCCTGTCTTAGGAACACCTAAAGTAGCTGTTTGGATTCTGGTCACAGGTAGCAGCATAACATCAAAGAAGTTTCATAATCTTGTGCAGAGCTCTTTCCTTGTATGTGCCATAACTGCACTGTTTATGATAGGCGTCCTTCTGCTGACAGAAGGCTCATTAATTTAGCAAAGCCTCCTGTCAGTGGAATTGAGGCAATCTTCAGTGAGGCAGCCCCTCCAGAGCAGGTAGCAGTGGAGTTGAGGATGCTGGGGAAGATTCATTTACAATTGCCTTAATCTCTGTTCTGCTGACAGAAGGCTCTACTGAATCAAAGATTTGACAGGGATATCAACTGGTTTGCAAACAATGCATTTTTAATTAAACATTTTAAGTCAAATTTGCTGCCTTTAATACTCAGGCATGAGATAGTGGGACATAAATGTACATACAGATTTGGCATAATCATTTGGCATAATCAACCAATTCTCACAGGACTCAGTTCTGCAGTTCTCTTTCCCGTTCTGCACAGCTTTGGCAAAGTACTTGTAATGAGGTGAAAATGTGGAAACAGCAAGTTCACAGATTTCTGTTGTAATTCTCTATACACAGGCATTATTGGTAAATGATGTATACTTCTGTATCGGTTTTATAATTAATAAGAATAATAATGATTTTATTATTATAACTTTTCAATCTGATGGACCAATCTGCCAAACCTTACTAACCATATTTAGCATCTATTTTTTTTCTCTGTGGTATTCTGGTAACTATTTAATAGCTTTGGTGGATGGTTCTGGATACTCGCTATATATTTTTAAGCTTCCCTACAGAATTGACACACATTATTTTAAATTACCAGGTTGGCAAACTAGTTCCCACTGTCATATGGAGTATGAGAACAGAAATGAAGAGAACATGCAATTTGTTAGTAGCTTACTAAAAAATGTATCTATCCGCCGTCACTACTCCAGGATCAAAACCCAGAATCCATTTGATGCATCTGATGGTAGCAGTCCAGAAGTACTTGAGCAGATAACAGAATGTTGCCAACAAGATAAACCTGACCCTGAATCAGGCTTGGTGAAAAATAATGAACAATATGAAGAAACTTACGTTTCTCAAGAGAAACATAAGAGAAACACAGACAAAACTTTGGAACAGCCTAATGTGTTACCTGAATCAAGTACCCCAACAGCAGCCCCCAAACAAACTGATTTTAAAATCGTTGGAGGTTCTCAAACACACAAAGAGAGAGACCAGAAAAGAAAATTGGAAACAAAAACTAGATCCAGGACAAGGTCCAGAAAAGAGAGAAGCCATAATAGGAAGTGCTGTTCCAAAGAAAAAACAGATAGATCAACTGGTTCCAATGATGCTTATGATTTTGTTTTTGAGGAGTGTGTCCATATCACACCATTCCGACAAAACAAAGTTGAAGAGAATAACACCCAAGAAAAAAATAATAGAGAAGAAACAAAAACTTCTTGTAACGAATCATTTACTTCAGAAGAGGACTCTGATGATAGTCAGTATGTGCCTTGCATGAAAAAATCCAGGAAAAGTTTAGAATACACAACTGATGGCAGCCCAAGACACACAAGGCAACAATCAAGGAACGTTGTGAATGAACAGCATGGCAGTAGTCCTGATGGGAAAAACAGGAATACTAAAAAATCTGATAATTCTGCAGATAAGGAAAATGTTGAAGGTAAAGTTATAATTATGTTTTGAAAAAATCTGTATGTGAATAAGCATAGAGATACTGACAGCTAACTCTGAAAAGTTGGGAAATTAAATTTGAGTGAACACAATAGGATTTCTCTTTGGCTGCAAAAAGGATAAATCTAATTTGCACAAGTGGAATTCCTTTGCACAAAATGGAATGCCACAACTGGATATTTCCTGTAGGTTTTTCTCCACTTTAGAATTGCCAGGAAGAGGGCTAACTAGACCAGCAGTTTTCAACTTTTTTGAGTACGGTACACAGCTCCCTTCACCAACCACATTCTTTCTGTGGCTCTGCTGTGGAAGCCACTTACACTGGGATTGTTACAGGATGTGTATAAGTGAGGATTTTCTCATTCTGCCCCCAACCCTTTTTGGCACCATTTTTGGTGTGCATGTAAGTGGGAGCGCATGTGCCGACAGGAACCCAAGCAATGCCACTGCTTTGCAGGGCTGAGCTGACGCACTCCACCTGGCAGCCCCTGTCTGCCTTTCCTGAAATTAGCATGCACATAATGGGTGGGATGGAGAGGGCAAAACCAGATTAAGATCAGAAGCAGAAATATTTTGTCATTATGGGGAGAGAAACTGAGAAACATACACATTCTGACATGGTCCTTTCCTGCAACATTCTCCCTGTCCCCATAAAGCTGGGTGACTGTTAAGGGGGGGGGGTTGCCTGGGGGGAGAGGTAGAGAAGAAGAGGGGCAAAGAATGTTGGAGGTAGAAGGAGTGAGAAACACAGAAGACACTCACTTTCAGGGTTATTTTTAAATCCCTCATAGAACACACATCCAGGCACACACATCAAGCTACTTTGCTATTTTCTTGCATTTCTCATGCCCTCTGTGTAAAACTATGGAACTGTTAATCACTGAAGTTGGGGAGGATTTTTGTTGGAGATTCTAAGAAGATAAATAGTCATGCAAAAAGTGTTTCCACTTTATTTGCCACTTTTATTTCAGGAAGATAATGAGCTGCAAGTTAAAGCTGCCGGTTGCCCTAACGTTCCCCAGAAAGAAAGACATAATGCAGGAAGATACGGGCTGCAAGTTAATGAAA
Source organism: Lacerta agilis (assembly GCF_009819535.1). Lineage (NCBI taxonomy): Eukaryota > Metazoa > Chordata > Lepidosauria > Squamata > Lacertidae > Lacerta > Lacerta agilis. Next base: position 18,364,296 of record NC_046323.1, read on the forward strand.
GGATGGCCCCCAGGGCTCCCCTAAACGTTCCTCAAGTCCATGGTGCCACAGCACACCGGTGGAAAACCAATGAACTAGACACAAACATGCTCATGTTCTTACATTTTGTCTCCCAATGAAGAGCACTCACTCTCGAGCTTCCCAGAGGGAGAAAGAATAGCCATACTCCTTTTCCTGATTGATTTGCACATCATAAGCTGTTAAAAAATGACTAAAAGAAAACACATAAATTGTGCACATTTAGTTTTAGTCTTATAACCTGTATAATGTGGGAAAGCAACATGTGGGCCAGATACTCGATTGCCCCACCTCCCACAGGCAAATATGGAAAGTTCAAAGGATTTCCTGGTTTTGAACTCCCATTTGTAGGCATGGTTTGAAATCAATTGTAACCGCAAATGGAATTTCAAGGGGGCTCAGTGGCAGTCAATAGGCAATTGTCTGCAAGCCTTGGCTGCGCTATGGAGTTCCTGACAAGGATATTCTTAGTGTAGCTGATCCCAGTGTGATTCCCCACTCAAAGGAACAACCGGGAGATCACAAAACTGATTCTTCCTTTGAAGCTGCATCCTTACCTGCCCCATGCATAATGTCAGGCTGGCGTGGTTTGGTGAAAATGGCTTCATGGACCGAATTGCTATAGCCCAACCCTACAAATGTTTAGACAACTCGGAGCCATGGCTTAAAAGCTTAGTGCAGATTTTATATGCATGTGGCAGTGGTTTTCCAGCAAGAGCCAAGTCTGGTTTTATCATGAATATTGGTTGTTGTCATCTTAAAAATTGAATAAACTTAACATTCTGCAGAATTCATATACAGAGCTTTACCAATATTAAAGTGTTGTTTGGAGCCACAGGAAGAGGGGTTTGTTTAAAACTTATTCATTGCTGTCATGACCATTTAAACATTTTTCCCCTAGCAGATAAACCATCTAGGGCTCTTCAGAAATGTCATCCCTGCTTTGCTGATATTACCAATTTCGAATCAACTTCTATCCAAACTAGAGTTTCTCACCCACTGATGAGTAATGAAATAAAAGGTACTCCTCGACAGAAACGTAGATGTACTGATCGTGTGAGCTATAAGGAACCAAGTCTCATTAGGTCAGTATATTTATTTTTAAATGGATATGCACCAGTTTCTTTCAGAAATTTGTTGTATAATTCAGTTTAGAAATATATTTTGAATTTAAATCCAACCTTGCTTATGAATCTGACTTGCTTATGAATTTAGTTATGAGGCAAAGTAAGATTACATGAATGCTTTCAAACTAATGTACTATTTTGCTTTGATAGGAAGCTCAGAAGAGGAGACCCTTTTACAGATAACATATTTCTGAATTCTCCAATTTTTAAACAGAAAAAGCGCCACAATTCTCTTACAAAGAAATCACTGCCCAGATCTAATGAGGTATTTGAATGCGTTGGTTGATTTTAATAACATTTTTAGGGAACAAACCTTTTAACTTGACAATTTAAGTAGTTGAATTGATATAAAGGTAAAGTGTATTTGCTGAAATATTATTACTGGAAAATCTTAACTATGTTTGTACATAAAACGGCTTTTAGATTTTAACACACCCTGGCCCAACACAACACACATACAGTTGCAATTTATGTAATATATAAACAACTAGATTTTATATTAAAAATTGTAAATATCAAATTTGTTGATGTATTTAGTGTCTTTTTCTAGTTTCTTGTTACGCAGGAAATGGGAATTTCTTTTTGCTTGAAATGTAGATTAATTCTACTTTTATAGCAAATTTTAAGATTACAGATTTAACTGTTGAAAGTCTTTGTAGTGTTTTCTAAAAGATTATATTGAAATAAAATGTGTTGATGTTTTTGAAAAAGACAGCTATTTTAGTTTGCTATCTCAGTAGTGCTATTCCAGCATCCCTTCCTTTGTGTTTGTTCCGATGTTTCACTTTAACTGTATAAGGATAGCACAGCTATCTTAAGAAGATTCCAAGATGCATTCTTACTCAGTTAATTGGAAGTAAACCCTACTGAACACAGTGATTCTGAGTAAGCATGAATAAGCTTATCCTCTGGCTGTCCTCAATCTACAAGTAGGTTCCAAGGGGTGAATTGCTCAATTGATAACCCAACTTTTTTGTGCACTTCATGTGTGTAGACATGAAGTACTGAACATGTAATGAAGATAGTTTCTTTTGGTAATAGTTGCACTCTTCAATTCAAATCTATTCGGGGGGGGGCCCTCAATGGGTCCACAGGAAAATGGATTAACTACAGGGAATAGCATAGTGTGGTTCTTACCATCTGAAAGTGATGGTACAATTGTCAGAAAGTCTATTCACACAAGTTAAATATTTCAGGGGGTTTTTATATGCAAAGTACGAAATAGCACACAAGATTAATTTTATACATATAATTTAAAACCATTTTATACCAGAACAATAAATAATTTTACAAATGTAGAATTTCACTTAAAGCATTTTTAAAACACATCGTACTATATAGCTTTATTGCACAATATCTATGAAAATAATCTTTAAATTAGAAACCAAATGTTCTCAATATAGAAGAGACTCTAATTTCAAGACAATAAGAATCTTTGAAAATAACACTTTCACAGGATATCAAGCTTAAGAGGTGATTTTGTTGGCCCAGTTTACAAAATAATTGAAAATTACTACTTAAATACTCTAACACACAGCTGCATCATTGTACCTTAAATACAAAGCCAAATAAAATTTTATATAAAGCACTAAGGCATTTATATGTTACCATTTTGACTTTTGTACCATTACCTAGCAAGGGTAATCTAATCTTAGAATAAACAATACCATAGCCATTTTGAAAATAAATTTCTCTTGTAATTCTGTTTGGCAATTTTTTACATCAGTTTTGCTAGTGAAATATTTCAGCGCATATAAAAACAATGAAACTAGATCTTGAATGCCTTTGTATAAATTAGGAGAAAGAAATAAAATGAATAAATTTACTTTCTTGGGTGTTGCAGAATTGCTGCTTGCTCACATTCTAACAACTGAATGGCAAGTGAATATTTCCTCCCCTCACCTACATGAAGGAAGGTGTAACTCCAATATTTAATGTAATGAGTAGGTAAAATACAGATGTAATGATCAATAATGTTCTAGGAAGACTTTGGTTGAAAATCAGTTTAATGTAACCAAAATAATCCCTATAAACATTGGGAGAGGTGGGTGTGCTCAAAACTACTTTTATGGGGAAGTTCATGACACCTTTGAAAGTATCAACAGTACAGATCTAGAAAGTGTTGAACACAAGAATTAAATAATTTGTGGTAGCACCTGGAGGAGACATTCCCATTGGGTAAGGATAGTAAAGGAAGATCATATGGGCTAGTCAAATGCACATGTAAATCTGAATGTACTTTGGTTTTATATGCATGTCAGTCACATCTGGTCAGTGGTGGAGCTTCATACTCTGGCACTGGGGGGACGGAGAGCAGGTGGGGGCGTGCGTCCTGGGGGCAGGGTGCCCAACGCAGGCGGGGGGCAGCCACGATGGCACCCCACCGGGATCGTGTTGCCAGGGGTGGGGCGCTCCTTCCTCCGCCAGTGCATCTGGTGACTTGTGACATCTAGTGTTAGTCTTGATTTTCACACACATAGGCTATCTTTTCACCTGCAGGACCAAGTGTGACTTTGAGGGAAGAATGGCTTTCCAGGGATAAAGGTATGTAAAAACTTACGCAGACAAAGCATTTGCTGGATTAGGGCATAAAGGTAGAAATGGTTATTGTTTATCTGAATTATGCTTTTGCTGGCGCTACAAAGGGTTTAAAAAGTGGTTTGTGACTACCACAGTTTTTTTTGGAAATGTGACGTAACACAGTCAAAGTCAGATGATGCTACATATTTAGCTTTTCTTTGCAAACTCTAATATTAAAGAATCAAATTCACAGAGGAAGTTTGAACCTACTGGGGTTTTTGTATCTTAGAGGAGTTCTCTTTCTTTCATAGCACCTTCTTAGTTGAGTGTTTCATTAAAATATATATAAAACTCATTTTCCCCTTCATTAGCATCTTTTGTAAAAAATAAAAAGCTATTTTACAATTTGATACTGCATTACATTAAGCTTAAACATTCACTGCTTGGGAAAATTTCCCTTTTCAAATCCCCAAACAGTTTGTGCAATACTTCTAATAAAAATGTATTATTGAATACACTGCAAAAGGGCATGCAAGTGTACATTTAAAAAGACTTTAATAAAATAAACTCTTCTATATTACATGTTTTAAAAGTGCTAGTAAATAAAATGTTTTTTTAAAACACAAATTTCAATTCTATTCAAAGATCAACTGCATATTATGCTCTTAAATTAGGCATCTTGATTGCATGAGAGAAGGACTGATTACTTGTCAATTAACCCAGCTTCTTTAATTTTTGTGTAGAAGAATTTCTCCAATATATTGGCACACTTGTAGTATTCACTTTCAGGAGGGTTGTACTCTCTGCAGTTAGTAAAGACTCGCTGCAGATCTGCCATGAATAACTTCTTAGATACGTAGTACCTGTTCTTCAGTCGCTCACTCATCGTTTTCAGATCTGTAAAAGAACAGAAAAATCAACTCTTGTTAATACAATATTAATATATCCTAGGCTTGATTTTTATTTTACTATTGTCATCCTCCCCACTTCTTTAGCAAAAAGGTCCTGTTTCAAATGTGCCCTTACAGACCTCCTAATTCCTATTTTAAAATGTACACACTGAAAATAGGCTGGTGGAGAGAGCTCTTTCCCCCATTTTTATTTTATTTATACCTTGGCCCATGGTGATGACCAGACTACAGTTAGACTCATTCCAGCAAATATGAATTATGGGGAAAGGGGGAACACAGTGGCCAGAGTTGGGATATGACTGCCACTACAGACTACAGTTTGAAAAGTATAAAAAGGGAGGGGGGGAACCCACAATCGTGGTAAGTCCCCCACCACCACCACCACCAGCCAGACTTGTGGCTCCCATCCCCTGAAATTAAATCCTGTTTGGGTCGATGAAAATCTCAATAGTGAAAACTTGTAATTATTTGAAGGGTAGGGCAAAGGTGTCACTGTAAGCTATATATAAGACACTTTTCTACTATCCAAAGTTCTGTTACTACAAGTAATTTCCACTTACACAGAAGGACTAGGGTAGTCTTTATCTTAAGGGAAAGGTTTGATCCCTGGTATCTCCAGGTACGGGTGGAAATATCCCTGTCTAAAATCCTGGAGAGTCACTGCCAGTCAGTGAAGATAATACTGAACTAGAGGGACAAATACTCTGACACAGTATATGGCAGTTTCCTTTTGTACTATAAATGCAAGAACTGCTGCACTGTTGTAGTGCACTGCAAGAAACTACAGGCGTTTGTGCAAGATTTCATGGAGCAGTATAAATATCCCCCCCCCGGTACTCTTGGCAAAGCCTATATACTCAATTTGCTTCTGATTCATTGGATGCTCTACTTTTTTAAAAAGTTGATAGCCTTACCCATGGGGAACCTTATAACTTCATAATACCCAGGAGCTTCTGTTCTCTTCACTGGTTCCATGAATGGCCAAGCACTTTGATGGCTCTGGTAGAGGGGAGAAAATACACTCATGAAACAACACTCCATAGCGGGAAAAGGTTTCAAAATATTTACAGAAAATTAATGCTCACCTTGACCTGCTGTAGAATGTTTTTTAGTGTGCTGTAAAGCTGATCTGGATCTTTGGGTTCTTTACTTGAAAAAAAAGAAAAGTAGACAAGATTAAAATGTATGATTTGTTCCGTTTTGTTATGCTCTTTAATCAATAACAAACACAAACCCCTGTGTTGCAAAATGTGACAATCTACAAAAATGCAAACGCTTACCCTTTCTCTTTACTGCTTGGTTTCCAGCCAGTATCTCCTATATTGTAAACAAAAGTGAAGCATTTAAGAATAAATTACATTAGATTACAAAGTAACTGGGTTGATGTGGTCCTATCATAGAATTATATTGCATCCTTACTGAAATACCAATAAAAAATAACAGCTACAGTAATTCCAAGTCCACCTAGTTTGCTTTAGTCAACACTCCAATATTCAATTACGGTAAGTAGGATAAACCACAAAATCCTGTGGACCACCCTGAGATCTTTTGATGAAGGGCGCAGTATATAAATCTGATGAAGAAAAATGGATTTTTTTTTAAAAAAAAATGACTAATTTATCTATTCCTACTTTACTAAAAATCATCTAATCCTACATGTCCAATCCTGCCCCCTCCCCAGGCTATGTGGCAAACCGCTTTTGAAACTGAGAGGACTTTCAAACACAGTTCGGAGTATGGCATGGGGTTCTGCTATTCAAAGGTGGGGAGAGTACAACTGCAATAATACTCAGTTATTTAGGAGTACGTCCCATCGCACTAATTTATTCAGATGCAAATCCCAAAGGACATCATCCACTGCTGCTTTCTGCAAGCTGTAGCCCGTGTCCTTTTAGAGGCCTTTCGCGAATTCTTCCCAAACTGGAAAAGGTTTTTAGGGGGGCGTATGGGGACTGCAGTGTACAGGAAGGGGCAGGAGCTGCTTGCTCCGTTGCAGAAGCAGGCTTCTTGTGTAACTGGATGCTTGGTAACAATCTCATGTGAATTTTCTTTATAGAATTAGGCTGCGCTCTGTGGGACGTACTTCTGAGTAGGTTTAGGACTGCATTGAAAATCTGTGTACAGGCAATGATTCCATTCCTGACCCCCGTGTGCATTGGTGGAGCACACATAAGCCCATAAGCCCACCCACTTTTCCGGCCACTTCTGCGTTGCAACAATGTGTGCATTGTGCATATACTGGGCAAGCGTAAAGCAGTTGTTGCCTGTACTAGATAGCGGGACACAAAAAATCTGATGGAGAAAGCACTGGCTGTACAGTACGGCATAAAAGCCTGTGGCTACAAAAATAAACCAATGTGCGCATAAAACATCACAAAGCCTCAGATTCGAACATAATCAACTACTTTTCATGCATTATTTCAAAAGTGGTATAAAATTGTTATGAATAACTAGAAGCAAGTCACTTCAACAAAAGAAAATCCAATATTCTCAAATTTAAACTGAAAAAGAATGAACCCAATGATAACTGATGTACATACTAATTCCGGGAATGCTTTCTATGGGAATCTGCCGTACACCATCTTTGAAACAAGAAAGGCCGGGATAAACTTTTCGAATCTGAGCTTGCTTCCTTTCAATCAACTTTTTTATAATCTGCAACGAAAGTAATATGGAAATTATACTTTTGGAGTGAAGGAACAGGCATAGATGAGTACTGTAAAGGGGCATGAGGTAAAGTTAAAGGGACCCCTGACCAACTCTGGGGTTGCGGCACTCATCTTGCTTTACTGGCTGAGGGAGCCGGCGTACAGCTTCCGGGTCATGTGGCCAGCATGACAAAGCCGCTTCTGGCGAACCAGAGCAACGCACGGAAACGCCGTTTACTTTCCCGCCGGAGCAGTACCTATTTATTTACTTGCACTTTGACGTGCTTTCGAACTGCTAGGTTGACAGGAGCAGGGACCGAGCAATGGGAGCTCACCCCGTCGCGGGGAATTGAAGCGCCGACCTTCTGATCAGCAAGCCCTAGACTCTGGTTTAGCCCACAGCGCCACCGACATGAGAGGTGCCTACAATTTCTGTGGATCTAGGTGGCCGCCTCACACATTAGGAGCAGGTTTGAGTCACATCACTGCAGTGTGATGCTTATCCATGCTCTACTGAAAGCACACTTGTTGCACAAAACCAGTCGCCTCCAGCTAAAGATGAACCACAACTAGGGACTTAGGTGTGTTATACATCTCAACTTTCTTCCATCATGGAACTCAAGGTGGCAAGCATGTGGTTCCCAGGTAGTCCCCCATCACTCAACCTCTGACCATGCTACGGGACAATGGCATTAGAGGACTTTTGTACACCAAATTAAAAACAGGTTACACCGTTAGATTGAAAATTACGTAAGAATATTCCACTTTTTATTTTAAAAGCTGCTCTTTTATTGCTGCGAGGCAGCCTTTGGTGGTTGGGCTACCTGGTCCATGGAACCACTATGCTAGGTGTGGCTAACCTGCCCCTGCCCCAAAGACCCCTGAGAATTTGGTGTTTGCAGGGGCACAAAAAAGTCCTTCACCCTCCCAAACCAACAGCACTGGGGCTCTGTTGTTGAAAGATGGAGCACTTGGCATAGGCTTCTGTTGCTGGGATGGGTGGAGAGTAATGTGGGGAATACATGGAAAGTTGTCCTGAGCTTGCCAATTGGGGGTCATGGGTTCAAATCCCACTCCTGCCATTGTCAAAACAAAATAAAAAATAAAAAAATCCTTCCAGTAGCACGAGACCAACTAAGTTTGTTCTTGGTATGAGCTTTTGTGTGCATGCACACTTCTTCAGATGTGTGTATATGTGCTAAAGTAGGGGTGGACGTTTTTTCATCATACTATTTTTTGGCCGCTGCTATGTGGCTCTCATGAGAGGTCCCCAGAAGGCAACACTGGTTGAAATTGGTTAGCCACCCCTGTTCTACATTACATGCTGTGAACAGGCAGAGCAATCCTATGCATGCTTACTCAGAAGGAAATCCCATTGTGCTCAACCAAGCTTATTCCCAGGAATGTGTGCATAGGATTGCAGCCTTAAATAGAAAACAATATTTATAAACAGTGGAGGGGATGTCAAAAATTCTAGTAAAACTTTTATTTGTCCAGGCTTTTTGAATTACTGTATTTTTACCTGGCTGAATTATTTTATTCTCAAATTTCATCAGTCTCATTCTGAGAGCACTGCAGGGGCTGACAGTGACCCAACAGGATCAAATTTGAGCTACTGGGGCCAATTCAGGGTGGAATAAATTCAACAAATAAATAAATGTTGCTGTATTTTTGTATAGTTGATCTGTGTTGTTTTAATGTATAGCAGATTAAAAAATCTCTTTTGAATGAAGGTGCAATTTATATATTCTTCTGATAAAGTAAGGCTGGCTTGTAACACAACGAGAAGAAAACCCACATTTGTGTACCAAACTGCCAAATTAACACTTCACTACTTTCCATTTCTAACAAATATCATTCCATACATCAATATTTTTTGCCTGTAAGAAAAGGAAAATAATGATTTCCCATTTCCAAAGCTACTCAGAACAATCCCCTCTATCAAAGTTGTGCAATAAACCTTATCTCTAAGAAATACTTGCGGGGCAGGTACTAGCAATTCGTGTTTTAAAAAATAATAAAAGGGGGGGGGGACATTTGGTTTACATAATTTTTTTTACCTCTTTCTGCTTCTTAATGATGACTGAGAATTCGGTGTAAGGGATCCTTGGGTTTAGTTCACATCCCATTAAAGTTGCTCCTTCATAATCCTTGATATAGCCAACATATTTTGCTTTTGGTACTTTTATGTCTTTTGAAAACCCCTAAGGGAAAGAAGAGTCATTGACAATGCATTTTGTTCACCTGTTTTCCAGCAGCCTTCTGGAACCACTGATGTCCCCCCGCCCATGGAAGCACAGTGACCTTTTGCCTCGTGGGCTTTCAAATCACAAATCTTAAGCCCAGATGAATACATAATTCACCAACATACACACTGCTGAAATACACATATACCTGCAGTCACACTATATACCACAGTGCCCCTTTTAGATTGACTTCACTATCTACCTCTAATTTCCAAAGTCGCCCTGCGAGCTACATAGGGCCTCAGGATACCTCCCACTGCTGTACAACTGTCAGTGAGACCTCAAGAAGGAAACAACGAAAGAAACCCAATTGGCACATAGATGTTCCAAAAACCTGTGCAATAAAATTAAAGGGGAAAGATCCCTGATTAAACTTCCAATAGATGTGGATGTGATGCCTATGACTGACAGCAGTTCTACAAGGAAGGAGAGGTAAGTTGAGTGCCCAAAGGCAGAGACAAAAATCCCCCACTGGTTCAGCTGCCCTATCTTTTGAAATGAAATGCATTAAATGCTACTCTCATGTGCATATTCTTGAAATATGCTTTGAAGAATTAGAGCATATACCCAGTCCCTGTTTGGAGGAAGGAGTGGTCACTCAACACTTTTTTTCAACATAACAGCAGAGCGCGACTTCAACAGGGAATTCCCCCCCCCCCGCACAAGATTAAAAGCACTGTCTCAGGGCTACTCACTTGCTTCTTGAAGTAGCCAATTGCATATTCATCTGCATATGTAAGGAAGTTGAGAATATTGTGCTTAATGTGGTACTCCTTCAGGTGATTCATTAAGTGAGTTCCATATCCCTGCACAGAAATTAGTAGGACAATTTATTTTCTGCGAAATGCAACAATACCTTGAAGCTCATATGTAAGAATCTGAGGACAAAATAACTTTAATCAAAGAAACATTGGGACACCAGGAATGCTGTGGGGGTGCCAGCATAACATGCTTCCTACTTCCAGGGCGAAGGGATGCTCATTTTCCCTTTTCAACTGCACATGCACACTGAATTCTGCCTCAGAGCCCAGCCTCTCGAGAAGCTTCAGGGTAGAAGCTCTCAGGCCCTGCAATGGGAAGGGAAGTTTAAATGTTCTGCTGTGTGTGCAAGTCTGCACAAAGGCCTTTGGGCCCCAGACGGAATATTTAGACCTGGAATCAACTACCCTGTTCTGCTGGCAGAAGCCAGTGCAAGGACTCCCATTAATTCAATAGGGCTTTCCCTGCTCTCAGAACTGATGGAAGGATCTCCTCATCACTACACTGAAATCCACCCTAAAAGTTTTTCCTGGGTGTTCAAAGTGCATCACATATATTATTCCAGTAATCATTTTGAAAGAAGCTATCCCCGTGTTTCTGGTGGAGGCTGAGACTGACAGAATAGCAATTTCATGGCTAAAGTCGAGATTTCAACCAGGGATTTTCCAGTTTTGCAGTCTGTTATCATGAAGTCTCTCCGCTATGAATACATTTTTCTGCAAAAGATGTCCTATTTAAAGGGTATTTTTTATTTTGGGTATGTATCAGCTAAAATGAACAGCAATAACAAAAAACAACATTCTAATGGTGCATATTATTTTCCTGCCTGATGCTCCCACCCCCCACCTGAGTGACCGAGGTAGAAATAGAATAATTTCCGAGGGTTAAGAAAGGGTTAACTGGGTTGGGTAATGATCACGAGCTATGACGAAGGCAGGAGAGCAGAACTGTAGAATGATTTATTTAACCAGTGACTGACATAGAAACTTACTTACTTACTTAGTTACCACACACACACACCCCATGCATTAGTTGTGGGGAGCTCCATGTCTTGCTGAAGTAAAATTCCCATCATCCCTGGCCACTGGCCATGCTTGCTGAGGATGATGGAAGTTGAAGTCCAGCAACATCTGGAGCCCCAAAGGTTCCCCACATCTGGTGGGGAAGGACAAAGAACAAATGTCGGCGGTTCCTGCTTTAAAAGGCTCACAATCTAAGATATATGCAAGCAAGCATCAGAGGAAGGTGGGGAACAGAGGCGAGGGCAGACATGAGAAGAATATGCGACTAGTTCAGTTCACTGACACTGACTTTGTTACATGACTGAAAGGCGCTCCAGAAAAGGTGGATTCTGAGTTCCTTCTATGAGGTTCATTTCATGTGATAAGAGGCATAGCTGAATGCCTCTTAGAGATTCATGGATTCATGGTTATGGCTCTCTGCTGATAGCCAGACTACACTTAGGAGAATGGCATATAGGTTTTCTTCTTTTTACAAGCTGAAATTCCGGGTGTGTTTTAATTTGGCAACCTTTCTACAGCTGGCGATTATTTCTGCATCCAGGCACTTTTTGGCATGAGCCTGCTGTGGGAGCACCCTCGCTGCGTATGGGGTAGATGTGCAGTTGTTTCTGTTGGCTCAAAGTCAGGAGAAAGGCTGTGTGCTAATCAAATGGGATGCGCCCCTACACAATCCAATTATGCCTGCATATTATACAGTGAATTTTGTGTCTTTCCCTGCCACTGACATTGTCCTTACCTTGACTTGTTCGTTAGAAGTCACAGCGCAGAAAACTATTTCTGTAAATCCTTGAGACGGGAACATCCGGAAGCAGATGCCACCAATCACACGGCCGTCTTTGATCAACGCGAGGGTCTTGTGTTTCCTGGAGTTATATACATTTTATGTCAGGCTTGTTTCACAGCGAGTGATGTATAAGCATTAGCATATCTCACATCCACAGCTAGAGCAGCAATAAATAATAAAAGCATTTGATGCAAAGACCTGATGCCAACTTCATGCTCTGCACAGTCGGTAAATACAAGATCTTAGCAATATACTACATTAAAGAGAAACAAAGCTGCTGATTCGCTTTATTTTAAAAGTAAAGATGCCCAGGAAATTGGGCCCATTTCTTAAACTGAAGTAGTTATTACTGTGTTTTCCAACCCCCTTCCAAATGGATATCTGAACGTCCTATCATACAGTTCTGTATTATGTTTTCTACATTATATTTAAGAATTACTTGTTTCTTCAAAGTGAGGAACAGTTTTGAATTCCCAACACAAAATTATCATTGTAACAACCACAGGTGCACATATAAAACAACAGTCCTATACCCCCCCAACAAAAACAACAATATATTAATAGTGGGGCAGGTTTCTGAAACCCAAGTTTGCTGAAGATATTAGACTCCAAAAATAATAAAGAAATACAGATGTCGTTAAGCAGGTGGAAAGAGGCTTTCAAAGAACAGCTAAGGAGACATTTTTATTGGCTGATATTAGAGAACCATAATCTACAATGCCGTAATATCTAAAACAGACAAAGATTAATTTATATGAATCAATTTCTGGTTCTTACATAATGCTAGCCATGGTTTGTCTAGTCAAAGTGTGGTATGTTTGAATGCCTAAATCCAGTCCAAAATGGTTTCTTTATTTTGCAACAAACCATGTGAAGTCAAGGTTTGCTATTTGCTTAAGAACCATGGATTATTTGGGCTACAGTTTGGCATTATGCCTGAATCTAACAACCTTGTTTAACCAAAGTTTGTTTGGCCACCCACAGTCACCAGGCTACAGAGTGCACAATGCACGAACAGCTAGAAAATAAACCATCTGTGGGACTACTCATGGGTTCATTGAGCAAACCATGGTTTAGTGTTACAGAGCTACTAAGTGTAAATACTGGTGCTTAAGCCTTACTTTTCAGTCTAGCCAAGCTTTGTGGGATTGGTCTATTTTATTACTGGCTTTTTCTATTTTTTTTTATGTTGCCAGAAGCCACTTGATATATCAAGCTTTCTTTATTCACTTCCTACAAATTTCATTATATCATAAATAAAAATGGAGATCTGTGTTTTTTCATGTTGTGAACTGCCTTTCTTATCTGGCAGACCTGCTTTTATTGTTCATCTTTACCTTTCTTTTTCTGCTCTGAAGATTACATCAACGCACCACATAAAATCTGAAAGCATGCTGTTTCTAGAAGCCAAATTTATCCAATATAAATTATTGCGTTTCTCAATCTACCTTTCCCATGGAGGGGGCAGGGAAAACTTACGGATCAAAGACTAGACGAGTAATATACTCTTTCGGCATTCTGGGTAGCTGATGTGAGAATACATTCTGTAAGCCAACCAGCCACATCATGATTTTCTTATTTGGCTTTTGATTTAGGGAATTTCCAACTACGTGAAATTCAATCACTCCCCTGCGCTCTTCCATCCTTGCTGCTTCATCCCGGGCTGAGTGTGCAGATAGAAAATTAGTCTGCTTTATGAAAGGAAGAAGAAAAAAGGTTCAGTATACATTTGAGAATTTTGGCTACTTTGTTTTCACAGGCACACAGCACACCTGGAAATCTGTTCCATCTGTTTTGATAGAACACATTTCTAAGTGTGTTAGAAATTCCACTGAAAAAACAACAGAATTTGATTACAATGGGACTAATTTCACCGGATCTTTCTCCATGTGATTAGAGACATGGTGTGATCCCGTGGCTTATCTTGATAAGGTGAACTAATCAGCTCCTTTCTACTTAGTGGTACCTTGGTTCTTGAACTTAATCCATTCTGGGAGTCTGTTTGACTCCCGAAACCATTCAAAAACCAAAGCGTGGCTTCTGATTGGCTGCAGGAGCTTCCTGCACTCAATCGGAAGCCACGGAAGCCGTGCCAGACGTTCGGCTTCTGAAAAACATTCGCAAACCGGAACACTTATTTTTTGGGGAGACGGTCTGTTCGACAACTAAGCCGTTTGGGAACCAAGGTATCACTGTATTAGCAATGTTGTTGTTTTGTTTTAAATGAGCTCTGATGAAATTCAGAATTCACACTTAAAGGTTTTACTGTTCCACACCACCTATTCTATAAGAGAAGCCTTTTTTACTTAAAGCATTTCTTAGTTGCTATTTGCAGGAAAGATATCAGTTTATGATAACAGGAAGAACATCATGGGACGGAGGGAGCTGCTGTTAATCCATGTGAAAAACACTCAGCTGTATGGACCAATGGTTTAATTCGGTTTAAGGCAGCTTCATATTCCGTAGGCAGTATTAAGTGTCACACTGAATTATGATATTCTGTTGGGAAAGGGAACAAATGCATTGCTTGAAATAAAAGGAAGCTAGGCATGACAAAACCTACCAACAACTTCTAGTTCAGAGGTTGCCAACCTTACGGGGCTGATGGGCACATTTGCAAACGAGAAAACTACATGTCTCACCTCTGGACCGAGCATTGCAGCTGGATCTGTAATGGTTGACATCACTTCATTGATGAGTTCAATAGGAATGTCTCCTACAACTCTTGGCTTCTTAGCATCCTCCACAGAATAAGGCTCATTGCTTTTTCTCTTCTCCCCTGTATAATATAGCCACAGCAATTGAAATAATAATCTAAACTACTAAAGAAGCTATAACTCTGTCAAAAGGCAGATATTCAAAGAATGGAAAAATGCCAAATTATGTTGCTCCTAAGAAATGTTATAAATCAATCTTTTAGTGTGGCAGCACCCACACTTTGGAACTCCCTGCCTATTGACATCAATCAGGTGCCTTCGCTGGATCCTTCTGGGTTCTGCCTTCTCCATTGAAATAAAAGCCTCTGAGCAGGTATTATGATACCAGGATGAACACCCCAGCAGATTAGAGGGCCAGCCTAGCCCAGTCCATCAGCCGAAGGAGACAGTTTGCTTCTCCAACCCAAAAAGAACATTCAGCTCTAATGGCCAGTTTCCCTGGCCCCATCTGACACCAGGGGAACTCACAGCTGCTGGACTGTGTGGGTTTGATTATATCCATGTGCATTATTGAAATCCATTCTAAGGTGCCTTGAGTAGAAGATGAGTTACACTTCTTCTAAATAAATATGGACAAATGATAGTTTTGGGTTGCTGTTGGTTTTTTTAAAAAGTGTATATAAACACCTCCATGTTGTGCAATGCAAATTAAAAAATAAAAAATTATCACTGCTTTGCACAAAACAGGGTGTTATAGCCAATGCCAGTCCTGCTCTGCATAGGCCCACTGAAAGTAACAAACACCACAAACTCATATCCATTAATTTCAATGGATCTACTCTAAGTAGGACTAGCCCTGGATAAAACCCTAAGTTCTTGCCCCGTGGAGTATACAGACATTTCCTATTTGTGTCAATGTGACAAAGTTGCTTGTCTCCAAGCCCACCTTTGCACTCAGCTGCCTTTTTCCTCTGTGATGCAAGAGAAATTGCACACAGAACTAAGTGTAGTTATTTGATTCTTTTCTCATTTTACCAACCTACAATACAGGGCAGCTGCTGAGATGGAAGATGAGTATGGATGAACAGCTCCTGAACGCTATTCTCCCTGTACTTCTTTCCCATTGAAAATGCTTCTTCCTGCCTCCCTCCCTCTCTGCAGCTGCATTTATCCCTGCTGAAGGAGAACATACAGATATATGGCTGCATTAAGAGTAGATGAGATAGATGTCTCTTCTGGTTCATGAATCAACAAAAATGGCAGTTAAGCTTCCATTGTATAACGTTTTGCACATATGGCATTAAAAGCTGCAAGGAGACAGATTGGCACTTTAGGGCCAGGATCAGCTAAAAATAGCCGCATTTTGACTTGCTTCATTAACTGCTGGGCAAGGGGGGCGTGTTGCAGAATCAAATAACTTGGAAGAGGGAAAACGCTTTGTCAATTCAATGTCAAGTTTTTAGATGAGCTTTGATTTTCTTGAAGAAAAACATGGGCTTCAGAAGGAGCTTACTGGAGTCACACGAAACAGGTATGTGCTTGAAGTCAGGTCGCTTGGAGAAGCAACAAGCATCCACCACGCCTCTCCGGACAATTTCAGTTGAATTCTTGCAACCCAGTCCTTGTTTCACAACATGCAATAGGCCATACCTCATAGCAAGCCTTCTTAGAGATTGTGGAGCTCAGATTCGCCTGGGCTGCGAAGGGCCTCCTTTGTCTCTTATCTCCAGCAGGTATTTCAAATGTATGGGGGCTATATCTGCTGAGGGAAAGTCACTCTGCACGCACTCAGGGCTTACACACAACGTTACCTTTCGCCCTGCAATTTCCAGGCAGAGACCTGCACTTTAATGCTCTGTGTATCAGCATCCTCCCCCCTGAACTTTCCCCACCAAAACCCGCTCTTTAAAACTGAATCAGAGCAAACGTCAATTTGAGTTTTCTGTGGATTGGTGTCTACAATGGTTGGACACATGGAGACCCAGACTACAGCTGGAAAGAGCGGGAGAGAGATAAATGTGGATAAGCAATCATATAGTTGCTTCACGTGTTTGAGGGTTGAGCCCTGCCAAAGAGGTAAAAGTAAAGGTAAAGGACCCCAGGACGGATCAGTCCAGTCAAAGGCAACCATGGGGTTGCGGCACCCATCTCACTTTCAGGCCGAGGGAGCCAGCATTTGTCCACAATGTAATCGAAAAGAAGTTGGAGTTCTTATTGCCAAATACACTATAATGAATCCAAATAAGAACTCTGGCCTAAAGTTTTAACCAAAAAGCATACATTTACTCGTAAGTAATTCCAATTGTAATATCAATTCTGCAAAGAATTACAGTCTTAAACATAAAATAGTTTCATATAGAAAGTCTTCTAGAGATAGATGTCAAGGCTTCTCAAATACGTGTCAAATGTAGACCAGGGAGACCAGGACAGGGCCCCGTTTCGGCATGGATGCCTTCTTCAGCTGGCAATATCAAATAGCACAGAGTACAAGTTTCAGAATTTAACATTTTACAAAATCATTATTAAACAACATCAAACACGTTATATCAAAGTTTTAAACAAAAAAAATTTTTAAACAAAATTTTTAAGTATCATTCACTAAAGGTCATAATTCAACAACATCAGAAAAATTATTATTACAGGAAGTTTTAAGATTAACCAAAGTGGCTTTTCATAGTATTTGGTTCCTTACCTTGTTTTTTATGATAGAAGTATATATAAAAAATATATGGTGTCTGTTTCTTTGGTTCCTAAAAGGATATAGTGTCTGTAAATCATAGAAAAATGACTGTTACAATTTTACCATTAAATTGTATGCATGTGAAGTACAAGGTTATGTATCATCTCACCTTAGAGGAAGTTTTGCTGTGTTTTTCTGGCGTTTCCTACTAATGGGTGAGTTTGTGGCCTTATATCTGATAGGGGAGGAGATGGCCCCCTGTTCTTCTTAAAGGTATAATACTATCCAAAATCCTCAAGGACAAAGAGCACTGTGGTGATATTTTAAAGAAATGAAATGTATTCCTGGTGTTCATTCAGACCCTTGGGAGACATGGTTTCAAACAGATGAATGTATCTGGCTTCCTGTCTAGTGCATGGATGTGCCCCTGTAAAAAGATATACATAGGCAAGAGCACTAGACCGATAAAATTACGCATAAATGAACATCGATCACGGATCCGTAATAAGGTACTAGAAGCCCCTTTAGTGGAACATTATATACAACAAAAACACACAGAGGATGATTTTGTCTTCTTTATTATCTGGAAACCCAAAATAGACTTATATAACCGAAGAAATATTGAAAAACTTCTGTTACAACAGGAAGCCAGATACATTCATCTGTTTGAAACCATGTCTCCCAAGGGTCTGAATGAACACCAGGAATACATTTCATTTCTTTAAAATATCACCACAGTGCTCTTTGTCCTTGAGGATTTTGGATAGTATTATACCTTTAAGAAGAACAGGGGGCCATCTCCTCCCCTATCAGATATAAGGCCACAAACTCACCCATTAGTAGGAAACGCCAGAAAAACACAGCAAAACTTCCTCTAAGGTGAGATGATACATAACCTTGTACTTCACATGCATACAATTTAATGGTAAAATTGTAACAGTCATTTTTCTATGATTTACAGACACTATATCCTTTTAGGAACCAAAGAAACAGACACCATATATTTTTTATATATACTTCTATCATAAAAAACAAGGTAAGGAACCAAATACTATGAAAAGCCACTTTGGTTAATCTTAAAACTTCCTGTAATAATAATTTTTCTGATGTTGTTGAATTATGACCTTTAGTGAATGATACTTAAAAATTTTGTTTAAAACTTTGATATAACGTGTTTGATGTTGTTTAATAATGATTTTGTAAAATGTTAAATTCTGAAACTTGTACTCTGTGCTATTTGATATTGCCAGCTGAAAGAAGGCATCCATGCCGAAACGGGGCCCTGTCCTGGTCTCCCTGGTCTACATTTGACACGTATTTGAGAAGCCTTGACATCTATCTCTAGAAGACTTTTCTATATGAAACTATTTTATGTTTAAGACTGTAATTCTTTGCAGAATTGATATTACAATTGGAATTACTTACGAGTACAGTATTCTTTTTGGTTAAAACTTTAGGCCAGAGTTCTTATTTGGATTCATTATAGAGCATTTGTCCACAGACAGCTTTCTGGGTCATGTGGCCAGCATGACTAAACTGCTTCTGGTGCAACGGAACACCATGACAGAAACCAGAGCACACGGAAACACCGTTTACCTTCCCGCCACAGCGGTACCTATTTATCTACTTGTACTGGGGTGGCTTTTGAACTGCTAGGTTGGCAGGAGCTGGAATAGAGCAACAGGAGCTCACCCAGTCACGAGGAATAGAACTGCAGACCTTCTGATCGGCAATTCCAAGAGGCTCAGTGGTTTGGACCACAGCGCCACCCGCATCCCCTACCTGCCAAAGAGACTGGGTTTCAGAGTTGGGTCCTGGTCAACCCGACTGATAGTTAAGCCCTCTAAATAGCATGAAGCAAAACTAACAGCAGATACCAACACTGTAGTACAATGGCTAGAACCTTTTTTTGTTGTTGCATAACCTATCAACATGGGGCATCCACCGACAGCTTTATCTTGCTCAACTCCCATTCTATTCAATGGGGCTTGCTCAGCAGAAATTCCATGCAGATTCCCTAGCTTGAGCACAAAAAAGCTAGAAGCCCACTGCTCTTCATGTTACCTAGATTCGGATCCAGACTAGAAGCAGCCTTGCAAGCAGGACTCATACTTCCACCACTGGGTTGCTCTAGAGAGGAGGGGCTTGCACTGTAAGGAACAGACCTTACCACAGGGGGGCGGCTGATAACTGCAAGGAGACAGAAATAAAACAACATTGAATGTAGGAATGATCAGCATAAGTAGAGCCCCCCTGACGCTATTTACATGTTCAGGGAATCTTCCAGTTGGTGTTAATGGCAGCTTTCCTTGAAATGCAAATAGCAGCTTCAGAGGGGGGATGTAGTCAGGAAGAGAAAGGGTGAATTTTCCCATTCCCCACCCCACGGGCAGCTCAGGCTGTCCCAAAAGCTGCTGTCTGCATAGCATCCATGTCTATTTGACTTTCATTCTGTCCTGCACCACATTACATTTACCTGTCTGGATGCCTAGCTGGGCCCTTCGAGAAGGAAGATGCTATGAAATCTGGATCCCAGATAGGAGAACTTTGACTGTACACCTCTTCCTCCAGCATGGACAGGAACCTTAACACAGGAATTGACGCAGCTTAATAGACGGGAGTCCTTATCTACCTTGAAAACATACCTTGCTTCATAATAATATAATTTCAGAAAGCTATCAAAACAGAAACAAGCGGAACAAACAAAAAACACTTTTGGAAAAATGGCCCGTTGCAATTTCTGATGAAACCTATAACAGTTGAGAGGAAAAAGCACAGCACTGATGTGAAACCATCTGCTTATATATCTAATGCATTTGTTAGATGCTTATAAAAATTCTTGAGCTACTCTAGCTGGCGTTACTACTCATCACAAATGTCCGACAATTGTCACCGCCATGTTTTTTTTTTAAATTCCCCCCTTCTCTACATTGTATAAAGTCATTTACAGTATGATCCTATCCTTGTCTACTCAGGAGTAAGTACTTTTTAGTTCATAGGGCTGACTCCCAGGTAAGTGGGTACAGGGCTGCAGCCTTAGAAGCTCACAAGTTTGTTTTGGAGTATTTTCTATACCAGGGATGAGGAACCTGAAGCCCTCTAGATGTCATTGGGCTCCAAATGCCATCAATTTCAGCCAGCATGGCCAATTCTCAAGGACAGGAGTTGTAGTCCAGCAGCATGGGGTGGGGGTGGGGGCCTTGGGTTTCTCATTCCTGCTTTAGAACCATTAGAAGTGAGCTTTTACTTTCTGTCCTGTCCCTGGGGCTAGTTCATGGAGGTGCTGCCTTTAAGGTCACAACAGAAAATGAATTCCCAAAACTCCCTAGCAACATTTATGCTAGAAGATACTGGAAAGCCTTCACTATTTAGGCCTGTAAATAACTATAAAAAAGAAGTTGAACAAACACTTAAACAAGTTTAAGCTGCCATTATGCAGATCCTGCTAGGCAACAGATCACATTTTAGGAATAATACTAGAGCGCTTCCTTTGAAACATCTAAATATCTGACCGGGCTACGCATTAAGATGACATCATGCAATATTAGAAAATCTTCATAGTATTAAGGATATGCCTGCTTAATCCTTTCCTTGAGGTCTGTTGAGAATCCTGCTTTGAAAAATAGAACTCGCTCAGAATTCTAAACCGAAGTTTGACCAGCTGAGTCCACTCGTTTTGTGTGAAAATATTGCTTGCAGCAAGAATTATTATCAAAAATGGTTTAACGTTCATGTAAGGCTTGCAAGCCCCAGCAAACTCAGTGGGACTTCTTTTTACATAGGACATTGCATGGGATTGCACTAAACCATGGTTTATGACAGCAGGAGAATGCTATATCCTACCTGTGGCCTTCCAAAGGGCTTCTCTTTGGCCACTGGCGATGCTGGACCAGAGAGGTCTTTGATATGATCCAGCACAGCTCTTCT
The DNA here is from genome assembly GCF_009819535.1 of Lacerta agilis. NCBI lineage: Eukaryota > Metazoa > Chordata > Lepidosauria > Squamata > Lacertidae > Lacerta > Lacerta agilis. The sequence goes on from NC_046323.1 coordinate 18,385,595, forward strand.
TATCACCAGTATATCTGGACTACAGACCTCTGATTTAAAGTCAGTTAAAACACACCAGGGCAATAACCCGGGTTGCATGGTTCAGCTCGTAAGAATGAACTCTGGATTAATATAAACCAAGCTCTCTACACCAAACCCAGCACGTGAAAGCAGAGCAAGAGGTATGTGTGGTCTCTGTGCTCATTTACAGCTTCATGTGCCGTGGGTTTTACAAAATCCTCAATGAGTGTCTGAATTAGCCAATCTGTCTCCGGGTGCAAAGCCAACAAAACCACATTACTCATTAGTAAGAAAAATATATTATCAGCCTGCTTAACACATCATCATGACAGTCCTCATTCGGGTGATTTGCAAGCATAATTCCAAGATGCATTAGTCAACTATAATTGCCTTCAGTGTGGTGGAAATATGGCATTTGTTGTGGTTATGTCACTGGTGATCAAATTAAGGTACACCCTAACTAATCCCCAGTCCAGTCTTTCTCCAACCTGGTGCCTTCAAGATGTTGTGGACTCCAACTCCCATCAGTCTCAGCCATCAAGATCAATGGTCAGGGATGGTGGGAGTTGTGGTCCAAAACATCTGGAGGGCACCAGGCTGGGGAAGGCTGCCCTAGATCTCAAATTCTGAAAGAGAAAGAAACTGTTCCATGAGATGGTGCGAAAACAGCCAGCTCATCAAAACGGCACAGGCTAGTTATGTTTAAAAAGCAAAAAAACAAAAACAAACCACAAACCCCCTTAGTAATCTTCATCCACGTTTTGTTCCCACACCCTTAGTTCTAAGAGAAGCAAGCCTAGATAGACAGCATAAAGATCTATTTTATCTTTATCCTTATCCTATTTGTTCTCTGAAAGATCCGAGTGTGTGGAAGCTTGCAACATCAGACATTTAACTTATCTCATCAGAGACACTACTTTGCCAATGTTTCTTCATGATGAAGCAGTCACTATTTAAAGTGCTGCATGTTACTGCAGAGCAATTTGTTCTTTGCTAAACCAGCAGCTTTTAAAAAAAAAGGCACATGTACCTTTTGCTATTGTCCCACTAATGTGTTTGAAATGCAAGCAGTCATGAATAAATTATTCCTGTTGCAGTACAATTATTATGTAAACTGACATCTTCATGGCTTTCCCCACCAAGCTGCACGGCAAGACACGCTACACATAAGTCACTGCACTGTGTTGATAGGTCTAAAAATGCAGGCGAGTAGCTTCTGCTAAATTATTGAAAATGAAATCAAGGGAAACAAGATACTTGAACTCATTAGGGTACAAAAGACCACCTTCAAATCCTACCACACAGACACATCAACTAATACAGCATAAAATATTTATATTAAATGTTAGTCTTTGAATAACACAAATATTTTAGAGACCAACTAACTTCGTTCTTGGTATGAGCTTTCGTGTGCATGCACACACTTCTTCAGATACACTGAAACAGAAGTCACCAGACCCTTATATATACTGTAGCGAGGAGGGTGGGGAGGGGTATTACTCAGAAGCGTAGTGGGAATGGGTGATTGGCTGATAGGTGAGGTAAACCTGGTTGACGACTGTTAACGACTGCAATTGGTCTTACAGGAAAAGGCAAGGGGTAAGATGGCTAAAAATAGCTTTGTCATATATAGTGAGATAAGAATCCAATGTGCTATTATTAATATTTTTTCTTTTTTTGACATTGTTAATCTGTAGAAATAGGTATATTTGTTTTAAAATGTATGAATGATGTATAGCTTTGTTCTTTTCTTTGTTTGTTTGTTGTTTGTATGTTTATTTGTTGATGTTGTAAAAAAAAACAAACGAATAAAAAGATTAGAAAAAAAGAATCCAATGTCTCTATTCAGACCAGGTCTCTCCATGGTTTTAAGTTGGTAATAAGTTGCATTCAGCAACTTCTCTTTCTAGTCTATTTCTGAAATTCCTTGGGTAATAAGACAGCTACTTTGAGATCTTGTATAGAATGTCCTGGGAGACTGATTGTTCTCCTACTAGTTTCTCTGTCTTGGATTCCTGATGTCAGTGTTATGCCTGGCTTGGAGTATACATTTTTGCTCGGTGAACAGAAGGAGCTTCTGTTACTGCAGGACCGCTTTCCGACGAGCGGCAAGCTCTCTCCAAGCCACACAGTGAAAACTCAGGTTCTGAGCCAATGTTTATCACATTATACATATCTTACGAAAATCATTAAGATCACTTAATTGAAAGCTAGACCAAATTCCACTGAGATTTTTTTTTTAAAAAATATTTCACTGCATTTTCATCCTGCTTTTCTGCCTATGCCCAAACAGAACCGCATACAAAGGCCCACTTCACACGTAACGCTATGCCAAACATGTCTTAGTGTAAATGGAAAAAAGTGGGATTCCCAGAGCTAAGATAGCAGCCACAGCACTCCTTCCCCAGGGCCTGGCACTACTCAAAGCTAAGCTATGGTTTGATGTAGCATTACTTCAAACCCAGGCTCATGGATTGTCTCCTGCAAACCACAAAATGCAACATGTACATTTCTACTGCATGACTAATGCCGTGTGTTATACATAGGACTGCCTCTGAAGATGGTACGGAAACTTAAGCTCGTGCAGAATTCAGTGGCCAGGTTGCTCAATGGAACAAGACACTTTGAGCATATTACACCAATCCTGGTCCGACTGCACTGGCTGCCAATTAGTTCCCAGGTGCAATTCAAAGAGCTGCTTTTGACCTATAAAGCCTTAACGTCTCAGGACCGCAATACCTCAAGGACCGCCTCTCTCCAAATGAACCAACCTGGACCCTGAGATCATCACCTGAGGCCTTCTTTGTGTTCTGTCAGTGTTTGGAAAGGAAAAGGTTCTGACCTCCTTTGCCTGGTCCTCAGACCATAGTCGGCACAAAGAGCACTTTGCAGAATGCTGCTTTTATTCTAAAAAAAAGTCTTCTTCAACCATGACCAACAGCTTTATACATACCAAAAACAGCCAACTTTCTACCATCCAACCAACCCACAACACACACAATCAATGACCACTCTATATATACAGACATATGTAGGTAAAAGGTTGCATGAGTCATGCAGGCTTTGCTGACTCAGTTCATGCTGACTCAGTTCCTTTTGTATTAAAGAAACAGCGGCTAATTTTAAGCCGTGACATGTTCCTCCTCCTCGAGAGGTCCGGAGGGTGTCAACACGAGAAAGGGCCTTTTCTGTTGTGGCTCTCCATTTGTGGAATGCTTTTCCCAGAGGTTTGGCCTTCATGATACACCTTTAAGTGTCAGGCAAAAATGTTCCTCTTCAACCAGGCCTTGGGCTGATTAACATCCGATACCCTTTTAAATGTTTCGTGTGAGGTGGAGTTTATTAGTTTGTTTTCGTTTTTATTATGTATTTTGCACTTTTATATTATATTTTTATGTTGTGAACTGCCCTGAGATCTGCGGATGAAGGTCGGTATAGAAATAATAATAATAATAATAATAATAATAATACTAATAATAATAATAATACATTTTAAGTTAATCAGAAAGTTCACAACAACAGCAAATTACTTAGGGAAATGGTGTGAGTATTAAGCGTTCGTTTCTCAGGTGGAAGCTTGTCCTTTCCTGTCTTGCGTGTTCTAGGAGTTGCCTCTCATGACGGTAAAGACAGAGCGCAGCAGTGTTCTCCCAAAACTTGTGTGGTTTCGTATCGAGGTAGACTGTCACAAAACTGGGGGACATTGCAGTAACACAACACACCGGCGAAGGGGGAAATATTAAGATAGAATAAACCCAGGCAACAGATCCAACTAATATGAAAAAATAATCTCCTTTCGAAACCTAACTAATCTATTCACATCAATTCACCTTAGAGCAACAATCTACTGCATCCTCTTAACAAAAGTATATTTAATTAATATCCAGAATCACGACATTTGCTGCAAAGATCCGGTTAGAAAACACATTAAAATTCCGTAGCCTACATGCACACTAGAAAACTTCTAGGAGCTCCAAATTGTAGAATAAGAATTGCAAAACTGGGTCAAAAGTAAACCACTAGCTCTTCCAGCTCAGCCATCTACTTGACAGGTAACTAAACAAATGTAGGCTGACAACAAACCACAGAATCGTAGAATCGGTAGGGCTGGAAGTGACCCCAAGGGTCATCTAGTCCTGTAAACCTCCAAAAATGTATTTGTAAGTTTTTAGCTCTATCTTCAGTACATTTTATTTTATTTTATTGCTACATAGCGGCTGATACAAATATAGATTCTTCTGATGATAATGATGGTCACCTAGTCCAACCACCAGCAATGCAAGAACCACAGTGGAAGCGGGGATCTTCTCTAGATGCAATATAGTGTTGGTACCCTTCCCTGGAGAAATTTCAGGGAAACAGAACAGGCCCATGAGGCGTGCAAAAAGCCTTCCTTGTCCCCACTAGCCACGGTTTGATGACTGGCAGCGGACAGGACCTTTTGTACGAGGCACTAAAATGTGTTGGGAGTGGATTTGTTTTAGGAAGGACTGTGCAGAAATTTCCCTGGCAGCTGACTCTAGCATTGTAGCAATCATGGTTTGCTTGCCAAATCCTGCCCAAATGCTGGGCAATATGCAGACGTAGGCAGGTATCTCTCAACAGAACTTGCACCTGTTTACCTGGAAAAACAAATTTCATTACGCACCCTCCTAAAGGCTTGGCGGGGTGGCGCTGTGGTCTAAACCACAGAGCCTAGGGCTTGCCGATCAGAAGGTCGGCCAGTTCGAATCCCCCACGACGGGGGTGAGCTTACCGTTGTTTGGTCCCAGCTCCAAAGTGCAAGTAGATACATAGGTACCGCTTCGGCAGGAAGGTAAACGGTGTTTCCATGCGCTGCTCTGGTTCGCCAGAAGCGGCTAGTCATGCTGGCCCATGACCTGGAAGCTGTCTGCGGACAAACGCCAGCTCCCTTACTTTTGTTTTCTGCTCCTTGGTTGCAATTTTAAAACTTGTATTTGTGCTGTGGTTTGATTCCCTATGACTCCAAGGTCTATGTATGCTGTAACCTTTATGTTATATATTCCATATTTTATGTTTTTATGGGCTTCTAGCCGCAATAAATTTGAATTTGAAATTTTGCGGACAAAACGCCGGCTCCCTTGCCCTATAGAGCGAGATGAGTGCCTCAACCCAGAGTCATCCGTGACTGGATCTAATGGTCAGGAGTACCTTTACTTTTTTAAAGGCTTGGCCACAAAACCAGAGACATCTGCAACAGGAGCATTGTTAGGCAGCAGCAAAAGACAGGGCAAAATAAGGACGCCTCAACCAGGAGCAAGAAAATTTTTAACGGGGAATGGTGTGGCCATATCCTTGCCCTGCTGCCGTTCCTGCTTCTGGTCATCACAGGGATATTCGAACTGGAACTCATAGGTTGTGCTTTTGTCTACAGCTTGACCCTACGAACAGACTTTCCCTCCATATATTCATCTGATCAGTCTAAATCAAGTTAATAATTATGAAGTCACGAATATTGGTCCCACGCTGTATGTAATAGGGGAAAGGGCAAATGGCACCCACTACCTACCGGAACTGATCCCCCAGGTACAAATGAATACCTGAAACAAGACATTGTTACCTTGTGTAGTTCACTTTGTAGCTGGCAATGTCGTCATAGGTGACTCTGTCTTCGCTGGGAAGTTGTCTCCAGGTGCCAGTAGTTGATGCGATTCAGGAACATTTTAGCCAGCTCTACTATCGTTTGCCTCTCTTCGATGGTAAGGACTAATTGTATTGCACAAAATTATTAACTCCCTTAAAAAGAGAGGACAGTAAATAAGACCATCTGTAAACCAAAAGGAAGACGAGGCTCTAAAATGCATATTTCCTATTTAAACGACTGCATTCTCCCTAGTAGCTAGTTGAGGTCCACTTCACATTTATCTTTTGCAAAATCCACAACAGCACAGGTGCACACATGTAAGCATTCTCTGGAAGTATGAAACCGAAACCACCTCTTAAATAAAAGTAAGGACTTTCACCCACAGATGTAGCTTGTCGAATGACCATGAAACTGGCGTCACAGATCATCTAAGAGTCAAATGAATTTGGATCCAACTTTCACCCAGACTCTACAGAAAGCAAAGTGCGTGTTTGTGTGTGTTTTGTCTATCTGTCAGCTGTGACCTGGATAAGAGATGCAACAAGGACAGGGCAGTGCAGGCTCTTTGTTCAAAATTCCAAATGTGCCCCAAACAGGTTTGCGCTGCCTGATTTTAGTACAGCTGACGGCCGTGAGTGGGGTTTTTAAGCTCCCCGCTTCAAGCAGCAGACTACCCTCCACCGCTCGCAACTCACAAAAAGTCCGAATGAAATTGCAGAAGTGGTGAAAGGGGGCAGCGGGTCTTTTCTAACTGCAGTCCAGAGGTGCATATGTGCTCCCATTGGTAAGCATGGAAACCACAGCTGAGGGAGTGTTCCCAATAACAAGGAAGCCCCACTTCTGAACATGAATTGACTCTGCACCAGCCAAGCTAACTTCAGGCAACTAGCATGGCATAGCTAGTCTGTAGTACTTGTTTCTCACTGGGTACTTAATCTGTAACACCCACCTAATATTCCTAAAAAGTCTTTAGTCATCATTCTTAGCCCCAAGTCAGCAAGACTCTTCATGTACTGATAGGAGATGCTTCTGTATAGATGTACTTTACCTGTTCAATACTAGGTTTCTCAAATGGGGGGCTCTCCAAAGATCCTTCTACAACAGGTTTTCCCATCTGTAGTATACACTTCCTCAAAAGCTGTTAAAAAGAGATTTGTTTAAAAATAAATTCATTTAAAGAAAATCGAAAATTCTTTCTAGTAGCACCTTAGAGACCAACTGAGTTTGTTCCTGGTATGAGCTTTCGTGTGCATGCACACTTCTTCAGATACCAGGAACAAACTCAGTTGGTCTCTAAGGTGCTACTAGAAAGAATTTTCGATTTTGTTTGACTATGGCAGACCAACACGGCTACCCACCTGTAATTTAATTTAAAAGGTTACTAACTAGGGCTGGGTGATAACTGGTTTTCAATATTGCGATATATCACCAGCTAAACATCTCAATGTATCAATATATCACGATATCTGAAATAAGGGAAGGAACTACGCAGGGGGCAAACAGGACAATGTCCTGGCAACTGCTGCTACTTAAGGGTCTAAAACTGACAAATGTTTAAATTATCCATCACCTCATGGTCACTTTCAGCAGCAGGCAAGCCAAAATGGCACCAATGAGACTTTTGGGTTTTGGGTTCTGGCTAATCTGGCAGTCCCAGATTATTTGTATTCACTATGACTCAGCACCATACTTTGGATTGTCCTGAGTACACCATTCAATGAAGCCATCCTGTTTGTGAAAGAACTTCTGCTTGTGCAATGGAACTTTCCCCTTCCTCTCTCCTCCCCACATGCCCCAAATCTGTTCTGCAGGTCCCTGAGGCCTCTGGAGGAGATCTGCAGGGGTCATGGGGGGGAGGCATGTGGCAAGAGAAAAGGGAGGGGAAGAGATCCGTGCACCAAAGGGATGTTTCACTGGATAGAACTATGGTTTGCAACTACAACAATTACCTACAGACTCTACTGTATATAGAGGAAAGGCACTAGAATTACTGTCAAACTAATTGATGGTAACATTGCTCAGTTTTTGCATCAATCTCTATGTATGTTTTACCGCAAGACAGCAGCAGCAGCACTGAATGTATTCCGGGAAACAAAACAAAAACAAAACAAAACGGCAACTTGCCTTGAACAAGTAAAAGTAGACTTGCTTGGTATCTGCATCTTCTTCCTTGTGAACACAGGCAAAAGATACTCGACATCCAGCACAATCCCCAAGAGCCTGTTCATTTTCGTCTCAGATACATTCTCCAAATGGGAAACGTGAGCAGCTAAACAAACAAGTAAATCCAAAGCTTAAAGGGAAAGACCTGAGCAAATGGAAGCATTTATCTGTTCTTTGTTAAATTGGCCTGTCTCGGGAATGGGCAACCGACACACATAAACCAAAGCAAGCTCATGGAGAATCTTTTTTTCAACCCGCTAGAGATGCTATCAAATTTGTTTAAGGTCTCACCAGTAAGAAACTGAAAGACATTAACACATCAAGTATTTTTCACATCCAAACAGTTACCGTCAGATTTACACCCTGCTGTGTTAACCTAAAATCAGTATTTGATGCAGCAAAAGCTGTGTTTATTTTCAATTTTTATGTAACACTTGAAACAATAACAAAATTTCAAATGTAAAAAACCACACAATTAATATTGACTCCCCTTCCCCCCCTTTTCCACCACAAATTCTAATTTCTCCCCATTTTATATCTCAGTATTTTTAACAGCTGAATTTATTCTATTACTGTTAACTTTTTAATGTGCTTGCAATATTTCTCCAAATAATCTGTAAAACATTTCCAATCTTCCTTGAATGGTTTTTTTTTACCCTGATCTCTTACTCTTATCTGTCCATCTTGCCCTTTCTATATATTCTATTAGCTTCGTCTGCCATTCTTCCTTCGCTTGTATTGCATCTTCCCTCCAATTCTGAGCATACACCATTCATGCTGCTGCAAAAACTGTATTATTAGCAGTGGCTCATGGCATGTTGAGGTGGCGATACTCATCTGACCTCCGGTCGGTCGTGTTGCTGCGTCTTACCGAGAGGGGGGGGGGCAAGGCCAGTGCAGAGCGAACACAGTGGTGAAGTCCATTTGTGGCTCCGCTCCTGTAGGGCGTTTGCACTGCACTGACCTCCCTGCCACCCTACTGCTCTACCTCTCAGTAAGTCACAACAACATGACCAACCACAGGGCAGGTGAGCACTACCATCCCACCACACTGTCCACTGCTGATTATTAACCATTATGTGTAGTAAACTATAGAGTAGGGCATGAATCAGTCTTGTTTTCTTCTACCTTTACATCCAGTTTCAGAAAATGTTATCTCTCCTGTCCTTTATAGTGTGCCATTTAAGATTCTCCATAGCTGAGAAAAACATTGATTATCTACTGTGTTGATAGGTCTGGGCAATATATTGATATATAATCCAAAACCAGTTTATAATAATATTATTTAATAATTTATTATTTGTACCACGCCCATCTGGCTGAGCTTCCCCAGCCACTCTGGGAGGCTCCCAAAACGAATGTTAAAACAATACAGCATTAAATATTAAAAACGTCCCTAAACAGGGCTGCCTTCAGATGTCTCTTAAAAATACGATAGCTGCTTATTTCCTTGACCTCTGATGGGAGGGCATTCCACAGGGCGGGTGCCACTACCGAGAAGGCCCTCTGCCTGGTTCCCTGTAGCTTTGCTTCTCACAGTGAGGGAACCGCCAGAAGGCCCTCGGTGCTGGATCTCAGTGTCTGGGCTGAACGATGTAGGTGGAGACGCTCCTTCAGGTATACAGGACCGAGGCCGTTTAGGGCTTTAAAGGTCAACACCAACACTTTGAATTGTGCTCAGAAACGTACTGAGAGCCAATGTTTGAAGTCCATGTTGTGATATTGGTTTCATAATTTTTGACGTGGCAATATATCACAAACCATGCTATGAGAATGTTCCTTACAAATTCATATGTGAGAGATTTCTGTATGTCTGCTAGTAGGAAAGCGATCTGGTTACAGTTTAGATATGTGAGGAGTCCCTAAATTTCTCCAGAATAATACTGTCGATCTGAGATTTCTCACTTATTTCATTCTATGGTGCATTTAGGTCTCAGGGATTTGCAAAAGATTATTTGCAAGATCTCTGGTGTAACTTTGTTGGAACAAATTAGTTCTCCTAAATGTCATCAGGCTACCATAAGAATGCACAGGTGCTATAGCGTAAAAACTTGGGAGCAAAATTATTTCCTAGGCTACAAGAAGCATATCCCTGAGAACCGAAGAAAAGCAAATGCTTCAATGTCTTAGAAGCTTAATAAATGGCAGTTGTAACCATCTAACAGCAGGAGGCTAATTGGGAAATTAGTTACACTGTCATTTTAATGACAGCAGGGTCTGAACTGTGAAGACACTTCTGTTATCAGCTCCTATTCTCAATAGATTATCTATTCTCTCCAAAGGAGAGAGAAAGGAGTCCGACATTTCTGAGCCTGTTCAGACTCAAGGTCTTATTGTCCCTGCAGATCTAACCAAATGTATTCAGTGGCCCTATGCTATTATAAGAAAGCCATTCTGTTTTCCATTCTACGGTATTTAAACTTACCTCCAATCCTCACAAATAAAGAGAATATTAGAGAATACCTTACTACATAGATATTCAGCAATCATTAGCATACTAGTCATAGAAAGCTGTTTTTAATTTTAATATATTTATGTTTTGAGTACGGCAATATTGAATTTTAGAAAACTTGTACATTTTGCAGCATTCTTGTGGAGCTCTGACTCCATTTTTGGTACAAAATTGCCTCCATAGATCTGCTGAAGAAATTGCTAACAAACAACAGCAGAATGGCATGGCATTATCTTTGAATCCTGCTTCTTTGCTACTTCTTGTTTTCCTTACTTAGTTGATCCGCGTAGGTATATGCATAACCTTCGGATTTATTTTGTTTTTGCAGCTGAACACATCTTGAGTCATTTAAATGTATTTTGTACACATTCCTGTGACGTGACAGGAAAACACTGTTCCAAGAGTCTGGCCTGGGAAAGCTATTTCATGCACTGAAATCCTGAATCCTTACCCAAATCCAGGTTGATAGATATAGCAAAACAAGCAGCCATGGAGGGCATTACATTTGAAGAATGGGGGGGGGACCCTATATATGTAATTTGACGTCTTGGCTAATAAGATCAGGTATTTTTGCTTTAAGGTTTCAAACTGCAGCCTTGAAAATAACTTTGGAAACTGCACCATACCGTAAAGTTATTTATGGTGCTTTCCCCCGCTTTTGGTTATTACAAAGAATTTTGAAGTGCTACATGAATCAGGTATTTCATCTTCCTAAAAAAATAAAAATGTGCGAGTTGAGTTATGTCCATGTGCTGCATAATCGCACATAAATGCATATACGTAACAACAAAAATAGGATTGTTGCACCTCACAGTACTTATCATAACAATTACGAATCTAGAACAATAACAGTGATGTGTTTTCCACATAAGGAATTCTGAGTGCAGAACTTGAGTGCCACAATATACTAGAGGCTTGTGTGTGTGTGTGGTGTGTGTGTTTGTTTGTTTGTTTGTTTAAATGATTTTACTACTATCCAGAGTAGGAGCAATAGATAACCATAAATTGCAAAATTCTACTTGAAAATGTTTGCATTACATCCTCTTTATATAATTATTTTACTTTAAAATTGTTTAACTGTAAGAATACCAACAAATAACAATAGAAAAAAGGAGAAGAATGATAACTAAAAGAGAACAAAAATTTATGCATTGTCAGGCCTCTGCAGAACTACTGAACATCTGGTCTCGGTTCTACCCTGTGCTCAGCTGTAACATATTTTCAAATAAACAGTATATTTAGGTCCGTTTGTTTTTTCTTAATTTATTCAATTTACTGTTACCTTTCCTGAACCTTATGGAACTGGGTGGGCTATGAACTTCAATTAAGTGCACCTTGGGAGTGCAGCAATACCAGTACCCAAAACTTTACTGTCGGTCAACTTTCGTATTTGGTTTGTTATGTGCTTAAGCCAAAATTGTTGTTTTGTTTTATTGCGATAACTGAATTTATTCTGTATTTGCTTAATTGCTGGATTTTGTTATTTTGAATAATAACAATTCTGAACAATTTGTGGTTGTTTTTTTTTTTTAATGTTTCTCCATTTTAATGTTGCAAATGGGTTTGCTGTAAGCCGCTTTTGGGCACAGGCTTTCTGTGGGAAAAGCGGCGTATAAGTAATAAATAATAAACAGAAATTCCAGAAGAGAATGCTACAAAACCTACCTAGTGCGTGATTACAGCTACGACATGGTTCGTTAAGACTCACAACCGCCTGCTGTAGTTCTGCTCTGGGTGGAGTTGGAGGCGGGTTAGGGTTTTTCCAGCCATTACATTTACAAGATTCCTCAGCCTGTAATTTTAAGAAAGTGGGGGGGGGTGGGGAATAGGGAGAGAGAGAGAGAGAGAGAGAGAGAGAGAGAGAGAGAGAGATTGAGATTGTACGAGTTTAGAGAATGTATCAACATTCCCCATATCTCTAGTAATGCTAGGAAATGAGAGCTTCTACATTGCCACAACAAAGCTATTTTCTTGACTTCTGTAAGATGCGCTTGTGTTTATACACAAACACAGAACAAGAACATAAGAAAAGTCCTTCTGGATCAATCACATTCCTATGGTAAGCCTGAAAAGCAAGACCTGAGCCCAACCGTTCTCAACCCACTTGTGATTCCAAGCAACTGGAATTCACTGGCTCTGACAATGGAGATAAAAGCATAGCTATCATTGCTAGTAGCCATCTTCTATGGATGTAAATACAGAATATTATTCTAAGCTCCTGCTCAAGTTAAGGGGGAAAGATGATGATATTCACCTGCATCCCACAAACATCTGCTCATAGCTGTCAACTTTTCCCTTTTCTTGCAAGGAATTCTATTTGGAATAAGGGAATTTCCCTTAAAAGGGGGAAAGGTTGACAGCTATGCATCTGCTACGAAGGGCTGGAACAGCCTGACGGAAAATAAGTACCGGTACCGGTAAAACCCTACCACCTATCATGAATGGAAGCCTCTGCTGGATCGTAGCCCCTTCACAAAAGAGTAACTCCAGATCTAAGCCATTACAGTATATAAAGATTACATACAGTATATTCTATATGCAAATTATACATTAGATGTGGAAGAAGTACTGGCTGAAAAAAAGTAGGCAACATCGTCAAAGGATCATTCTCCTAGCCATTAATGAACCAAAAGCTAAAATGCAGTTCTGGGCATGTGTTACATCTAATCATGATGTTATAGGTCAATGTTTTCTCACCCTTAAATGATTACACGTGCCAGAAACACTGTGGATTTCTACTAGGAAATTCCCATACATTTTAATGAAAACTTCCACAAAGGTTAGCATTAAACCTTTCATCTGTTTTTGTTTTTCCTGGAGGCCACCATCATTCTCGCTATCCCAAACGTAACATGCAGACAAAGCCTGGCATTGCTACTGAAGGAATTCAGTATTTTTTTAAATTAATAAAACACATCATAACACGCCAACACCATAGTTTTAGAGATACATACTGAAAAATTTCCTATTAATATTTTAGTAGCTTGGACTACGCTATTTATGCTAGTAATGTGCTTTCGAACATACTACATATATTACAGGAATCTGCAAACCCACAAAAAAACCTACTATCTTGCAGTCTTTCGTGTCTCAATAAGATCAGGCTTTCCCTCTGATCCACGTCTGGATTTTGTTACCTCCCAGTTTAGGAGTTCTAACAGAAAGATCACTAGAATCTGTAACTTTTCATGTTTCAGAGCAGAACACATCTGAAAGTTGTGCCAAAGCAACTTCCTTCCAACAACCATTTGTTTTATTTCACTTGCATGACAAATCTGTTGAACATCACAATGTGTTCATTTATTTATTTGCCCTTGGTGTGAACTCTGTGTATGTGTATGATTGTTTTTGTGTGTGGAGGGGAACTGTTTGTTTGTTTGTTTGTTTTACTAAGTATGCCTGCTTTTAAAAAAACATTGGAAGGGTTGCTTCCCAGGTTTGTAAAGGGTAAGCTTGCTTCTGTGGATCTGTAAATCACTGCTATAAGAAAAATAAATTTAAAAGCCTCTGTATGGCTCTCTCTCTCTCTCTCTCCTTCTCCCAAATATGAATAAGCACTTGATTTTTGAACACTGTGCCATAATTATCCCAGAGCCCCAAACCCATAAAGACTGAGTACCTACACAAAAATGTAGCACTACACACTAATTAGCATCAGAGATGCAAACAGATGTACCAATATTGTAGTCGGAAGAGCTAAACTGCCAGGAACGAATACCAACCCTCCTACAGGAACGGAGGGGGGGGGGGAAGTGTTTTGTTTTGCTGGCAGGCATTCGTTGCAGCTCTCAGTTTTATTTCCAGCAAGCTAATTCTTGTTAAACAACCAATCTCGGGTTCCGAAAAGGAAGCAATTCGGAGCAGGGATGCTCCTATGCTTCTGAAGGCACCCTGTATCGAAGCCACTAAGGGCTTTAAAGATGAAAAGGAGCACTTTGAATGGTGCTAGGAAACAAACTGGAAGTCAGTAAGGTTCTTTCAGCACAGGTGCCTCCACCAGCACAAGCCGCTGTGTTTTGTTCTGAGTGGTTTTCAAAGGCAGCAAATGGCATTCAGATCCAGCATTCTTGCTGAGGCCATATGCCTTCTGTTTCTTGACCCCAGCAGTGAAAATATTTTGCCTCAATAGTGAGTGCAGCATTCCTAAGGAGTTCAAATTACGCCCTGCAGAGTGGCTTTTGAGTCTTTCGCAATGTTTCCTCTCTCTCGTGCAACTCAATAAAATGTCACTCCTCTGCTTTTCATTAGGAAGAATGTATGAAATTACCTCTTTTTGAGAACTTGAGAGTGATGGAAAGGAGCTGGGAGAGTAGTTTAAAAAATATTTAGTTTCTCTGAAGTGCCAACGTTATGAAACATTGTACAAATTGTACAGTATGTATATGAGGTAAGAAATAATGGCTGTGGGTGCTTAATAGCAGGGGTAGACAACGTGGTCTCCTCCAGATTGTTGTACTCCAATTCAAGAGAGCCAGCCTGTCTCCTCAGGTTGCACAAGCTAGAAGCAAGAGGTGCAGAGAACTTGCTGTTGATTCAGCTCATGCAGGAGATAGCTCAGTTGGTTAGAGTGTGGTGCTGATAATGTCAAGGTTGCAGGTTCAATCCCCGTATGGGATAGCTGCATATTCCTGCATTGTAGGGGCTTGGACTAGATCAGAGGTCCCCAAACTTACCTGCCCCTGGGCCGGTTCCTCTGGCGCTGATTGCATGGCGCGCACTCGCTTTTTCCGGGTTGGTGCGGCACCGAAAATAGCTTGTGCGCATGCACAAGTGTCATTTCCGGTGCACTTCTGGTGCGGCACTGGAAATAGCGCGTGCGCACGGGCCTCCGCAGACCCGGAAGTGCACCAGAAATGACGCTTTGCGCATGCGCAAAAGCTATTCCGGTGCTGCACCGCATCAGAAGTGCGCTGGAAATGACGCTTGCGCATGCACACAAGCTATTTCCAGTGCCGCGCCGACCCAGAGATGGGCAGCCGCGCCGGTAAGAGCGGGCAGCGGGTGGCGTATAATTGGCTGGCACGGGCCGTATCCAGCCCGCGGGCCTTAGTTTGGGGACCCCTGGACTAGATGATTCTCAAGGGTCCCTTCCAACTCTAACATTCTATGATTCTATGTACATTCCACTGGTAAGTACTGCATAAAAATAAGATACAACAAACTCTGCATTGATTATGTCTGCTTTAGAGTATTCCACAGACTTCACTCCACTTGGACAATGATCATCACTCTCTTAACAAAGGAAGATAGCATACAATTCAATACAAATCAATATGGCTAACCTGATCCAAAACACCCACCAACCCCACTCACACAGGAAACCAAAGATCACCACAGCCAACCACAAATGAACAATCACACCCTATGCCAACCCCGGCCTCTCTCACCGCCAAAGGAGAACAAGTGAACAACAGAGAACCTACACAAACAATGCTGACACCAAACCCTACTCATATTAAGTAAAATAAAAACATCGTCACCCCACCCCACCTATCTCCCCATCCCACCCACCTCTCTCCCCTTTTCTTCCTAATGTCTCAACAACAAAAACTGATTTGCAAAAATGTTATATGGAAAAATACGAGAGACATATTGCACTACCTTTGTAAATCAAGAAAATCCTTAATAAAAATATTTTAAAAAAACAAAGGACGATTAGTCATGCTAAGGGATGATTAAACAGACAAGGAACTATTGCTGAAAATGGCACCCCTGTGCTGAGCTCCACTCCCTCAGAATATGCAGGGTGAGGCCACCACATTGTGAATTTCTGACCCATGTTAGCAGGAAAATGTAGGACATAATTATGACAGCAGAATAAGAGCAAGCGATCCTACATGTTTGGGGGAAAACTCAACAGGATAATGCCATTTGGGAAGTGGAGTGTAATGCCCTCAGCATTCAGCCCATGAACTCAGTCAAGCCAAAGTACTTAGCTGAGCACGTCTTTGTTTTCTATAATTTACCAATTAACTGGATCATTGTGTAACTTTGCATTACCACTTTCCTTAAACTGAAACTCTAATCAATGAGGAGTCTTGGCTCTCATGAGTCGCCCACATTGGAAAATAAATTACTGTATGGATTTGGTTTATGCTGAACATTTTTCTAATGATATGTGCTAGCACAATATATGGATTGCAGATTATATACACCACTCTCAAAGACCACTGTGATTAATCTATATATTCGCCACATGTCTAATTATATCTTCTAATAAGTAGTAAACAGTGAAGTGCTAATAATTAGGAAGATTAATGTAATAATGTTTTGGCTGTGATCCAGAGAGCTGTGAATCTACTTCTGTAAGCACAGAAGGACTGTATTTACTGCCTGACAAGCTGTTCTTGAAAACCAGAGAGTTTCAGAATGAGTAGGCTGCTGCTGCACCAAAGAGAGATTTAAGTGGTGAATTCAGGCTTACCCAAAGAAACTCTCACGATCGCAGTCTCCAAAGGTGTTTACGACAACAGGGATGTTTAGTTTCCATTGAGATAGACACACAAATAATGAGACGGAGAGCACAAGTATTCAATTACTATCTTTCACATCTGAGACCTCCGGTACCGAAGTACATAAGCTATGTGCACAAAGTCCTCAGTTCAAATCCAAAGGTCAAACTACAAGTGCACTGTTGGAAATCACGTCAAGAGTTTTACAATTCAGAATCACAGGCTTGGGGGGGGGCATCATTTAACATGCAGATGAGGGACCTTTTATTCCCATCTCAGTCACATGCCAGTGGTGTTGCGGGCAAAACGCAAAAGTGGTTAGAGCAACAATGTGATTTTTTTTACCTTTGGACAGTAGGCTTGTTCTATATACATCTCTCTCTATCCTCCATCCAGGCAAGAAAAAACAATGGATTTTTTGTTGTTTTAAGAAACACTTCCAAAAATGAACATTCCCAGTATCTCCAGGACTATTCGTGCATCACCAAATGGGCATGCTTCCTTATCTGCACCCATCCAACTATCTGCCATCTGCCCCAGTTTTTCCTGTAATTTTCCGATCCCTTCAGCCCTAACTGATGCTTCCAATTTGTTAAAAGTAAGCAAGTTATGGAGTTGCAAAGATTAATTCCTCATATTAATTACTGCTGTCAAACAAACAGCGCATAAAGAAGGATGAGATGTGGATATCCATGGACGAGAGAGAAGCAGACTCATGTTAAACTGTGCAACATGACAAATAGAGACACTTGGAAATCCGACTCAAAGTATAAGATTAGATAGATAGATGATTAGATAGATAGATTAGATGATAGATAGATAGATAGATAGATAGATAGATAGATAGATAGATAGATAGATAGATCCCCTTTCTGCCATTACATTTATGGCTACATAAATGCTTGGGAGGGGAGCAGAAATGAGTTTGCTAGGTCTGCCCCCATTGACATTCTGGTCGCGCTTTAATTTGGGGAAGATTATCTTCTAGAGTGCAATGCCTTCTAAAAAGCTCTCCAAACACATTTTAGAACCCTAGAAACTCAGGGTTCTAAAATGTGTCAGGAGCCTCCATAAGGATTGGAGGCCCCCCACTTCAGAGCCGGCCCCCACAAGTTGGAGGGTGACGGGAACTGTTGCAGGGTGGGGGCTAATTATTTTTTCCCTGCTGCCCCCCCCATAAGTGTTTACCTAACTACAAAGCTAACCCACTAAAGAGGACTAAAAGACAAACTGCATTCATTTACAGCTTATGCTTAATGCTTAAACGAAAATAAACTTTCGGATCTGAGAACTTTTGAAATCCGTCTAGAAAGGAACCAGTGGGCTATACTCTCAAGAGTAGACCACCCCCACAAATCAGTAGACTTAAGTTACTCCACTGATTCCAATGGATCTACTCTTGAGTATGACTTACAACCTGCTGGTTATTTTCATTTCCGACCCTCTTAAGACATTATGCAGAAACCTCCAAATGCATGCCAGTTATTAAAAAAAAACCAACCAGAAACAGTGGCATTTACTTTAACTGCTTTCGGGCTTGCCTACAAAGGGGTGGTTCAAAAGGATTTTCTGATTTGAAATTTACCCTTTGACACTGAAGAGTATTTGGAGACATTGTACACTGAACCACTCTAATCTAAGAGGAGTGAACTCCATTATGTAAAGTTCACAGGAAGTATTAGTTCCCAAACATAGGAACATCTCAGTACCCCAACGCTACAGCACTTTTAAGGCTTTTGTTCGGAGGAAGCCAACACAGTGCTGTCCAGATGTTGTAGACTACAACTTCCATCTTCCCTGACCATTGGCCGTGCTGGCTGAGGCTAATGTGATTTGTAGTCCATCAACATCTAGAGGGAACCAGAGTGCACTGGTGACTAGAGTGAAATTCGCAGCCAATTCACTATAAATTACTTTTAAGTAAACTTGTCTAGAGCCAAGTTGCAGGTGTACAAATGTTTTAACGAACAGTTTCCTCTATTCAACCTCACAACATAGGGTTGTCTCATGGACTAATTTATCAATGGAAAACTTTTGTCCCTGTTCTAGCTGTATGATTATTATTACTCCTAGTACCCACACAGACTATTACTGCATGACTCAGGGTATTGGAATGACAGGAGGCAGAGAGAGTTCCAGCAGGAAACTAGCATCTTTTGAAGTATTATTTCCACTGCAGTATTGGAATGTAGGGGATCAAAGCCAAATTATTTAAATTCTTGTCCCCTATTGTCACTAAGCTTGTATCAGCTAAGTCTAAATCTAACCAAAACTGTTCCCCATTTACACACACACCCCACCTGTTGTTTCCTCTACGTTAAACTTTAGGTTGTACGCTACTTGGAACAGAGAGCAGTACACCATGTAAGCAATGTGCCAGAACGTTGACATATATGTATATGCATTATTTAATGGCATTATTCTGCCAGTTTTACTAGCTCCTAATGCCTCATTGCCCTTATCGCCACGCTAAATATTGCTGGTTGGAGGGACATGACGAGGTTAACTCTTCATTTTTTTTTTACTTTTGTGTGCAGAGCACAGGGATCAGGCAGCAACTTCTAATGAAGTTTCCATCCAGTCCTACCTAATCTTATGATGATTTGGCCATTTTTAACAAGCGGGTCATCCTGCGCACATTATCAGTGTTAAAAACAATTCTAGTCAAAGAGCAACATTTTTATTTTATTTTAAGAAACTTCAGAGTACTAAAATGTTTCACAGCAAATTCTGAGGGTCAAACTATGCGTTAAATACACGGTGTACAACTACTATTTAAATTAATAGTATGTGTATGTGGAGGGGCGTTGTAATCCAGAATTCCTGGCACAGGGAGGAGAGATTAAACCCTTCCTCACATCCTGACAGAATGCATCCCTCCCTCATGGGTGGCGCTGTGGTCTAAACCACTGAGCCTCTTGGGCTTACTGATCAGAAGGTCAGCGGTTCGAATCCCCGCGACGGGGTGAGCTCCCGTTGCTCTGTCCCAGCTCCTGCCCACCTAGCAGTTTGAAAGCACACCAGTGCACTTATATAAAAAGGTACCACTGTGGCATAAACGGTGTTTCCGTGTGCTCTGGTTTCCGTCATGGTGTTTCGTTGCACCAGAAGTGGTTTAGTCATGCTGGCTACATGACCCAGAAAGCTGTCTGCGGACAAACGCCAGCTCCCTCAGCCTAAAAGCGAGATGAGCGCTACAACCCCATAATCGCCTTTGACTGGACTTAACTGTCCTGGGGTCCTTTACATTTTTTACCTTATTTTTTTTTAGCTTGGCAGGGGGAGGGGAAGCTGTCACTGGGGACTGGGCAGTGGCAAGGACTTTTATTGGGAATGCTGAGAAAAGGTCTTTGTAATCTTATCTTCAGATTGCAGAGGGGGTGAAGGCCACACCCAAGCAAAAAGAAGGTGCTGTCAATCTTATCTCGCTAGAGAATACACTGTGTATTCCAAATATGCTTGTTTCATTCACACACTGCAGTATGAGGTATACAAACCTAGCCTTAGATGTAGCCTTGAGTGTTTGCAAACCAGTGTGATAAAGTGGGTTTGAATACTGGACTAAGACTTCAGAGAAACTGAAACCCAGCCACCCACCCTCCCTCACAGAGTGCAATTGGGCCAGGCACCTACTTTAGTTAGGCTGTTCTAAGGATAAAATGAGCAAGGGGGAAGATGCACCACAATGAGATTCCTGGAGAGAGAAAATGATAAAAATGAAATAAATAATTTCCAAATTATTCTTGCTTCAAGTTACTGCATCTAGCTCATTTTTACTGTAATAAAGGAGAAGAGCAGGGGAAGATCCTTCACCTGTGTTCTCCGGTGGCTGAGCTTTGAGCTTCTCCTACTATTGGTAATCTGGGTTTCCCCGTCAGCTACAGGCTGCAAAAAAGGAACAAGCCACGGTCTCCGCCTCCTTCAGCTGTCATCCTGTCAAAACAAAGGCTCTGTTGCCAAGACCAGGAGAGGGAAGGGGGGGGGGGAGAGAGAGAGCTTGGGAGGAGTTACAGCTCAAAGCGCCCAATCCAAGCTTCTCCTGCTCCACTCTCCTCCCCAAGTACACTGGCACTGCACACAACTGGATACAGAGTGCTGGAATGGCTTTCTTGTGCAAACAAAAAGAAAGGGGGGTTGTTTATCTCTTCAAACAGACACACACAGCAGGCACTTAAAGGAGTTTGTCTCTGAGCTCAATCCTGTGTTTACATGGCAAGCAGCTGGGGCACCATTTTACCAAGCAAATACTGTAGTAGAGTAAAAACAACGGCTGGCATAACCTGCTGGGCCTGAGTTTTCCTTTCTTCTGAAAACACAATGTTCTCCCTGGTTTCCCTCCCCCACTCCCCCATCTCTCCATATCACTTTCTCCAAAAAGATGCACTGACATCTCGCCTTTTTGAAGTGCCTGCATTTGCTTTACAACTGCCTGCAAATTGGTTCTTTTCCCTCCCTGTGTAGAGAACTGCAGAACATCTCCACTTAAACACGCACAGTCTTGCCATGGTGCTTCCTTAAAAACAGAGCAGGGCAAGTAAGGGGTTTTTTGGAAAGACCTTCCATTGGGCTGTCAAGTAGAAATGAGTCATACAGAAACTGAAGGCAGACAAAGTACAGTACAGGGAAGGCTGAATTTCACCCAGTTCTGAAAGATGTCTCTCATGCCAAGCCTGGGACATATGGCACTGGCTCAAGCAAAGAACTGAGCAGCTCTAGCCATGCACAAAGTGCAAAGTACTCCCCTTCCCTTATTTAATCACAACCTGTTCCACAATATGGATTGGGGAAGGGATTTGGTTTGGATTATACCTTCAGGCGCAGTCCAAGTCTGTGGTTTTGTATCTGTACAATGGGAGCCTGGTCAAGTACAAACGTATTGCCATAGAAACAATTTGTTAGTGATGCCTCCAGCCCCTAGAGGACGATAGGCCAGGGATGGATAGCTCAGTTGGTTAGAGCTCGGTGCTGATAATGCCAAGGTTGCAGGTTTGATCCCCATATGGGACAGCTGCATATTCTTGCATTGCAGGGGGTTGGACTAGATGATGCTCAGGGTCACTTCCAGCTCTACAATTCTACTCTGAGAGAGACTTGTATGGAGCTGGGAAAATACAGAGGCTTGACTTGCTCTCTGTGCTGTAACCGAAGCTAGGAGGCAAGGGTCCCTGGAGACCTAACGGGGTATTAAAATCTGTTGGAATGTTAATGCTGCGAGTCCTTCTATCTTATGCTCAGGTTGTGTAAATGTGGAGGGAAAACCATATTTCAAAAAGACACCACAGTGACCTTCATGCCAAAGAAACTGAACCCAAGATAAGCTCTGGCACTCCTAAAGTATCCCAATGTCAGAGACTGTTTGTGTGTGTTATTATAATTACAATTAATGTATTATTTGCATTCTGAACCAACATTTCAAGACGATTTGCTCTTATGATAACTGATAACAGTTAAAACACACACACACACACACACACACAGAGAGAGAGAGAGAGTATATTAAAAAGACTAAAACCCTACCAACAAGCAGGCACTTGTGGTAAAGAACCCTTCACCCAGCTGGGAAAGGCTGTTGGAACAAAAATGTGTCCAAATCTTTCCAGAAAGTGTAGATCAGGGGTAGGCAACCTAAGGCCCGTGGGCCAGATGCGACCCAATCGCCTTCTTAATCCGACCTGCGGATGGTCTGGGAATCAGTGTGTTTTTACATGAGTAGAATGTATCCTTTTTATTTAAAATGCATCTCTGGGTTATTTGTGGGGCCTGCCTGGTGTTTTTACATGAGTAGAATTTGTGCTTTTATTTAAAATGCGTCTCTGGGTTATTTGTGGGACATAGGAATTCGTTCATTTAAAAAAAAAAAAATATAGTCCGGTCCACCACATGGTCTGAGGGATGGTGGACCAGCCCATGGCTTGAAAAGGTTGCTGACCCCTGGTGCATAGCTGTCAACCTTTCCCTTTTTTTGCGGGAAATTCCCTTATTATAGCATTGGGAAACAGCAGGGAGGGTTGACAGCTATGCCCTGGTGTAGATAATACGCACCTGTCATATTCACAGGACAGGGCAACCACACAAAACACCCTGCTCCAAGTTACTGGGGTGTGCGCTTCTGAGAGCTTTGGAACTTGAAGGAGAAACTGTCCCACAGACAGAAGGCGAAGCAATCTACTGGGAGTATGAGAAATAAGGCAGTCTCTCAAAGAATCTGGTCCTAAGCTGTACAGGGACTTATGTGCATATCAACACCTTGAACTTGGCCAAGTAGCAGATTGGCAGCCTGTGCAAATCCCTCAAGCAAGGTGTCACATACTGGCAGTAGTTTGTCTCCAACCTCGGCAACCACTTTCTACACCAGCTGCAGCCTCCAGGCCAACCCGGAGGGCAGCCCCACACAGAGTGCACTGCAGTAATCCAACCCCATGACAACATAATACTAGTTACAGGTAGGTAGCCGTGTTGGTCTGCCACAGCCGAAACAAAAAAATCCTTCTAGTAGCACCTTAGAGACCAACTAAGTTTGTTATTGGTATGAGCTTTCGTGTGCATGCACACTTCTTCAGAAATTAGTTGGTCTCTAAAAAAAAATTTTTTTTGTTTCAACATAATACTGAGCACCATGAGCCAGTTAACCCACAATAACTACCAACCCCAAGCTCCCCAACAATGCAGCCTAGAAACATCATCACAGTTAACAACGGACCTTGCAAGAGCTAATGGGAAATGATCCTTTTTTTTTTTCCTTTTCAGCTACGCTGGCATGCATGCATGCATGAACTAATCCGAATCAGGCGATCGTGCAACGAAACATAGCTACAGGTCAGGAAGAAGAAAATTAAGCAAATCGCTGCTTCCCCAACGAGCAACCTGTTGCCAGGCTGCCTTAAGTGGGAGAGGCAGGAATAAAAACAAACGTGTGCGCGTGCGTGCACGCGCACATCCACCCACCCCCCTCCCCGCACACGCACTCACCGGTGCAGCCGTTCCATTTTTTAAGGGCCTCCTATTCGCTCCAGTTTCCAAACGGGCCGAAGGAGTAGCCCAGCCGGCAGCTCCGGCGCCTCCCCTTCTGATGGCAACTAGCAAACGGCAACAGCGGCAACGCTGGACGCCCCCTGGGGGCGGCAAGAGAACAGGGCGACGTCTACGGATGGATGCCGCTGCCGAGTCCCTTATTATTATTATTATTATTATTATTATTATTATTATTATTATTATTATTATATGTTATTTTTTGTTTCCCCCCCCCCCCAAAAAAAAAAACCCCGCGCCGGGCGGCTTACCTTGCAGGCGGAGTAGACGCCCAGTTTCTCCAGCTTCTTGGCGCGCGGTGCGGCGCGGAGCTGCGCCTTCTTCCCTACGACGCGAGCCGAGCCAGGGCCGCCACTGCCCGGGCCGCCGCCGCCGCCTCCTCCTCCAGCTGCAGCAGCAGCCGCCGCCGCCACAGGGCTCTCGGCAGTCGCGGCGGCCCGGACGGGTCCGCAAGCGGCCAGCCCTCCGGCGGCAGGGGAGCCCTGCTGCAGCGCTCCGTTGCCGCCGCCGCCGCCGCCGTTCCCCCCGCCGACCGCGGCTGCTGTGGTGGCGGAGGACGCCGCGGCGGCTCCCGCCCCGGCCGCGGCCGCGCCAGCCTCAGCCATGCCGCAGCCCGGCCGGCACGACGAGGCTCGCCGCCAGGCTCCTCACCCAGTTGCCCGGCTCGGTGCGCCCGTCGAGCGAGCGCGCTGGATGGAGCCTCCCCTTTTCTCCGCTGCTGCCGCCGCCGCCGCCGGCTGCTCCCTCCGGAGGGAGGGAAGGAGGGGACAGGGCCGCACCGCGGGCGGGTCCTGCTGGGCGGAGAGGAGGAGGCGGAGGCGCCGCTAAGAAGAAGCCAGCGGGGAGGAGGGGAAGGCGACGGACATGTTGTTGCTGCCAGCGAGCCCGGCTTCTGCTGTCACCGCCCGGCAGCCCAGGAGGAGGAGGGAAGGCGGGCGGCCGTGTGGCCTGCCTGGCCCTTCCTTCCCTCCTTGCCTGGGAAGCGGCGCAGTGGCGTCTCCGACGGTCCTGGCCATAAAGCGCGCCAAGTGCCTCAGCTGCTCAGATTTGCCCGTCCAGGTCGCGCTTCTTCGTGGCCCCGTGGAAGAATTTAAGCAACAGTTCCAGAGGGCATCTCTCTCTGAGGAGAACTTGTGGCGGGTGTCTGCCACTGCGGTGTCCCCTCAGGCTCAGGGCAAGTCATAAAGAGGAAGTACTGTAGAAGAGTCCTCCTCCGGCACTTAAAAAAATAATAAAATAAAGCAACCAGTGCGACATATACAGTAAATCTGTCAGGCTTTCAAGCGCCACAGAGCTCCTGAGCGGCGGGCGGGTCTGCTCTTTTGCTAAGCGGCTTCTCCCGCTTCAGTCTGAGCGCGCTTGCAGATGCGATTCATGGGGGAAGGAGGACAGCGACTTTGGGAAGCCGCCAATCCTGCAAACTGCAATCCACAGCTGCCCCCCAACGTGTTTCTAGGGTTAAGCGAGCACGAGTGGCGTCGAAGCGCGCCCGCTTTCCTTTTCCTTTCCCTCGAGGGGATTGCAGTTTTTAGGACCGGGGAAGGAAGAAGGAGCCTTCTTTTTTTTAAGAGCACTCCGCTCGTTGTTATTTGTTATTTTATCTTCAACCAAGTAGTTTTAAAGCTGGGGTCTTCGCAAAGAATCCATGATGCAATTGGTCAGTTAAGTATTTTTATTTATTTACTTGAATGGGGGGGCAGCTGCACCCCCTGGCTACATCCATGCTGGAAACCTAATGGGGGAGCAACTTCTATTGGAGTGTTAATGCTGTGAGTCCTTCCATCTCATTCTTAGATTGTATACATGTGTAAATAGAGCAATGTGACAAAAAAAAAACCCCACCACAGTCTCCAGGGACCATTACAAGGAAATCTAAACCAAAGTAGGTACCCTTGAAGTCTCTCATAATTTGCAGTGTGTGTGTGTAACAATATGCACACTTAGGTGTAAGGTCCATTGAATTTAAGAGACTTTAGGATTGCATTGTAATCTTAGGATGCCACAGACTTTATCTCATATGAGGATTATGGAACAGAGCTTTGATACAATGGCAGGTTAATAATGGGCAGGTTAATGCAGAAGCAAACATTCATTCAGCTACCTGCATAGGGTTTTCAAGGTAAACACCAATTCTTGAATTGGACTCCACTGGAGTTCTTAAAGTGCTTATACAATATATTTAGTCTCAGTTTATACAATATGCAATTGCAGTTTCATTGTCACAGTGAATTAATCCACATAAATTGGTTTAATCAGTATGAAACAGAAGGAGAAACGGACATACAGTGGTACCTCGGTTTAAGAACAGTCTGGTTTAAGAACGATTTGGTTTACAAACTCCGCAAAACCAGAAATAGTGTCCTGGTTTGAGAACTTTGCCTCGGTCTAAAAACGGAATCCGAACGGTGGAAGGGCACTGGCGGCAGGAGGCCTCATTAGGGAAAGCGCACCTCGGTTTAAGAACGGTTTTGGTATAAGAACGGACTTCCGGAACGGATTAAGTTCATAAACCAAGGCACCACTGTATAGTGATTTGTAAGTGGCTTTGCAGGTAACAGTGTAAAAGAGGAAATGTAAGTTCCATTATGTTCTGACAAAAAGTACAATATAGCAGAGCGATACTGAATTGACATCCCTCCCTCATCTTGAGGTGGTGATTATTGCAAGCAACATGTGCTGAGGACTATGACACGGTACCCCTCAAGACCTGTTCACAAGACAACTGCTACAGGATTGTTGTTTTTGCGGGGGGGGGGGAGCGTTTCTTGATCACATTCCTTGGAAAATACAGAGGCTCTGTAGCGCCACCCACACCTTTTAATCTTGCTTCTTAGACAAACCAGAACAGCATCTTAGTGGCTAAGGATACGGTTACTATAGTAATAACTGTAAACACTGGAAAGGCACCGCCAATCCTGTCCCAGTGTTCCAAAAGCAACAGAGGGAAATGGTTTCCGAAGAATCCACAACTTCCTAGGAGTCAAAGGTATATTTTTTACAGAATTTCATTGAGTAAAACTTTATTATTTATTTCTACTTTTCAGATATATACATTTCACTGATTTTCCAATTATTTTGACATTTTAAATCTTGACTTCCTCCCCCCTCTCTGCTGTTCCTTGCATTTATTTTTAATATCTTCTGCATATCCAAATTAACTTGACTTATTTACTTATCTTCTTTAAGTATATACTCTTATATAAGTGCAGGTTACTACAATAATCCTGCCAGTGTTTTTATCTGTTTACAATTCATCTTGTAAATATTCAATAAACCATTTCCATTCTTTTTTAAAAAAGTTTGTTGTCTTGATTTCTTATTCTCCCAGTAAGTTTCGCCATTTCTGCATATGCCATAAGTTTTTGTATCCATTCTTCCTTTGCTGGGACTTCTGGTTCTTTCTATTTTGGGGCAAATAGCATTCTTGCCGCTGTAGTCGCATACATGAATAAGTTTCTATACGATTTAAGTATAGAATTCCCAAGAGAAAGCCTTATGGGGTTTTTACAAATGTTATTTTAAACATCCTTTTCATTTCATTGTATATCATTTCCCATTGAGTAAAACTTTAAACAAACAAACAAACGAATGAATGAATGTAAGCAAAGCTGTGATTTAGCACATGCTGAGCAAACAGTATAAAACTGAGGACTGAAGACACCTTAGCACAAAGATATAAATGAGAATCAGAAAAATCATTGTAAGTGGAACTGGAAGACTGAAGAGTTATCGTTAAACGTCTTTTTAGGAGCACCTTTCTAACTAAGCTAAAAAGTGGCTCATCCCAAAGGCAACGACCAATACAAACCATAAGAAAATAGGTTTGTTTGTTTCTTAAGTAACTGTTTCCAGATGTTCAAATTCCCTGGACTTGCTTGCAGTTCAGGAGGTGGGCTCATGAAGAAAAGTGGTCCCTGGGTATTGTCTTGCCCAAGGTTCCTCCAAGATCTGGAAATGACACTAACTTTTGGACTTGTATGGAGATACCTGGCTTTGAAGCCCCACTTCTCATGAAGGTAATTTTGAATCAGTCAATACAGACTCAGCTGAAACCACCCTTTCATTGCTTATTCAGTTCACCAGAGTTTGCTCTTGATTTCTTCTAGAGCATCACTATTTGATCAAATAGGCTATTTAATCTTTTTTTTTAAAGAACCCTTTCATAAAATTGTAGAGTTGGAAGGGGTCCCAAGAGTCCAACCCCCTGCAATGCAGGAATTGCACATAAAGAATCCCTGACAGATGGCCATCCAACTGCTGTTTATAAACCAAGGAAGGAGAGTCCACCACCTTTCAAGGTAATCCATTCCACCATTGAGGCAGTTATTAGAAAGCTCTTCCTAAAGTTTAGTCAGAATCTCCTTTCTTGTCATTTGGCTCCATTGGTCGAGTCCTACCTTCTGAAGCAGCAAGAAAACAAACTTGCTCTATCTTCCATGTGACTGACAGCCCTTCAAAACTAATAATTGCCACAGTTAAAAAGACAGTACTTTAAAAATAAAAACCAAGATGACTTTAACAATTAAACACTAGCTTAAAACAGTCGTTTTGTCTTTCACATACAGGAGAATGATTTCCAGGATGAAGCCTGCTACAATATACAGGCACATGATCTAAGAACAAGAAATGTATGGTTCCCCCACCACTACCTTCAGTATGATATTCCCACCCCCTTGTATGTTGATTTGTGCAAATTCGATTGATTCATTAATATTTCCTTCATTTGGTTACAGCCCTAGTTTCTACTACGCTTCCTGAGGTGAACTATTTCCCAATCCATCAGACAAGTAAGTACATATTCCATGTTCTGTCCTCAGTTGCCGACCAAGTGGCCATCAAGGAAATTATCCAAATGTGGAGACCATGAAGCAGCTGACTGTGGAGAGCAGTTACTCATGTGAAGGAGCCTTTAAGTAGCCTCTGCCTGGCATTTTTATTCTGTGTGAGGTTCCTTCTGCTGAAAGTAAAGGCCCCGAGATTACATCAAATATTATAGTATTTGGAGTTACTAAAATCTTTCTATATCTGAAACAAAGTAATTCAAACACTTCATATGGTTGTACAGGTAGTTTAAGATTAAAAGGATAGGGCAACTTTATCACTGTTATTGTTCTGCTCTTGCAAATCTTTACAAAGGAGCTCTGCTCAGCTCAGTTACGGAAAAGCTAGTTCCCCTCCCCATTGTCAATCACTTTGTGTGGGTTTTTTGGGGGGGTGGGAAACTCTAATTTATTCTGGGGAAATAGCACTGTTGACACACCATGTAAATATGCCCTGTTACACTATAAAGACAGCAATGCCCCACAACTTTACATATATTTGAAATTGTGCACTCCCGCTGATCATATCTCCCCCGCCCGTCCCTATCATATATTTTTTTAATGTGAACAGTAAATACATAGGGTTGCCATATTTCAAAAAGTGACAATCCAGATGCAAAAGTTGTTTACCTTTTATTTGTATGCCACCTTTCCACAGTTCAAATCATGCTCCAAGCGGCTTACAACAGGGGGAAAATAATAACTAGGTAAAGGTAAAGAGACTCCTGACCATTAGGTCCAGTTGTGTCCGAATCTGGGGTTGCGGCGCTCATCTCGCTTTACTGGCCAAGGGAGCCGGCGTACAGCTTCCGGGTCATGTGGCCAGCATGACAAATCTGCTTCTGGCTAACCAGAGCAGCGCACAGAAACGCCTTTACCTTCCCGCCGGAGCAGTACCTATTTATCTACTTGCACTTTGATGTGCTTTCGAACTGCTAGGTGGGCAGGAGCTGGGACCGAGCAACGGGAGCTCACCCCGTCACGGGGATTCGAACCGCCAACCTTCTGATCAGCAAGCCCTAGGCTCTGTGGTCATAAACAATAAATTAAACATTAAAAATATACAACCAAACCGAATGATTTCCACATGAATCATAACAAGATCTAAGATACAAAAAAAGCCACCCAACAGCAACAACCCCCTCCCCAACAACAACCAAAAAACCCCAAACAATACCCCAGCTCAAGAGTCTGTTCAGCCTCAGTTTTTGTAGCTGGAGTCAGTCAGGGTCCCACTCTCCCAGCCAGGTAGAAGAAGCCCTGCAAGGCAGACAGCAGGTCTTTCCAGGACTCACAGCCAATATAGTATCTGGCCTCTTCAGCAACCTTAAGGTTGTTGCATGGAAAAGTTACCAAACTACATGTGCCATATCTACATTACTGTATGTTGATGAAAGTATGGTGCGTGGGTGTGTTGTAGTTGGGGTGAGAGAGATAACCTGGAAAGGGCTAGTCTGGAACGTTTAGCTGAGATTCCCCTTACCAGAACATAATGCAATTACAGTGGAACCTCGGTTTTCGGAAGCCGAACGTTTCAGTTTCCGAACGCTGAAAACCCGGAAATTATTGCTTCCGTGCCTCGGAAGTCAAACAGCTTCCGCTGCGTGTTTTTCAAATTTTTTTGAATTTGCAGCCAGCCCTTTGCACCTCGGTTTTTGACCGTTTTGGAAGTCAAATGGTCTTCGAGAACGGATTACATTCGAGAACCAAGGGGTTCTACTGTGTTGCCCGGGCACATGGCAACCCACGTGGGAAATTTTTATTTTTTCCAGAGATTTTGCAAAAAATAATAATAAAAATAGCCCCCCCCAAGGAAAAACTCAACAACTTTGCCCCAAAAAGTGTCCTGCAGTAAAACAACTAACTTCCTCTATTGTTTTCATCTCTAAAGATGAAGGGTGTTTTAATTTCTGTCCAAACAGGTATTGGCTAACTCTCACCATGATTGGGCAGCTATTTTAAGGCTAAAGCGGGCCCTGACAAAACTGGCATGGTGCTGTTCTTGATCATCTGTACACACTGAAAACCCTTTCTTGTTTCCAGTTTTGTTGACAGTAGAATTACATGCAGCCTACCGGTACTTTGTTCAGAGTTAGTTTCTCTTTGGATCATATTTCCTAATTTCCCTAACATGATGGATCATATTTCCTAATTTCCCTAACATGGAAACTATGCATTGTAGAAATAGCTATTCAGTATATACTATATAGTGTGGGTAGCAAGCATATGATTAATCTATCATTTGCTCATAAAAGGGTATGAATTAAAACTTAAAATTATCTATTCTGAAAAAAAATCCCAGCTGTTCATGAAATTGTACTCCTACATATGTGTGCATAGTCTGCAGTTTGTTAGAAGTCCCATTGAACTCAACAGGGCTTACTTCTAACTAAGCCACATATATACATTATGGCATGGTTTTATTTCTTACACAAATGTTGAGGCACATGATCACTCAGTGCTGCCACTATATGCAAATGACTGGATCATTTAAGTCTATATAGAACCTTTATTCTCAATAATGGTGGAACTCCCAGTTGGAGAATACTTTTATTTTTATTTTTAATGAATCTTTATTGTGTTGCAAAGGAAATCTTTGTAGGAGTTTCCACTAATATTTTATTATCCCTTTGGAGCTGTCTTTCCAGGTTTTTGACACTTTGTGGTTTATGGTTTGATTTTTAAAATATTTTTTTAAAAAAATATTTTTCTTTCTGCTATGTTTGCACCTGTTTGTTTGTTTTTTTGGTTAACAAAGCAATAGAATTATAAAAGGGGAAAAAAGATTTCCTTCCTACCTACATTGCATATCAGATGGCTTTGAAACTCTTTGAGAAGCAGTTGATCATATTGTATGCAGGCTATCAGAAAAACGCAATCCTAAAGCCCCATTTGGCATGTAGAACTAATTGCAAGGTTCTTTTGTTTGAGAAGGATAGTTGAAACACATTTTACTTTTCTTTGTGTACTTATAGAATGTCGTGGGAGAAAGCATCTCAGCAAAGTAAATCCAACAAATCTGAAGAAGAAGATCCCACAAAGGTAGTTAAGAATGATTTCAAGAAAGTTGACAAACTCGATATTACAGTACTTTGCTCCATATGTCAACAAATGGTACACATTAGCGAAATTCTTTTCCATAAAAAAGTCCACCAGGCTCTGGCAGTACTGGATTACCAGCGGCCATGGGTGGAATCAATAGATATAGATGAAATCGTTTATCAGAGAAAACGTCTGCTTTTCAAAATGAAAAAATATAAGATTCCTAAGTATGTTGAACGAAAGAAGGAGAAGATTGGCTATGCATTTGACCTCCTTAAAGAAAGCATGAAGCCTACTCCATATTTTTGTATTGATAGTATTGCTCAAAGTTCTGTGCACATTGAAGAAGTTACCAATCCACTGATAAAAGCCATCGCAATATGTCAAGACAAAAATGCTCGTTGGCATGAAAACTTGGAAGACGTATTTGTCGTATTAGACAATTATGGAAACAGGGCAGGTACATGCTTTCTTGGAGTTTTTGATGGAAGCAATGGAATCTCTGCTGCAGAGACAACGTCCGTGGAACTTCCCGTTTTACTCCTTGACCAGCTTTCTCAAGAAGATCCCTCCTACCAAGTGAGCGAAGCTGGAAAAGAATTCATAGATTCATTCTGCACCGTCTTCAGGGCAGATTACAAAGTGAGGGAGAGACTTTTCACTCAAAAGGGTGCCAGAGGCAAGAAATCTTGGCCAGGTGATTATGAATGGGTTCACAGAGCATATGCTAAGTCTTTCTGGCGTATGGACAGGCTTTTACGGCTCGGAAGAAATGAAGTTTCCAGAGTCTGCTGGAGCAGTTGTACAGCTGCCACCTGTATAATAGAAAATATAAGCAGCGAAAAGGAAAGCCAACAAGATGAAGAGGAGAAGAAAACACTTGAAAAGGTAACTGATGAAGAGGAACAGAACATCAGACAACAGAACGAGGAGGAGACGCCTAAAAGGATATTCATAGCAAAGAAAAAATGTGATGCAGAGCAGGGAGTGGCTCTGCTTGTAACTAATAAAGAGAGGGGCAGTGTCACAGAACATCAGCCAGAGGAGCCACTTGAAGGAACCAACGACAGAAAGGAAAGCAGCACAGTAGAGCCAGAAAATGATGAGCAGGTTGCCAATAATAAGGATGTGATTCAGGAAGAGGACCTGCTTGAAAGCAAGCAACAGAAGCAAGGAGAATCACTTGAAAGAAGAGATGATCGTGCCAGAGAGCCAGGAGACAATGTGCAGATTGCTGATCATATAGATGAGAACCAGGAAGAGGGTCTCCTTGAAAACATAGGACAGCAGCAAGTTGAGTCATCTGAAAGAACAGATGATCACACTGGAGAGCCAGGAGACAATGTGCATGTTGATGATCATATAGATGGGGACCAGGAAGAGGGTCTCCTTCAAAACATGGAACAGCAGCAAGGAGAGTCATCTGAAAGAACAAATGATCATGCCCAAGAGTCAGGAGACAATGTGCAGATTGCTGATCATATAGATGAGAGCCAGGAAGAGGGTCTTCTTGAAAACATGGAACAGCAGCAAGTTGAGTCATCTGAAAGAACAGGTGATCACACCGGAGAGCCAGGAGACAATGTGCATGTTGCTGATCATATAGATGGGGACCAGGAAGAGGGTCTCCTTCAAAACATGGAACAGCAGCAAGGAGAGTCATCTGAAAGAACAAATGATCATGCCCAAGAGTCAGGAGACAATGTGCATGTTGCTGATCATATAGATGAGAGCCAGGAAGAGGGTCTTCTTGAGAACATGGAACAGCAGCAAGGAGAGTCGTCTGAAAGAACAAATGATCTCACCGGAGGGCCAGGAGACAATGAGCACATGGCAGATAGCATAGATGGGAGTCAGGAAGAGGAAGAGCTTGAAGACGACAATAGTTCTGCACTGACAGAAGAAAAATTTGGACTAATGCATATTGCTAATATTGGTATGTATGAAATACGGTTACCATTTCCCACTACCCTACCCCATTTTAAAATGCTGGCCTGTCAGTTTTAAATGATACAGCAAGTGCCTGCAGTTTAATTCAATACTGCATAGCCTTGGGGCCTAACTCACTCTCCATAAACAGAAGGGTTCCTTCCACTGGCAGAGGAAATTGGGCTCCAGCATAGGTTTTTGCCTGAGTACAGGGTGGTGTTTGTTTTTTGTCTCTCACTCCTTCCTCCCACTCTCTAGAGCAGATCCCCCCCCCCCTTTTAAGCAAAGGGACTCCAGGGGAAAGGGGATATGAGCAAAGAATGTCACAGAGACCTTCCACACGGTGGGAGTATCTTGTTAGCAGAATTCCATTCACAGAATATTCTCTCTCGCCAGCAGAACCTTAGGATCTAAGTCAACGTTTGCAAGATGAAACACTTTCCAACGATCTCAGCACCAAAAAAGTAAAGAGTGGGAAAGAGACAAGTCAATATGGCATACAATAATTTTGAATAACAGATATCTTCTTTAATGGGATTGTTCTCACCTAAACTTTGAACTGAAATAGGAACAATAAGTCTGTATTCCTAAACCGTAACAAGCTTTCCTTCCCGATTTTTTTTTTGTCATTGGTCTGTTTCTTTGTTATGTTCAACAAACACAATCTCTCAGCAAACCATAGTTTAGGTAAAGGTAAAGGGACCCCTTCGTGTCCAACTCGGGGGTTGCGGCACTCATCTCGCGTTAGTGGCCGAGGGAGCCGGCATACAGCTTCCCAGTCATATGGCCAGCATGACTAAGCAGCTTCTGGCGAACTAGAGCAGCACACGGAAATGCCGTTTACCTTCCCGCTAGAGCGGTACCTATTTATCTACTTGCACTTTGACGAGCTTTCGAACTGCTAGGTTGGCAGGAGCTGGGACTGAGCAACGGGAGCTCACCCAGTCGCTTTTCCTTAGGATGTCCCTATTTTCATCCCAGAAATGTTGGAGGGTCTTTACACAGTACTAGGGTTGCCATACGTCTGGAATTTCCCGGACATACCTGGAATTCTGAAGCCGGAAGCAGAGTCTGGGCAGAAATCGGCTGAATGTCCAGGAAAATCTGGTCGTATGGCAACCCATGTCGGCAGTGCCGTTTTTGCCAGTTTCCCTTAAAAATAACTCAAAAGCCTCCTTTTATTTCATTTTTGTGAGCTTTTGCCCCAAAGCTCAGCAACTGTCCGGATTTCCACTTCTTTAAATATGGCAACCCTGTACACAGTACATAACTGCAATATGTAGTAGTGGTCACCAACTTGGATGGCTTTAAAACGACTTTAAACAAATTTGTGGAGGTTAAAGCTACCAGTGGCTACTAGCTATTATGTCTTATCTACTACCTCCAATTCCAGAGGCATTGTTGGGGAGTACAAGTGGAGAGAGTTGCTTTTACACTCATGCCGTTCTTGTGGGTGGCCACCATGAGAACAGGAGGCTGAACTGGATAGCAAAGCCTTTGCCTCTTCTTAAATGACTGCTGCTGCTTCGTTTTATGGACATAACCTCTGCTTCAAAGAGATAAATATTTGCGATTGACTCAGATTGATCCAGATTCTTTTACTACCTCCGTTCTAAATCAAGTCCGTTGAAAAGTTGCCCTCTAAGATCCAACATGTTTTACTTGCATACTTTCATTTGGAACCAGATTTTATTTTTTTGAACAAATCTGATCTTTTTTTATCCTTTTTTGGGCAATGACTGGCATCTGCGAGGTATCCAGCTATAGATGTGACAGAAGCTACATAGCAGACACTGAAAACAGCAGTCCTAATGATCTCATAATTTTCAGACAGACAGATAAGTCTGTTGGTCTGTTGACTAGGCATGATGCCTTTGCTCCGCCTCCATAGTCAGATGAAGTGATGCTTCTGAATACCAGTTGCTGCAAGCAAAGAAGAGGGGAGTGCTATTGTGCTTGAGTCCTGTTTGCCCATTTCTCACAACCATATACCTGATGGAGCATCTCTACCCCCACAGAGGGCCTTCTGGTTGTTCCCTCACTGCGAGAAGTGAGGTTACAGGGAACCAGGCAGAGGGCCTTCTCGGTAGTGGCACCCGCCCTGTGGAACGCCCTCCCATCAGATGTCAAGGAAATAAACAACTATCTGACTTTTAGAAGACACCTGAAGGCAGCCCTGTTTAGGGCAGTTTTTAATGTTTGATGCTTTATTGTGTTTTTAATATTCTGTTGGGGGGCGCCCAGAGTGGCTGGGGAGGCCCGGCCAAATGGGCAGGGTATAAGTAAATTGCCATCATCATCATCATCATCATCTAGGTGTCCACTAAGAACAGGTTGGCTTGATCCAGCAATGTTGTAATTGTACAAAGCCTGTTGCCATGTCACTGTACTGCACATTTGTCTCCCCTCATTGGACACTGAGAAGCTCAATGCAATTATGATCCTACATCCTACATCGACTGGATGTAGCTAAGGGGTCTGAAGCCCTCAGCCACTTAGGGACTTCCCTTGCATGTGAAGACAGGCTCTGGCAGATTGAGCAGAGGAGACCAATGGTCAAAAAGTTGGTTTCTGCACGGGCCGTAGAGGGAACTGAGGGGTAGATGGGGCTCATCAACCTGGGAAGGCAGCTCATCGAGGAAGAGGAAAACTGATCCTAAACTTCCGCTGCCTTGCGGGATATTTTTGGGAGAAGAAAAGGCTAAGGAATAAACACAAATCTGGAGTGCAGTCCCCAATATGGTTGGATAGTGCCATGTACGCCTCCTTCTGAAAACTCCCGCAGCTAGGTGGGTGCCAAATGTATAGAGCTGTGGTTTCCTTTGTACTACATTAGCGAGGGTGAGAAGGGGTTCTTGTTGTCTGGGCAGCCCAGGACAACCTCCATACACACTGCCCAGGCTTGTGCCCTGGAGATGTCACTTCGGTGCTGCTAACACAGTGGTTTTGACTTCACCCCCGGAAGTGCGCTCCATTGTCTCTTGAGACAGATGGATACGAACTATTTTGCACAACTAAAACAGCCTTCCCCAAATAGGTTCCCTCCAGGTGCCTTACACTACACAACTCCCATCATCCCTAAGCATTGGGACCATGCTGTCTTGAGCCAGTGGGGAGTTTTAGCTTAATGCATCTGGAGAATATCAGGATGCAGGGGTGGAGCAAGGTGGGGGCGTTGTGGGAGGTATGCCCCAGGTTTCAGCCTGGAGAGGGGTGACACTTGGTGCCCCCCCACGACTCCCAAGCTGAGCCCTGCCGCCCGGTAAAAAAGCCTCGCTCGATGGCTCGTAAGATTGCCGCGGGCGCAGCAGGGACGGATTGTGCATGTGCTGCATCCTGCACATGCGCAGTCAGTCCATGCTGGCACTGCTGCTCCCGCAACCTTACGAGTCGCTGAGCGAGTGGCAACTCGTAAGGTTGCCACGCACGCACGAACAGCAGCAGCAGATGGGGTGCCGCAGCCCGTCCGTTCTGCTCTTCGCTCATGGCAGCCTTATGAGTTGCCGCTCGTAAGGTTGCCGCGTGAGCAGCAGCACCAGCACGGACGGACTGCGGATATGCGGCATCCCGCACATGTGAAGTTCATACTGACGCATGCACTGTGACATCATGATGCATGCGCGCTGCAGTGATTCCCCGCCCCCGGGGGGAGTGCCCCTGCATTTGCCGCTCCAGGCAGCCAAGTGGCTCCATTTGCTGCTGCAAGGATGGAGAGGGCCTTACTAGATATTGCAGTGGAACCTGCTCTAGCCATGTTTTCATCAAGGGTGCTGCAAGATGTACAAATGATTTGATCAGGAAAATCCATCACCACCCTTTCAATTTTCCTTTTCCAACTTCATGCTTTCTGTGGTTCTCACAGGCCAATAAGCACACCCAGTCCTCATTGGGCTGTTTTGAGTTTTGCTATTTTGGTTTTGTAAAAGAATGTGGCATTCCTACATACTTCATGGCTCTCTTCTAATATGCCAGTACATCCTCATTTCTTGGTGGCCCTGTTTTGTATCCAAACCTATTGGCATTGAAGCACCTGAGTTTGCTATTCTTCAAAATGATAAGACGGATCAAATTTGCCATTTGTGGCCCACTGGCTCTGTCTAGTTTCAGCCTATGGATGTAGTAATCTAGGT
Source organism: Lacerta agilis (assembly GCF_009819535.1). Classification (NCBI taxonomy): domain Eukaryota; kingdom Metazoa; phylum Chordata; class Lepidosauria; order Squamata; family Lacertidae; genus Lacerta; species Lacerta agilis. The sequence goes on from NC_046323.1 coordinate 18,423,217, forward strand.
ATGTAGAAAGTTGCACTTGACATGGAATCATGGGAGAAGGGTAAGATAAACTGAGCACTTGGGACTCAGCTAGACTGGTAAAGAAAAAGTGATTTATATGTGTTGTATGCGCGATATAACATTGTGCCACCAGGTGGCAACATAGAGCCCCATTTTTCTCTACCTGCTTTACCTATTTAAATTTACAATGCTTTGAACTGAAACGTTTCTTTGATGTGTCTAGAATCCAGCTTTAGACTGGTTATCTTCACGAATGATGAAAGATGGCAGAACATGAATTGTGTATAGAATCTGCACAGCATAACCTGTGGAGGAAAAGCAACGGTTGAAGTTTAAGCCCCTTGGGCAGTGCTTTCAAATATCAATTCAGTTAAGTTATACACTGATAAGTTGTGTGTGTTTTTTTTAATTGTAGGTAACGTTCATGCTGTTTTATGCAAAAATGGGAAAAGCTATTGGGTTACTAAAGAACATAGCACTTATTCTAGAGAAGAAAGGATCCGTGTTCTTAAGAATGGTGGCTCTATCAGCAGCAACGAACCCAAAGGACTGATAGAAGGACTTATCAAAAGCACTCGGGGCCTTGGCTACCACGGCAATCCAAAGCTGAAAAACACTGTTATTCCTGTACCACATACAATCTCCTTTCCTGTTGATGATTCATGCCAATTTCTTATTTTAGCTTCTAATGGACTCTGGGAAGTTCTGGATAAAAGTGAAGCAGTACTATTGACATTAACAATGTTTTCTGCTTATCTGGAAAAGTATCAGCGCTCCCAACTGAAGAAAACCCGCATGTCCAAAGGCACCGAGTTACCTTTGAATGATTTGGAAGCTGAATTCTATTCATGGTATTTAAATAAAGATTTTTTTGCAGATACTGACTTACAAAATTTAAGATCCTCAAGTGGTGGTGAGCAAGAACAAGAGATGGTTCAGTCAGGTTCCTCAGCAGAGGAAGAATCAGAAGAAGCGGAAGAATCAGAAGCAGATGAGGAAGAAGCAGCAGCTGCAGAAGCAACAGCGGAAGAAGCAGAGGAAGAATCAGAAGCAGCAGCAGAGGAAGAAGAAGAAGAGGAGGAAGAGGAGGAAGAAGCAGCAGAGGAAGAAGAAGAAGAGGAAGAATCAGAAACCACTCTAGAAGTTCCTGGATCATGGGACTTAAGTGATGATACATCTCATGAAAGCACAGAACTAACTAGCCCAGAGTTTGAGATAAATGTAGAAGAACCTGAACCTGAAAGTTTTGAATCTTCTGAAATATCTGAAGATTCAGAAATCAATTCTAGGACATTTTATGCCCTTGCAGCTAAGTATATTAGTAAGCACCTTGTAGAAGCTGCACTAAAAGCAGGTTCCAGAGATAATATTACTGTTTTGATAGCACTCTTAAATGGATGTGATAAAATACCCACTTATATTTAGCATGTATTTCATGCTTAAGAGGATAGTTCAAGTGAAGGAAAGCTATAGTATAGTTCATTCATTTTATGATAAAAGAAGCTGCCACAATAAATTCACAAAAATGAGTTATTTTGTATTAAAAAAGACTGGTTACAATTATTTCCTTTTTTATACCACTTTATTCAAACCTGAGCACCTCAATATAAAACTAAACACTGGTGAACTGTCATTTTCCTTGCTAAGCCCAATTACTGCAAATTTACAATCTGCACATGTAAGTTTCTGCTAGCAGTTCAACATTTAAATAGATTAAATCATCTTTTCTGACACTTGGTAGATTTCATATAATGAAAATAACTAAAGAATTAGTGCAATATACTGGACAGATCAAAATAAAATGGACTTTGGAAAACAAAGTTGCAAATTTCATTACAGACAGACAGTAGTACTTATGTTACATGTACAGGAGCATCATTTATTACTGTTCTAGCCATTAAGGAAGAACTTAATCCCCTTGAGATGTGGGGAAAAGAAATGTTAGCTCTTGAAAGTAACTGTACATATTGTATACTTGTAAGCAACTCTTAAATAGTACAGAGTATTAAACAGATGTAGACTACAACGCAGTACCCTATTTACAGTACATTAATATCCCAATTTAAAATCAAGTTGAATGTACATAATTGTTAGTGCACTGACTGATTTTATTCTTAGGGGAAAGATAATTGTGTTATGGTCAACAGTGATTAAAACCAAAATCACGATATCTAGTTTTTGTTGGACATGTCTCAATAGTTTATGATGAGGGAAATTTTGCATTAGATGTTGAATTCATTAGCTGTGCCATTTTATAAACAGGAAAAAAATTGAATTAAACTTGATTTTTACTTTAAACTGGGTTGACACATTTACATATAGTGGAACAACTAAAAACCAATTGTTCTGCAAGCACAGGATCCATAAAATTGTTAATGCTGCACATATTTTGCAGTTACATTATGGAAATGTGGAATGTATATTTAAATGGTAGATACCCACATAAACAACATTTTGCATAAATACTGTGAATAAGCTTATAGGATCTTTAGAAGGTGTGTTATAGTTAGGGTTATTCCCCCATACCACAAAGGGAGAATCCCAATTCTATTTCACTAACAGTAACCAATATCCAAAGCTTGAGGAACTAACCAGTTAGCTGCAGACCCATGGAGTAGTTCAGTCTCTATCCCTAATGACATGTGATACAGTTTATAAACCTTTCAACTGAAGCAAGTCTATCCAGCTTCCATTTCCCCCCTCTTTTGCTGAAACGTAACAGCCAGTGATACATGCATGTTATTAAAAATTAGGACAAAGTCGTTTCTAATACAGAATGATTATTTCGTAAGTCTCTTCGATTTTGGAAGCTGTATTGGGCCAGGTTAAACACTCCAAATCCTTCGTTATTAACAAGTTAGGAAGCAGAAGAATATTCAAGACAGTTTAAAGCAGCTGAAGGTTTAGTTACTACAGCATTGACTCTTAGTTGGTTGTGTTGGTTCAGTAAGATCTACTCCTCTTCCTCTGACAGAGTTGGCCCCTGCATTCTGTTGTTCATTCTTCGGCAACTTTTTAGCTGCAAGGAAAGGTAATTTTTAAAAACTAGCATTAAAACTTTTTTGTAAGCATTTCCTACACACATTCGCATCTAATAAATGACAATTGTATAAAAACACATAAGGGTATGCACGGGATCCTAAGTAAAATCAGGCCAATTTGGAGAGGTATGTGACTCACTGCACCAAATACAGGTGGGTAGCCGTGTTGGTCTGCCATAGTCAAAACAAAATAAAAAAATATTTCCAGTAGCACCTTAGAGACCAACTAAGTTTGTTCTTGGTATGAGCTTTCATGTGCATGCACACTTCTTCACGGCACCAAAGTGAGACTGCTCTGAATCACCCCAAACAAAATCAGGGACGTCCAAAGTCATTTGGACCTTAAAAAACTCCAGTGTGTCTGCAAATAAACACAGGGTGACAAACCTGCTGTTCTAGTTGTACAATGGAACTTTCCCCTTTCATTTCCCTTTCGGCCTCAAAATCTTGGGGACCCTCTAGTGCAGATTTTGGGAGCATAAGGGTGAAGGAGAAATCCTACCGAACACAATCCATTTCTCCCAAACCTTGCCATGTAAGGAAAACATCAGGGTTGGGAGAGTTCTTTTGTGGCTGACAGGGGAGCTTCTAATAAGAGGGAATAAATTTACCAAGCCTTTTGAGGAAGAGATGCTGAAGCAATATACAATTTTGTTCTTGTCTGTTCTGTACTCTTTTGCTAGTTCTGCAATGGTACTTGCTTAGAAAATTCTAGATATTCAAGTCCTTCTGCCTCTGCGCCACATGCCCATATTCATGTCAAATCAGCTTTGCACTTAATAGTTTCTGTGAATTTTGGTGCCTATTGACCAGAACACAAGCTTAACGTCTCTCTTCCCCTGCCCCCCCAAATCAATCTATCCTAACTATAGTTCCTGCACCTATCTTGCTGGTTACTCTCCAAGGGGCACCAGTGATACACCATTTTTCATACTAAAATGAATTGCTGCCCACAGAAACCACAGAGAAGCATGCTTCCATCCCACCCACCCTAAATCAACTTTTCAGATACCTAGCATAAAAACTACTCCGCTCTTCTGAAATGTGGTGGGTTTTTTTTTTTTTTAACCTATGGGCACTTCTCCGATGCTTGCTATTTTCATACAAATTGCTCACAGAATAGGGGAAATTAAGGAAATGCTTTTTTTAACCACTGCCTACTCGAAGGAATAAAATAAAATGAGGGCAGCATAAAATGGAAGCCATTATTTATGTGACTCTTTATTTCACTAGCTCCAATTAGCAGAGGAAAAACACTGTACTCTTCGCTTATCACACAAGTATGGAGAAGTTATCCTGCAACATGTGGACAATGTGAGTTTTGGTTCTGTTTAAATCAAATGTGAGCAAACACAGTGTCCCAATAAAGAAGTTCAGAGTTTACCTGTATTTAATGAAAAATGTGTGGTGGTCTCCACAGGCAACAGGCTTTCCCACCCCACTTTCCACAGCTGCCCTATATGCTCTATAAAAAGCCACTAATGAGGGTTTGGAAAACCCACAAAATGTGCATACAATGTAGCCTGCAACCATATAAGGGGAAATCAGCAACCTTCCACCTCAAATGCAAAAGCAGAAATGCCTTCCACATTCAAGGGGCATTTGGGATTTAAGCCACAGTTTAGTAAAATACTCACAAGCTGACAACATATACTTCATTCTGTAGATAATACAACATGTACTGTTTTCTGGTAGACTCAAAAGAATTGGGGACTGAAAACCAGTCATGTCATAACTCTGAGGTTCTTAAATCTACATTTCTTTTCAATATTCTGCATTCCCCTGGCATTACTAAATAAAGCTTGTTAGATTTGTACGTTCATTCACAATATTCTAATTTTGCTCAACATTGCCATTTATCTTGTTTGTTCATTGTAAAAGGTCAAACAATGTATGATTTAGAATGGCAAATCAGTGCTCAGAAACAATGGGTCCATTAAGCACTACTTTCAGATAACTTGTTTGGTGAATGCTATTAAGTCCCACACTCTTCAATGAAGCACATACAAATATGTTTTAAAATGTACCTTCCATTAAAGCTTTACTTACCAATTGCCATGAATATTTCATTTACATTCATTGATGTTTTAGCTGACGTCTCCATGAACAATAAACTGTTGTCATCCGCATAAGACTGTGCTTCCTGTAAATTAAGCATACCAGTTCATTATTTCTTCATATAGTTGTGGACTATATACAGCATTTTTTTTTACTGCCAGCTTAGAATCTACTGTTCCTTTTCAAAGGCTAAATGTCACCATGTCAAGTTTGATGAGCTCTTTTCCACGCCCCCTCAAAAAATAAATAAATCAGTCTTTAGAGTTTGAAAAGGCTACTGCACAAATCTGTACCAATACAAAAATACTGCAAATCACAAATCTAAACAATTCTGGTGTAATAAAAATGATAGGTGAGTATGAAAGTGTGCAGCAATTGTGGGAATGAAAAATATGAGTAAAACTTTTAAAAAAACCCACTGAAATGTAACCTTTCCAGAACCCAGAAAAGCTCATCATCTTAATGCTGGAAACTACAGCTATAGGACTATGCAGTAAGATCAGTATCAGTTATTCAGAAATCTTAAAATAGGAGCAGAAAACAAGCTTTTTATGAATGCAAAGTCTCCCCACACTACTATTTTTATTATGGAAAAGGCATGTTATGATCACAGCAACTTTAGAAGACACAGACATCATTACAGTGCTGCCTGTATCGGAAAACATCCAACTTGCACAACAGGACTTCAGGATCCTCTACTTCCTGCCTCCAACCCTCCAAAGAAAGAAGTACCTTTAGATACTGTATATTCTGGCGTATAAGACTACTTTTTAATCCAGGAAAATCTTCTCAAAAGTTGGGGGTTGTCATACACCGGGTGGAGAATCTGCGGTCGAGTATATCTCAAACTCTATATTTTAACTGGAAAAGTTGGGGGTCATCTTATATACCCAGTTGTCTTATACGCCAGAAAATACGGTAAATTAGTTATCTTTCTGGCTCAGAATGCATCTTAAAAGAAATGCACTCTACAGAGTTAAGTGGGCCTTCACTAAAACACAATGGAAGAAAAACCAGCTTATGCTGAATAACACACCATCCATGAATATCTTTAGCTCCAAAGACACGTAAGCCTGGAGCAGTCGCTACTTGTGTCTTAAAGTCATGTTTCTAACATTTGTGGCTACAGATACAGGTTTGGAAAGGAGACTGAACGCTAGCAGTAACATTGTCCAGAGAGACAAGTCTAAAGTCAAACTAACTATTCTCAACATATAAATATTTGACAAAACACTGAAGGTTCATATTGCCAATTTTAGGAAAGAATATTGTAGAACACACACAACTTGACCACTAGCAAATTTGTTATTTGCTAACTTCATGAATATATTTTGCATGTATTCAAATTAGCAGCAAACTTGCATATCTCAATCTAATGTTGATGCTTCTCTCAGTAATATGCAATTGTCCACCCTTCCTTTAAAGCAGTTAATATAAGGTGCCATATAAATGCTTACATAGGGAATGAAAGAATGATGTGCACCTCCCATAACTACTGTGTGTGCAGGGACATCTTCCAGGTTTTTACTGCTTGAAATTTTTCAGAATAATGCTCAGTAGTAGAGTATCTGCTTTGTATGCACAAGGTCCCAGATTCAATCCCTGGCATTTCCAGTGTATGCAGTGGGGTTGCAGTATCAGACACAACCAATATTGTTTTTCACTAAACATATTGCGTTCAAAAGTTAACACGCGGCTATTTCCCCCCCTTTTCATACATTCAATAACCTTGTTAGGCAGACTGTGAGGTTTAAACAGGCCCACGATCTGCTTCATGAATGAGTGGAGCCTTAACTCCAGACCCTCATACAAACAAAATGTTCAACTTACCCTTACTGCAAACTTATTTACTGCCATCCCTTCTAGTAGCTTCACAGGAGAACACTATACTCTTCAGATCTGCCTACAGCATCATATAGTGATTTATGTGAGAAAGTAGGTTGTGCTGCTCGACTTCACCAAAAAGCTCAATTTTATTGAAGATGTTTGCAGGAAGTAAGAATATGCTGGTCAAGGCAGTGGGTGAACTGCCCATTCTACTTGTAACATACACACAGATTATCTGGTAAAATAAATCCTTAAAACAGCTTGCTTTCTAAACCACTTGCATTCCCAGGTTTTATTTTGTTTGTGCGTGTGGCTTCCAAAGCAAGCGTAGTAGGAACAACACAAGTTAACAAAATAAAAGGTCAGTTCTGCCAAAGATCTGCAGCAAAACAACAGCATAACTGAGGGTGCTTTAAAGTTCTGTATAATATTCCAACAAAACCAGAACTTCTGATCAAATATAAGAAATATAACTTACCTGAAAATCTACAGCCCTTTTGTTAGCTAAATCAGCTTTATTTCCTGCTAAAGCTATTACAATGTTAGGGCTTGCTTGCCTCTGGAGTTCTTTTACCCAATTTTTGGCTCTTGCAAACGATTCCTGTCAATCATTTAAAGGGAAAAAAAGCTCATTTATTCTTTTTCACCTCCATTGGTTTATACCACAATCAGAATTTAGAAAAAGAGCAATGATGGGCGCTCATTACCCAAAAGCACATTGTAATATTATCCCTTCTCTCCATACCCCTTTTGTTACAACAATTTTAAATAGCAAACCCCTAAATTTTACTTATATTTATTTGGGGAGGAATCAATTTGCATCAATTGAATTTTGCAGATGACTAAAGATTAATATTTAGATAAGGCTTCATAATGCAGCCTTTAAATTATTATTTTTTACTTTATACAAAATCAAAACAGGATTCAACAAATTTAAAATAAAATACGAGTTTTAAAATAATCCATGAAACTCTGCTAAAGAATGAACCTACATTATGAAAGGTATACCAAAAATAGTTATTCCAAAACAAACAAACAAAAACAAATCAGCCAGAACCTGGCCATAAATTGAACTTAAAACATAAAAACAGAACTATTAAGAATTTTGCCTTTTTAAAAACAATTCACGAATACCTCAATAACAAATGCAACACTAAAAAGTGATCAGATTCATTCAGTTTAGTTCACACATTACCTCATTGGTAATATCATATACAACTATAGCTGCCTGAGCTCCTCTGTAATACATTGGTGCCAAACTGTGATATCGTTCTTGACCAGCTGTGTCCCAAATCTCAAATTTTACTGTTGTGTCATCAAGACATACGGTCTGTGTTAGAAAAGCAGCTGAAGAGAAAAGAAAGCAATAGGCTTTATGACTCTACGTATACTCATTACTTTTTATTTTATCTGGAAACCACTTAACGCTAAAAAACATCTGAAGTGTACAACATACAATAAATCACAATCCCACATCGCAGTAGAAAACAAAAGAAATGTTTTCATATGTAGTTCTTTTTTTTTTTTTTTGGCCAGGAGCTAAATATAGTGTGTGGAATTCAGATGTTGACTCCCAACTCCCATCAACTGCAGCATATACGAGCAATGGTGAGGGATAGAGGCAGCAAAATCATGAGAGCCACAGATTCCCACCCGCAATGGGCCCCCCTACAGCCCCCAGTGCCACTCCAAATCAGCTCAGGATCTGCGGGAACAGATTTGAAGGGGACATTGTGGGCTGCAGGGAGGAAGGAGCAGCAGGGGAAAACAGGTATGCAAAACTGTGGATCTCCAAATGTTATTGGGGTCTAACAACACCTGGAGCAGTGTTAGAAACTGAGATATGAAAGCTAGGAGCTGAACAGCACCTAGATGGTCATGGGCACAACAACAGAATGTCTAGGTGTGCTTTTTCATAACGAGAATACAAAGCTGAAAACAAAGGAACTGCAACTAAAATCTTATGTTCATTTTTCACATGGTCTAGTCATCTGAAGACTGCAAAAAACAAAGCCAAGAAAAAACAATTAGGTAGGATGCTACAGGTGCTCTAATCAGGAAAGCCTGGTCACATATACAACATACAAGCCCTAATTCTGAGGTATGATGGGTTCTTGAATCAGACAAACCCTTCTGGCAGAGTTTATATATCTTGGGAAGTACGAGTTAGGCACAATTACCTCACAAATGCTGTTGTATATCGTAGAATCATAGAACTGTAGAGTTAGAAGGGACCCCCAAGGATCATCTAGCAATGCAGGAATATGCAGCTGCTTCATATGGGGATTGAACCTGTGACCTTGGCGTTATATAGTGGTTGGCACAACAGGACTTCACTTACAGCTGTTTTCAGGAACATCAACAGCATACCAACAGACCAATGCCGGCTCCCTCGACCTGAAGCAAAGTGAGTGCCACACCCCTTAAGACACCTTTGACTGGACTCAACCATCCAGGGGTCCTTTACCTTTTTTACTAGTTTTAAAGAAGCTGAATACAATTTAAAGTAGCTATGAGCTCCTACACCCATGCCACAACTAGCCCAGATCTTTATGCAGGAGCTGTAGTTCCTCAATGAAGGAGGCAACTCCTTTTAAATGAAAGCACAATCATACATTCTGCACACAATACACCACCTCACACTTTACTAGGAAGTTTCCTATCTTACTATCTATGAGTGAGCTATTAAACCCATTTACACCTGTCTTTCAAAAACTTTAATACAAGTATCTGTTGTCAGCTGTAGATTGGCTTCATCAACCTGGCGCCCTCCATATGTCTTCAACTCACAGCCAGGATACACTAGGGGGCATCACAATGGGGAAGAGTACTGTATGTGTACACCTTGATTTCTACACAATTCAAGCTTGCACAAACCTGTTACAGCAGAAGCTTAAATAAAAATTAAAAATTATCTTTCAATCAACAGAAAAAATCAAGAATACGCAATATTCACAACATAAGAAAAATATGGGACAAATTCAAATAATTAAACCACTGAATAAAATACAACAGGTCCGCCTGCCAAAAGAAAAAAAAAAGAAAAAATATTTGATGGAATGTCCCCCACCTTTGCTCTGGAAGGCCATCCTTGCTTTGGATGGCCTTCCAGAGCAAATTTGGTGGGATGGAGAGGATTACAGCAAGGGAGGAGAGAGAAGAGAAGGGGAAGTTTGCTTGTGCAATGTTTGGTATTGTCCAATGAAATTTGAATTTTGGATTGACAGCAGTAACAACTGCCAATACAATAATATACATAGATGCACAACATTTTCTCACCTCCAATCGTACTCTCTTGAAACTCATGAAACTGGCCTTTTACAAAACGAAGCACCAGACTTGATTTGCCAACTGCAGATTCTCCCAGAAGAACTAACTTGAATTGACATATTTTATTTCCAGCATTAGGCCCATTGGGTCTAGTTGCTCCTCGGTTGGCCATGTCCAAACTAGAAAGGAGTCCCTTGTTTCAGATTCTTAAAAAGACGATTCCAGGATGTGAACCTTGATGCGCCTTCAACTCAAATAACCTGTTTCACAAAACAATATTCAGAAATTAGTGATCACATTTTTGATGTTGTTAGGCAATAAAATTGTTGGGCACATTTGTTAGGCAGTAAGATAGATCCATCCAAATTAGGTATGCATCTACTCTGTTCATGTTCACAACAATTCATAAATTGAAAGTTAAATTTTAGCAGTCCTCAGAAGAGAATGATTCCCCCCCCCAAGCATAGATAGATTAGCTCAATTATGCTAGACATTGTATACCTCATGTAGATGGAATTAAGGTTCATCATATAACCATACCTAATGTGCCAACTAACAACCTCATAACTAAGGAAGCTCTTGTGACCCGTTAACTATTTTATTCACATTAAAAATAGTTTTAGGCACACTAATGCAGACCTTGACTGTCTCTGTGGATAGCAGTGATGCCTATCTGCTGGACTCCATGGGCTCTATTGTCACTGGGACTGGAATATACAAATTAGCTATGAAGTCTTTCTCTAACGCACATGTTATAGCACTGACCATTTCAGCTTGCTCAACAACTGAGGCTGATGTGTATGTGTTAGGAATTGGGTAGAATAAGGAGATAAAGAGTTGGGTAGGTTGGTCTGGGAGTCTCTCATCTTTTGACAGGCTGAAGTCAACTGACCATGAACTTCAATAACTCGGCCCTCTACAAGTGGTATTCTAAGGCAATGTACTTGGTTTATGGGAGGACCAAGAATGTTAAGGGGGGGAGAGGGTGGTGGATGATCTGTTAATTCCCCTCTCCTTTGGCCCAAATGTGGCTCAACCTTAATTACTATGCCACACCATTTATCTTTGCAAGTTGATCCAACAGAGCTGGTTTGCACAGGAACTTATCAGTTGCTGCAACAAGCCTGCTTTATCACAGATTGCAGACACAGCAACTGCTGGGTTTGTGTGTACTAACCAATAACCCTGTTAGAGACATTTGGCGAAATACTTGAGTAAGCAGAGGAATAGCAAGTCTTTCACTAATCACATTCCCTCCACCCCCTGCGTGTTAGTACAGGTTTCCAGTTTGTCTGCTACAATAACTCCAACTGAATTCTACCTGCTCTACCTAGCAACTTTTACAGAAATACCCACTTTCTCCCCTAACTCATCTGTCATTGTCTACCCTCTGGTTACCAATTCTCATGCATGCCCCAACTTTAAAAAAGATAATTCACAAGAATAATCCCCATTTGTTGATCTAAGAAACAGTATCAAATTCAAATCCTTATTGTTTTAATGCAGTCTGCGATTTTAAATACTGTGTGAACAAATATATAAATTGTTTCTGCAATATATTCACAGAACGACAACAGTTTCAACAAGCGTTTGTTCAAAATCCAGATGATCAGTTTCAAAGTGCTTCCACAAACATGCTAGGAGGGAGTAGAAATAGTTGCCCCTTCCAAGTGAGAATTCTTCACCCTTGAAAAAAATCGCCCATGAATGTTAGGTGGCATTTCCTGAAGTGTGTGGGGCTGCCACATTTGTGTGATGACAAACATTCTATATGTCACATCAGCAAAGTAACCCTGCATAACAGTCACAACACAATCCAGATCAGGATTCTAACTTGTATAGCACGTCTCCACACGTACAACAGAATGTCTGCCACAGACACTTGTCCTCCAACATGTGGAGGGCAGCAAGAACATAAAAAATGAGGTAGAGCCAGCTAGTCATTCTAATTACACCCCTACCTACAAAAGATTTCTTTATGATACTATACCACTGCAAACAAGATGCAAGGTCACATTTAACATGTCTGCCAAATTTGAAAACAGCAACCATTGCAACCTTGTTCTGTGGTGCCAACAAGGTTATCGTCTTTGCCTAAACCCAGCTAATATTCACTACCATTTTCATGTGGACCGTGGTATGCTCTGGGTCCTGGATCATCATCATCAGTTACCTTTTAAAACACACACAAATATTTGTGACCAAATACTTGCGAGGATGGAAGGCCCATTCATTGTACTTACAATGCTGCCTACCAACTGAACTTGCTGAAGTGGTTTACAGTATATTTAAAATGCTTTAAAAAGGCAATACTTTTTAGGGCAAGGCAAAAGTGTACTGTATATGGCTTTATCTCTAGTTCTTACATATTCCAATTGTCACTCTGTAGCTGAATCTCCTAGAAATTACTGATTAAGAGTACAGTAGTTGGATACAGTGGTACCTCTGGTTACGTACTTAATTTGTTCCGGAGGTCCGTTCTTAACCTGAAACTGTTCTTAACCTGAAGCACCACTTTAGCTAATGGGACCTCCCGGTGTCTGTTCTTATCCTGAAGCAAAGTTCTTAACCTGAAGCGTTATTTCTGGGTTAGCGGAGTATGTAACCTGAAGCGTATGTAACCCGAGGTACCACTGTATTAAGTCTCACATAGGCCAGGGCTTCCTCACAGGACTGCTGCTTTGGTCTCTCACAACTTTTCTCTGTTGCTGGGTATACAAACTGCTGTCGAAAAAGTGCTACAGTACAATGTGCATTCCCCTAGTTCTCAAATCTTCTAACTGCCACTCTGATGCTGAACCTCTGAACCACAGCAGGTCCCTTAGGAAATAATCTTGGGATACAAGTGCCTAAGTAACCTGATGTTAAGTCCTTTACAGAACAGAGTTTCCTCATGGGACTGCTCATGTCTCCCACAGCTTCTGGCGGTAAATGCTGGAAGGACACTTACCATTTAAACATTTAATGCAGTGGGAAATATTCCAGAGTCAACATAAACACTGCATATAAATCCTGTCTGACTGCTTAAGAATTTCCTCAGAATTATTCCACTGGATCGTCAACTATTTCACATCCTGTTCTGCATTAATCAGGCCTTACTCAGCTCAGTGCCACCTTTCTATATCCTGGACAAAATGAAACTGATACTATACCGAAAGGATGGGTGTAACAAGACTCTGGTTGCTTCTCCACTTATCGTAATGGCTACTTGTAACTACGGAAGAATGAAATGGTTTCCTCAACCTCAAACAACATTTTCCTTTATATAGCTTCATCCTTGTCAAGCAGGTTAGCAAAACCCAGCTCACCTGAGAAACATCTATTCAGAGCCAACATAGAAGTTTCCCACTAAAAACATGAATAGCTTAGCTGTTTTCTATCTGGATCTCTAGACCATACTACAAATTTCTATACTAATACAGATAATAATTTTACGAGCTCAGAGTTTACTGTTTGACAAGTGAGTACTGCAACAATGGAAATAGGGCTTTAAAAACCTATGGTATATGGCGGTATATAAATTCGATAAATAAAGATATCTTGCTTGTGTGTATGGATTTCAATTAAGACTGCTTTAAGTCTTACACCTAAAAGTTTGTGTTGCCTTATTCATTCCTACTTTCAAAATGCGCAAAACAAGCTTACACTTGGAAGGAGCAATGATCAGCAAATACTGCAACTTGAGGGGTAAAAATAATAATTGATAGTATTCAGTCCTTCTAGTTATATAGATTCTCAGCTGTGGGTGCTCTTGGAGCCATCACTGAATCACAAAGTCCAGACTGCAGAAACATACTTTTACACAATGTGCCTGGTGAATGGCTGTGAACATCTCTAAGATATGGATTAGGTCAACAATCATCATTCATAGGTCACTAGTTTGGTGTAGTGGGTAGAGTGTTGGACTAGTACCAAGAAAACCCAGATTCAGCCTCCACTCAACCATAAACTTACATTGAATAAGTTTAAAGAAACAAGGGCTGAGAATGGCAACCCTGTATGCCGCCTGAAGTTCTGATAAGGTGAAATAACAATGTAATAAGCGATGCCTTTATAACCATGAGGATTGACCACTGTGGCATGTTTTACATGAAACTGTCCTTAAAAATAATTCCAGTCAACCCTCTTGATGTAAAGTTGCTGAGAGTACATTACCCCATGATTCATCATCTGCACACAGTCCAGTGTCAGAAACTCAGATATATATGATAGGCACCAAATGGCTCCTTAAACAGGTTTACAGATGCCAAAATGGAATGCCTAGTTGCTAATCTGGGGCCAGACAGCTACAAAGCTGTATTTTTCAATACAACTTGTTGGTTCCTGAAATTCATTCTGATTGTGCAGATAAAATATAATGGACAGAATTCTACAGGATCTGTTGCTAGTGTGTGAAAACTAACAAGATCCAAGGATCCCCAGGCATGCACCTCCAGATAGTGGAGTGTTCAGGCACCACCATCCTGGCACCCGGGCATCTTCACTTGGTCACAAGTGGCTGATAGCCAGATGCAAAATGCGCCTGGCACACACACACCTGTCATACATTATTGACACAAATCAAGGTTCATGTTTTGATTTCAAGTAATATAACAAGCTTGAATCCTATTACTACCTTCTGCCCTTTGCCTGATCACTGTCTTAGCTTACATACAACATACATATAACAAGTCAGAACACCACATAAAAGTAGCATTCCCAGTGGATGGAAACCTTTGTCCCAAGTTCCCCCAACGTCCCAAGTGTGTACATATTCTGGCGATACTATTAAACTTTCTAATTTGGCCAAATTGGTTATTCCTGCAGCATTTTAAAATGCTTACTAAATATTTTACAATTTCTTGCTAACTTCTGTTTCCATAAAGTTGTTGCTCCACCTTAAGCCATAAACCATTATCAGGATACAAAGAATTACAGTATGCAGCTAGTGAGCTTATTACGACTTGCGACCAAACACCACCCCAACTCAAATGTCATAAGGCAGGGGTCAGCAACCTTTTTCAGCCGTGGGCCGGTCCACCGTCCCTCAGACCATGTGGTGGGCTGGACTATATTTTGGAAAAAAAATGAACGAATTCCTATGCCCCACAAATAACCCAGAGATGCATTTTAAATAAAAGCACCCATTCTACTCATGTAAAAACACGCTGACTCCCGGACCGTCCACGGGCTGGATTTAGAAGGCGATTGGGCCGCATTCGGCCCCCGGGCCTTAGGTTGCCTACTCGTCATAAGGCAAATAAAACTGAAGGGAATTGCAAAGGAAGTTTGTTGTAAAGCATGAAGAGCAGCTTTTCTTATCACAGGTTCCTTTCATGAGCCTAAGCAGCTATTTGAATACCAGACAATTTACTTTTATTTATTAAATTTAAAATGAGGTGTTCAGTACTACATTTCAATCTTTTATAGGAAAAGTCCTTTAGACACTTCCTGCAAAAAAGAATCAATATTCCTTGCATCTATATAAGTAAAATGTTAGATATTTTAACTCCTGATAAATTAAAAGAAATGTGCTCATTAAATGTTTATGTTTTAATCTCTAAAATGCTCTGATTTTAATAATACAGTGATGCCTCGCTAGACGAAAAAAATTCGTTCTGCGAGTATTTTCGTCTAGCGATTTTTTCGTCTAGCGAAGCACCAATGCAAATAGCGGTTTTCGCTAGACGAAAAAAAAAAATCGTCTTGCGAGGCAGCCCCATTGACAAATTTGTCTTGCGGGGCAGCCTTCCGCTAGCGAATGCCTTTCATCTAGCGAGTTTTTCGTCTAGCGAGGCATTCGTCTAGCGGGGCACCACTGTACTGTATATGTGCTTACTTTTCTTTATGTAGCTCCTATAACAAAAAATGTAAGTCTTAAAGTGTACACAAGATAAATATTAAACAATGGGCAAACCTGTTGCTCTTCTTATTTTTCAACTCAATGCCAAAACGTAAACAAGGAAAAAGAATGCACCAACTTCTCTTGTTTGTTACAACTACAGAGGCATTTCCAAACATTCCTGAAAAGATGGCCGTCTGCTCCTAAACTATCTTAAAATATTACACCATGTTATTAAATACTGCACTTTCATTAAATCACTGGATAACAACCACTCAAAATTATTCAAATTCAGTTACTAAATGCTTGCATATCCAACTTTCTCATTTGATGCTTCATTCCTGCTTACCTCAATGAAAATCTAAATTAATTACTGATAATCTGAAGGCCAAAGAAATATATTGTTCATACAATCCGAAGGACAATGCCAGCAGTACTGTCATTAAACTATATCTTAACTGCTAAATGTCACCACCATCACTACCTGCTGCTTCATCAGTTGTGACTGGGCCTCACCCCCCCACACACACAATGGTGATTTACAACCAACTGCCCTATGAGCAGAAGAGGGAAAACAAACAAGCAAACACTGCAACTACCACCAATGATTGCTAATACTTCAGCTTTTGTGCTCCTGGTTATAGTTCTTTATAGAAAAAAATAGGAATTAAAGGGGGTTATAGATTCCCCCTGCCCTCTTTAGGGCTGGGTGATGTCAGCTTTTCAACACTGTGGTGTATCGCCAGTCAAACATCACAGTTTTGATGATATATGTTGAAAAAACAAGATGCATTGACCTCTGCCTGTGAGACTCCAGGTGAAACTGCCCCAGCTCTCACCTTGAGAGCTGAGGCGGTTTCACCCAGATGCTTTTGGTCTAGGTCTAGGACAATGCAGCTTATTTGAGCAGCTCACTGGGGAATGGGAAGGTTCCCCATCCCCAGCTGAGACAGCCCTGGTACTTTCCCCCTTAGCCCTTGAGCAGGCCGAGCATCGGGGCTCCTTTAACTGCACACTGAGGGGAGCAGCAACCATGCTTAACTGCTTGACTGAGGCAAGGGCAACTGCATACTCCTCAGTCGAGCAGTTTAAAGATGCAGAAGGAGGAACAAGCTGTATCGGTGCCTTGCGCTGTATGGGGGCAGAGTGGGATGATGGTTTCACTCAGCGATATATCGCTGGTGAAACTGCTGCCACTCCTGAGTCCCTGTTAGCAGCACCCACTGGAGGAAAGAATTCTGGACTATCTCTAGCAGACACTGCTAACAGAGGGACTCAGGAGCAGCAGTGGTTTCACCAGCGATATACCCATAGCTGTCAGCTTCTCCCTTTTTTAAAGGGAAATTCCCTTATTCCCAATAGGATTCCTCGCAAGAAAAGGGAAAAGTTGACAGCTATGGATATACCACTGAATGTGGCCAACATCACGGTCTGCTCCTTAGAGTGGTCATGGGCAATATATCAATATATTGCTCAGGCCTAGCTAGCCATCTTTATTTAGAAATGAATTGTAAGGTTCAAGAGGAAGGGAGAAAGAGAAGAAATTACTAGTGAGCCATCCATACCTAACTGAGGTCAAGGTGCACAACCTGTGGCCCTTCAGATGTTTCTGGACTACAACTCCCATCAGCCCCAGACAGCATAGTCAGTGACCAGGGCTGATAGGAGGTGTATTCCAACAACATCTGGAGGGCCGTAGGTTGTGTACCCTTGATTTAGATGATGAGTCTTTGCCCTGCACCCACATAGAGTGGAACAGAATTACAACTAGATTCTAAATGAGATGTCAAATTTTTGTTTTCTAAGACAATGATGTTTCATAAAAAGAAACAAAATATTTGGAATTACAGATGTACTAGTTCTGATTTCAGATATAGTTTGGCATTCATATGAATGCCAAACTTTCTCCATAAACAGTAGGAAGATAAATATTTTTATAACTTTACCATGATTCAGGATTACAACACAACTGTCAGTTATTAGCTTGCAAGATTTTACACTCATCTGCTTATTTATTCATGAGGCTGATGGATGATGGAGAACTCCATCTCTCCTTTGCAAGCCCCTCTTAGAAGTAAAAAGCAGGATAGTAAAATCATTTGCACTTTAGAAATGCAATCACCTGGTGGTGGGAGACACATAATGCTACCTGCCTCGTCCACCAGCCCTCCTTTCTATGCTGGACATGTGATGACTGGGAAGGAAGAGGATTCATGGAAGCCAAACAAGCTGGTAAAGGAGGAACATGGTATTCTCTGTCCCTTCTCCACTTTCTTGCTATCTTTCCTGCTGGCCAAAGAAGTGGCTTAACTTCCTTTGTGGCCAGCATGGAGACCAAGCGAGTGAGGCCATTCTTCCTCCATCAACTCACAGCCTCACCTGCATGGAATATCTGGCAAGTAGTTAAAATGCAAAGCTGCTGTAACTCTTATCAAAATGTCCAGCTTTAATATTAGTTTACTTGTTAATGCAGCATTGAATACTTCTAACTCATTTCGAGTTTAAATACATAAAAATAATAAGCAAACTGTGATCAATCAATCAGTACACTACATCATAAAATACCAGGAAGAGCCTCTAAGAATACCATTTCATTGAGAGACAAAAAACAATGGGGTTCCTGTGTGTAAGAAAATAGATATAAATAGGGGCCCAAGTTGGAGATGAGGGATACATGAAAATAATTTTCATCCAAATTCACTAAAAAGTTGGTGCTATGCAACCTAATCTTAGGCATTTTTATTCAGAAGTCAGTTTTAAGCAATTCAGTCTTTACTGGACATGTGAATGCTGCCTAAGTGTGTTGTTTGTTTAATATATGGAATTGTTCGGTAAGGTATGAAATTGTAACTTTGTAATTTCTGTGCTTTGTATATTACTAGTTTACTAGAGTAGTGCTTCACATTGTTATTTGTGGTAAATTTTAGTGCATACAAAATGAGTTTGTATGGGAAAACAAAGTGTGCGCCCAACAAGTTATCACACAATCAACTACTCAATACTTTTACATAGATATCTAATGCATTTGTCTGCTGACTATTCACATACACATTGCATTGTAGCTGCAGACTCCTTATTGCACAGAAACAAATCTTTACATAAAGATTCGAACAGCAAAAAGTATTTGAAACAGTTTAAAATAAAGGGATTTCCACTTAAGCTGTTTTAAACATTGCTACACTTTACATTTACATCCTAAACATTGATCAACCAACCAACCAAAGAGGTGGGTGACACATATTAATCCTGAAGTGTTCAAATTTAACGATTTGCCACTAATTCAGTCAATAACTGATGGACAGCTACATAAATGACATAGTAAGGAACTGGAAGTGATGATATTGTAACTACCTGTGCTTCATTCAAATTGCTGGAGCCTTAAATTTTCTTTAAAGCAGCTTTAAAAGTTGAAGCCAACGTTAATACCTACTAGACTATCTACACATGTTAAGAACTGTTCAGGAGACTGTTCCCCTGAGATACACCTGGAATTGCTTGGATTTAAAAAAACACACACACAAAAAACAAGTTTTTCTTACCCTGATCTCACATTGCCACCACAGGATAATCAAACTAGCACGACTGCAAAGCGTACACCGAGATAAAACAAACAAGCTACTTTCTTAATTCTATCTCCACCTATACAGCTTTTGCACATCACCCCCCCCCCCCACTTTGATTCGCCACTAGCGTGGGAAACCTGAAAGGAAGGAGTTGCCTTTCCCTACCGGCCACTCTGCAGAGCGAAACGCGCCGCTTTTTAACTCTTTCCTAGAGAGGCCCCGTAAGCCTTCCCTCCCTCCCTCCCTCCCTCCCTCGCTTCGCTCCTTGCTAACCGGGATGGCTGCGTCGCTCTCCCCGCACCCCGAAATCCAACCCTTCAGTCGCTCCGCGGACCGGGCGGTCCTCCCCATTCATTCCTCCAGCCGACTCTCCTCTCCCACCGTCCCCGCCTCACTCGCTGGCCCGGGAATAAGAGGAAGTGGGAGAAACGGGGGCGCCATTTTGAGGGTGGAAAGGAGAATCCGGCCGACTTAAAACGACGACGACACCGCCGGATTCGGGGCGCCACTGTCGGAAGGAAGGGGCGGCGAGGAGAAAATGAGGAAGGAAAGAAAAGCGCGGGGGGGGGGAGTTCCCGGCCTGTTTCGTTCAGGCCTTTTCCGTCTCTTCCCCACCCCCACACCCGGCCATACCGCACCCCGGCCGGCCCCCCGAGTCGTTACCTGGCCCTGACGGGAAGCTGCGGCCTTCTCGCCACTTCCGCCCCCCGGCGAGTGTGTTACTGAAGTGGAGCCGGCGAGCGCCTGGTTCTTCCGGTTGCGGGTGGGTAAGGTGAGGGGAGGGATATGACGGCTTTGGGATGCTCCGGTACCTCACGGTGCGCTGAGGCTGCTGAGGGGGGGAAATGAGGGGATGCGGCCTCCAACTTCCGTCTCTACCTCCTCCTCCTGGACCAAAACACAAAAGCACGCAACTTCCTGCGCCTGCGCAGCCGCCGCCGCCGCTTGCCACGTCACCGCGCCCGCCCTCGTATCACTTCCTGCTCTGCGCTGTCACGCGACCCCGACAGGCCGTTGCTGCCGGAGGGAGGCGCTCTGGGCGGGCTCGCGCTAGAGATTGTGGGAGGGGCGTCGAGAAACCGGCCTCTCTCGCTTCGGATGACGTCACGACGCGGGGCCTGGCCAGGTCCGGGCGCTTGTTTTCCCAATCACGGGCCATTTTTTGGAGGCGGCCTCATTTCATCAGCTTTCCTGGAGGCCCAGTTCTGCCAGGCACCGCCTTCCTTGCCTCATATCTCCTGGGAGTCGAAATAGGAACAGCTGTTTTTGTTCGGTGTTTTGAGCTTTGATTTTGGTTTTCCTCATCCCTCCCCGTCCCTTTTCCCTTGTGTGCCTTTAAAAAAAACATTCTTTGATAGGGGGTCTTGCCTTACTTCCATTGTAAGCAGCTCTAGGGGCCTTTTTTGGCTGAAGAGCGTGATACAGATGCGCCAAATAAATTGATAAATACAATATCTCGCATCGTGGGGGAAGGGTTGGTACAATTTGGATAAGAAACTTAACATGTCAAGGTATGCCCCATGTTATTTTTTTATTGGGTAAGATTTTGGAGCAGGAGGATTCTGGACCTTAATTTTAGGGGGATTCCAGAAAACAATTGGGGGAGTTTAATGCATGTACCGATATTATTTATTTACTTAATTTCCACACACACACACTTGTAGCAGAAGAGATCATCAGTACAAAATATAAAATAAAATGGTTACCTGTTGAATAAAACAATAATTTTAAAAGAAAAAATACAGAAAACTTACAATATGTAGTGCATAACAGTTGAGGTAATATAGACAGATAAATGGTGAATTGCCATTTTGTTTTTTTTTTAAATCCCTTATGTGAAATATGAAAGCTACAGCTTTACTAAGTTACACCATAAGGCTTCCACCCTTCCTGGCAGATGTGCTTCATTTAAAGATAGAAACTATGTAGGTATAACTTCTTACCAGAGTGGACATGCAGTAAAGAGAAGAGCTGCACCTGCTGAATTTTGCTTCCCATGGAATTGGGAGATTGTGTCAGGAAATGATGGTCTTCTTAAAGACCGCTGACTAAAAGTGCAGGTAAAGAACGTGCTCTTACACATAACTCCCAGATCAGCTGAAAGATATCTACCCTGTGTACATGAGTAGAAAAGCTTTGCTTCATTGAGGCGGTAGTGATACAGCTCCTTGTCATTATCCAGGTCATACAGAACACCTACTACATGTATTGCAAAACTCCAAGCAAAAGAGGATAGGCTTTGTGACATTCCTTACTGGATGTAAGATTGCATAAATTGGCAAACTACTTTTAGAAGTGTTGTGCAGCCCTAATTCCATGAGTAATGCTTTGTGTTTATAAATCAGGAATCTATAACTTGATTGATTGATTGTAGGTATTTTTATACCACCCTTCAATCATCTCCAGAGTGGTTTACAAGAAAAGAAGAATTAAAATGTAAATACCCCCTGAAACATAATAAACTAAATTAAAAACTACAGAAATCACAAAACAACAAAAACAGCAACATTAAAATTGTGCAAGTAATGTGTTGCTATATTGTTTTAACTGTATCTTCTTAGAAATTAACATAGACGCACAAGACGTATTTAGTACCCTCTTTCTGCACTATCAAGTCCCAGGAAAGGTCAGAGCATCTAGATAGACAATACCTTTCAATGACGTTAATCCTGTATATACAGTACATGGGAGTAAATCCCACAAAACTCAGTATTACATTTGTGAACACATGAAGAGGATTACAGTGTACATTGTCAGGCTCAGCCCTGTGAAAAGTTCTAGACATCCCATATTTTAGAACAGAACAGATGCAAGCGGGGGGGGGGGGGAATGATCAAGCACACACACTAAACTTTTCACACAAGGAGAGAATTGATGGATGGGGCTAAAATATTGTGGCCACGATTTCAATGGATTTGGTCTAACATGAATAAGTTAGAAAGGAAACTGTTAGAAGGACTACAAAGCTGATATCACATAAATAAAATCATCTGAGTGGAAAAGGGCAAGAGAGATTACATGTTTCAATAGAGTTTGAACAAGAGAACAGGTTTAAAACGAACAAGGAAAAGTACTTTCTTAACTAGTCGAAATCTCCAACACAATGTCATAACAGCCATATTGGGTTTAGAAAAAGATTAGATAAATCCATGGAAGATTTAAATATCAAGTTATATTGTACAGCACTGACACAAATCATATGCTTTTTGTATTCCCTCTCAGTAAAGAAAGAAAAAATACATTTAATAGAATATTGGTACCATGTGGTATCAATGCATAGTAATTCTAGACATTGTATGGAGAGCATGTCCTTACTCTGACTTTTGTAAAGCTAACTTTCCTTTGCTTTCGGAAAGTCCCATAATCTTTCCATACTTGGAAGCAAAACACGTGTAAATAACTCTTGAAAGAAGATGGTTTTAGATTTCCAGGGGGGAAAAGAATTGTTCAATTTAGTGGAATTTATATGTGGAAAATAATTTCCCTCCTAAATGCAGTCTTGCATCCAGTCTAATATCTTAAGTGCAAATTCTCTCTAAAAGCATCACTTCCCAGGAAAAGGTATCTGAATTGTGCCTCACAATATATACCCATAGTATGAGTTCTTGATTTTAAATGTTCAGCCAGCATGCTGGAGTTCTGTAATGTTTAGTTCAAGTCACGATAATGAACATACAAAACTGGCTTCAGAGGAGATGAAGAAATGAAACAAATGTGCAGTCAACAAGTTAAACAATTAAATACTTCCTGTAAGCAGTTAATATTGCCACAGTGACAGCCTTTCTATAACTGAGGTGAATGCAGATGCATTAATTCAGACACATCAAGAAGACAGATGGAAGGAAAAGTTAACAAGCACAAGAGATAATGGCTTGAACAATGGACCAGAAACCGGGAAAGGTTGTGGGAGTAGGGCTCTTAAGGGAAACAGGAGCAACCAGCTTGACGTTGTACAGTGACATTTTAAACACTTTAATATGAATGGAAACAATACAGAGAAGAAACAAACAGGAAGAATCAGATGTCTTAGCACATAAAGAATGCTATGACTAAATTGGCACCACAGTTACTTGATGGGACAATGCAGTCCATAAACTTTGGTACTTTAGGAGAATATAGTACCATTCTTATATAATATTTATTTGGTACCAATAGCACTTGCCTCCATCATGGGCTGAGCAAATTCCAACTGCTGGCATCAGAGAGTATTAGTAGGTAGGAGCTGCTGATTACCGGGTACTGGGCAGAGGTGGAAGGACAACACCAGGGAAGTTATAGGATGAGGGCAGGAAATGTCAACTGAATAATCTTGACATGATCAGAACATAAGAAACGTCCTGTTGGATCAGACCAAAGGCTAATCTACAGCATCCTGTTCTCACATCGGCCAACCAGATGCCTATGAGAAGCCTGCAAACAGGTCATGAGTGTAATGTATGTAGATTTCCCCACCTCCTCATAGAGAACCCAGATGAAGATCCACAAAATATGGGGCCAATGTACAGTATCAATATACTCTGATTATCCTAATAGCACAAATTCCATCATGACACCACTATAACCAGGTGGTGACATCAGTTCCAGAATGACCTTGCAATTGTGTGGATCTCTTGTTCCTAGGGTGTGGACCAAGCAACTCCCACTTCTGGACCCTAGCATTTCTCTTCCTGTGAATGTCAGCCGAAGTGGGAATTTTCCATCCTGGTTCATTGGGTCAAAATCAGAGATTCAAAATTATTCCTTGTGATTCCTAGCAACTGGTAAGAATATGCTGACACCATGTTGTTTATTTTATCATGTGATTTTTATCAGGACAATCTTTTGTAAACCATTTTGAGAGCCTCTCAGAGCTGTAAAATGGGATATTTACAATAAATAAAATACACCAGGCTCTGTACCCAGGGCTGGCATGGTCCCAATGCCAAGGACAAGACATTGAGAGAGGTTTAGCACTGAGTGGTAAGTACTGGATCAGTAAGAGAGTCGGCTGGCAAAGAATGTGGATCAGATTTGAGAAGTATGGTTCTGCTAAACATCCAGCTTAAGAGGGGAGAAGGAATCAGTTTGACAAATAGAGAAAGGTTATTTTAGGCATAGAGACCACAGAAGGAACTCAGGTGAGAGAAAGTGTACAAATAAGGATATTTGAAAGAGAGAAACAACAAAGTGAAGATGGAGACACAGGTAAGGAAAAAAGGGCAAGCAGCTAACTTTAAAAGCAAAGACTAGAAGCTTGAGATTCAGGCAGAGCATGGGAGGGAATCCAGTGTAAAGACAACATGGGTGGAAACTGTTCCACTAACAGAGTACGTATAATGAGTAGAGTTCATTTTTAATGTGTGGTTTTCTATTTTATGGCTTCCACTATCCAAGGCAACTTGCAGCAGCAGCATGAATTAGAAAACACAAGGCATTTTTAAATATAAACACTTTGCCTCTCCTCCCTGCAAAAAGCCAGAATAGTACACTCAAAAATAATAAGGTTGGGTATTTCTGAAAAGGTGTGCCACAAACAAAGCATCACTACATAAAGAAGAAGAAGAAGAAGAAGAAGAAGAAGAAGAAGAAGAAGAAGAAGAAGAAGAAGAAGAAGAAGAAGAAGAAGAAGAAGAGTTTGGATTTGATATTCGCTTTATCACTACCCGAAGGAGTCTCAAAGCGGCTAACATTCTCCTTTCCCTTCCTCCCCACAACAAACACTCTGTGAGGTGAGTGGGGCTGAGAGACTTCAAAGAAGTGTGACCAGCCCAAGGCCACCCAGCAGCTGCATGTGGAGGAGCGGAGACACGAACACGGTTCACCAGATTATGAGTCTACCGCTCTTAACCACTACACCACACCCATCTATCTCTTGGTCACGAACTGCATTACTTCTGAAGGCAAAGCAGGAAATGGTTTGGGATGCTAAGGAAGGGAACATAGGGAGCTGTCTCACATCGAGTCAAACCATTGGCCCACCTGGATCAATAACGTCAAGACCAGCTGGCAGTGCCTCTCTAGGGTTTCAGACAGTACATTCCCAAGCTTACCTGGAGATGCTGGGAACTGAACCTCGTACCGTCTGCATGCAAAGCAGATGCTCTGCCAATGAGCTGCAGCAGGGACAGATGTGGCAAGGACACAGACAGCTCTCTCTGATAAAAAGCCTTTTTGGTCCCACATCAACTGAGTTGATTGATGGAAGGTGCTGAACTATCCATCGATAGTACCTCCATCTTCCCATATCTCCAGATTCCTTACTGAAAGAACTTTTTCTGCTTTTAGGGCAATGTGTGGAAGACAGGCTGTTGCAGAGTAAGAGCCATGTGCAACTGAATAGTACATGTAATTACATTATTTGTGTTACTATGACATGCAAGTTGATGCCTTTTAAATTCCATTCTAAAAAGAAATAAATCAGAAGCGCCTTCAAGCATAACTGTCTTGTCCAGTTTATTCTCCACAGCCCCAATCAGAACCTTACTTTCAACACTTTGATTTATTTCTGTTTATTTCCAGTGTTTATTTCTGCTTGACAGGTCTGCAGAAAAGGAGGACATCTAGTGGGAAGAATAAGAGCTAAAATAGCAGGCCTGACCTAGAAATTCCAGACTTGGTTCCAGCCCTCTGAACGAGAGACTGCAGTCACAATTTAGACCAGGGATGGGGAAACTGTGGCCCACCGGGTGTAGTTGCTCCCATCAGACTCAGCCAGCAGGTCCAGTGGTCAGAGTTTTAGTCCAACAACATCTGGAACTCACAGATTCTCTGTTCTGCATTTTGATCTAGTACATTTAGTTACCTCAGCAGTATTCCTGAGCATATTCCTTTTAAATAACTCATTATTTCCATGTTTTTTTCTCATATTTTTTTCTCATGTATCTGAAGAAGTGAGCATGCACACGAAAGCTTATACCAGAACAAACTTAGCCGGTCTATAAGGTGCTACTGGACAATTTATTTATTTATTGACTGCATCAGACAAACATGGCTACCTACCTGAATTGTCTCATCTGTGTGTGAATGATAGTTTTACTCCTATGCTGAAAATAAAGGAGTTGTGTATGGGCTGCCTAACCACTACCTTCAAAGCACATTCAAAGCACATGCCTTCCCTCAAAGAATTCTGGGTACTGTAGTTTGTTAAGGGTTACTTGGAACCGTAACTCTATGAGAAGTGAACTACAGGGCCCAGAATTCTTTGAGGAAAGAATGTGCATCAAATGTGCCTTAAAGGTATAGCGTGTGCCCAGCCATGGATACACCGCTGAATTGTGTAAAAACATGTCCTCCACCTCTGCTACTCTGTGCCCAAACAGAAAAGGATGCATGAAAACACACTGTTCTGAATCTAGAGGAATTTGTTCACATGTTAGCCCCATTATCAATGAGCTATTACTGTTGTGAAAGGCTTAAGACACAGCATTCAGGAAGCTTGTATTGTCTCTCTCTTAGAAGAACGGGGAACAACAGGAAATTCCTAACTCTGCCCCGATACAACTAAATGACTAAAGACAGAATGATGCTATTCAAACAGTAACAAAGTTTGTTGCAACTGGGGTTAAAGCATGGGTGGGAAACATTTTTTTCTACTGAGGGCCATTTTCCCTCAGGGGTATTCTGCCAAGGGCCATGTGCCAATTGTGTGCCAGGACAAAGCCAGAGGTGGGCAGGGCTAAAGTCAAAAGTGGTAGACAGAGTTATTTCCTTTTTCTATCAATATTATTCTGCCCTCTTCTGTCTTTTTCTGCAACCTCCTCTCTCCTTCTTCTTCCCACTTCTCAGGGGAAGGACAGATCATTCTGGTCGGAGGTCTGAACTGATTACTTGCATGCAGTTTCTGAAATTAGGCTGGTCCTAGGCAGTGGTGGCTGGTGCCCATTTGGTGGAAGGCCAGGAGCTCAAATTGGAGCCAGATCCAATGACAGACCCTCCAAGTGTCCCTATTTTCCAGGGACAGTCCCGGATTTACAGAAGCCTTTCCAGTTTCTGATTTGATCCCAGAATGTCTCACTTATTATTATGGAATAAGATGTCTCTATTTTCATCAGAGAAATGTTGGAGAGTATGTCCTCCTCTCTCTGGCCTTTGGCTAAGTAAACAATCTATGGCCTTTTAAATATGTTGGGGGGTTATTGGTTTGTTTTTGTATTTGTTATGAGGTATTTTGTGCTCTCATTTTGTATTTTGTATGAACTGCCCTATGTTCTTCAAATGAAAGGTGGTAGTAGTAGTAGTAGTAGTAGTAATAATAATAATAATAATAATAATAATAATAATAATAATAATAATATCATAGAGTAAACTTATTTACCAAATGTGTCACGGGCTTTGAAGACACTCGAACTCAGGACACAAGGGAGAAACGTGCTAAGAGGAAGGAATGCTTGACAAACCCTCACCGTGATCAACTCCTGCCTGGAAACCGATGTCCCCACTGTGGAAGGACGTGTGGATCCAAAATTGGCCTCCACAGTCACTTACTGTTAAAACTGTGTTCATGGAAGACAATCTGACTCGGCTATGAGTGATTGCCAAAGAAGAAAAAGAAGACACGACAGTGTAGGAAGCAAGTTATGGGGAAATGTAGGAAGCTGCCTTAATTCCGAGTCTGACCATTGACCCATCTTGCTCAGTATTTGGATCTGTTGACAATGACTCTCCAGGGTTTCAGCCAGAACATCCCTATCCCTACCTAGATATGCAAGGGATTGCATACAAAGCAGCTGCTCTACCACTGAGCTATCGTCCTTCCCAAAGGCGCAGCTTCATATAGGAGAAGGCAATCCCAGCCCTACCTGGAGATTAAATTTGGGAGCATTTGAATGCAAAGCTTGTGCTTTACCACAGAACTCCAGCCCTTCTTCAAATGGAAGCCCCCCTTATGGCTTTAAAGCATGACAAGAGACTTTAAATGCTTCACAAACAAAGCAGATGTTGCTTGATTACGTTCTCTTGAGATGCATTTCATAAATGAAGATGGAAAGTCTTTGCATCTTCCCCCCCCCCCATGTGATCAGTCATGAGATTTTTGGCATGAGATCAAGAATGTTACAACATCCCCACCTCCCATATAATCCATAACCTTTGCATTTTGCTGCATTCAGGTGTTCAATATATATAAATGAACATGAGCTGGAGAGATTTTAGCAATGATGAAGTGTTAAGTGATAGGAGGTTGTCTGTAATAGATATCAACTATTCTCTGGGTGTGCATATAGGAAAAAACATGCATCTGGTCCAGATATCTCTTGTGATTCCTTTGTTCTGTATACCATCTTTCGTATGTCACTTTGAATAGTGAGGGTGCAGAATTAAATTTCATTAATGTAGATCAGCTATCCCTGAACATACCTTACCTCCCTTTTAAAAAATGCAGTTAGGGTGATTAAACAGTGGGGACAAAAGTAAGATGACCCTTTTGGTGCATGTTTATTACTTCATTATTGAATAGAACCAGGATTGCTGCACAGAACAACATGATCAAAACAAACAAATTACCTTGGAGGACAGCGTTTGCTATACTCACTTTTCAGTCAGTGGCACTGTGGTCTAAACCACTGAGCCCCTTGGGCTTGCAGATTGGAAGGTTGGTGGTTTGAATCCCTGTGATGGGGTGAGCTCCCGTTGCTCTATCCCAGCTCCTGCCAACCTAGCAGTTCAAAAGCATGCCAGTGCAAGTAGATAAATAGGTGGCGGGAACTTCGGGAAGGTAAATGGCATTTCTGTGCACTCTGGTTTCTGTCATGGTGTTCCGTTGCACCAGAAGTGGTTTAGTCATGCTGGCCACATGACCCAGAAAGCTGTCTGTGGACAAACGTCGGCTCCCTCAGCATGAAAAGTGAGCTGGACTTTGGACTTAACCGTCCAGGGGTCCTTCTTTAGCTTTACCTTTTTGCCTGCATGGCTTTTCCTGCTCTGCAGGGTACATACTGAAATGCTTCTCGAAGCTATCAACATGAGTTTGACCAAACTACGGGAGGCAGTGGAAGACAGGAGTGCCTGGCGTGCTCTGGTCCATGGGGTAACGAAGAGTCTGACACGACTAAACGACTAAACAACAAGAGCGAAGAAGATAGATAGATGTTTATTCGGCATTTGCGCCCATCATACAATACAATCATACAATACAAAACAAGCAGTCAATCAAAAATCAGATAAAATCAAATAAAACGATAACCCAATACAGGCCGCGGATATAATAACACAACTCACAGGGACCAATATTATTACTTCGATAAAACATATATAAAAATAATTAAAGTTAAAATTTGGGCACCCAAAACTAAAACCAATGTCTAATTCTATTTTTGAAAAACATATCTAATTATCAGTAATCGGCCGACATCCCATTTTGTCTCTTGTGCGAGATGACGGCTGTTAGGAATCTAGCAACCTGTAGAGTTATATAAGAGCGAAGAAGAAGTTGCGTTTCCCAACTTTGGCCTGTAGGGGGCGGGAATCTAGAGTGGACCATTCCTTCCCCGTTGCTAGGATACGCTAGAAAACATCCCTTTTCCTGTAGCTCCTGAGCTCTCGGCTTTCTTCCTTCGCCAAGCGGATCCCTCCCGCCAGGATGGTGGGAGGGGTCCCAGCCAAGGGAGTCCCCAGGCCAGCGTATCCGGGGAGGTTTTTCGACCGCTTTCCCGAGCTCCCCACAGTGAGTTTCCTCTGCCCTTCCCCTCTGCCTTTCTCCTCCCCTCTTCCTTTCTCTTCTCCTCCGCATCTTTATAAAGATGTTTGACTGACACTTGCTCATCCCTTCCGCTACTGTTTAACGTCACGCCTCTCCTTAAAACAGCTCCAGAGAGCAGCCTGGAGAAGGATGGCTCTTTCAAGGGTGTGGGATCTATACGATAGCCATAATTTCCAGGTGGAAGGTGCAACCCCTGGCATCAACGATTGCTAGTTAGAGGGCTGGATCCACTCTTAAAAGGCACATCTACACCATGCCTAAAAAGTACACCCAACACTCATGTAGAGCGCAGAGATTCCGCCCAAAGAATCCTGGGAATTGTAGTTTCCCCCCTCGCACAGCTGCAGTTCCCAGCACCCTTAACAAACCAGCCCAAGTTACTAGCTTATGTCCTATTGATTTCAATGGCTCGAAGCATGGCTAACTGCGCGCTCCTAATATGTCTACTCCAAGGTAATTCCAACTGAGTTCCATGGAGTTTACTGCGATGGAAGTGGGGTTAGGATTGCAGCCTAAGGCTGGATCCAGCCCATACTTGATAATATCAGGAAAAATGAACCAGCGGTCTGACCTGGTATGTGTACACACTATACTGTTAAAGCACATTCAAAGCACAATCTTTCCCTCAAAGAATTCTGGGCAGTGTAGTTTGTTAAGGATTGCTGGGGATTGTAACTCCATAAACAACGAACCCACATATCACGTTATGGCTTTACAAAAAAATTGTTATGCAGCGAAAAGATATGCACAAATACGAAATGAAAATTATTCAGATACATATCTTTACAAACATATCTGTGCTGTGAGTCTTTTCATTATTATGACCTCTTGCCTATGTTGGTTTGTCTTTGCTTGCTTTTTTCAGGCTGGAAAGCTGATGTCCATTGGAGAAACAGCTGGCCATTGTCTTACTGACGTCTTTGTAAGCACCCTGTTTGACTATCTATTGTCCTATGTACAAACCACTGTGGGTTGTTATTTTCTAACTGGCCACAACACATTCTCCCTCCAGACCTTTATAGACTTACTATTCCAAATTAACAACATACAGTATTGCACATTTTGCACAAGAGAAGCTGAAAGGGACTTTAGTGTCCCGTCTGGGGTGAAAACAAAACAAAACAATACCTGAGATGTATCATCTGGTATTGGCTGTAGTGGATCCTGAATGTCAGTAGTTTTCTCAATATTCATTGTTTGAACTTGCTTAGGGCTGTAATCCTAAACACATTTACTAGGGAATGAGCCCCACTGAACACAGGACAACTTCTTTCGTTCCAAGCAAACATTCATAGGTTTCAAAAGCCTCAACGTAGTAAATCCCAATTGTGCAAATAATTTTATTTACTTATTTAGAAAACTCTTTGTATACCACTATTCATAGAAACATCAAAGCCATTTAGAATCAACATACACTGTACAATAAAAGCAATTTTGAAAAATTAAAATCAGATGAGTAACCCTACAAAAAATTACATTTGAAAATACACAAAATTTGAAGCTTCCATTATTAGTCTTTTCTTTTCTGAGGTGGTCAAACACACTGCTGTGACTTTTAAAAAAACACAACACAACAACTTATTTCTGGAAGCTTGAGGGCTGACTATAAAAGGAAACCTGAAATTCCTACCTAACTGTGCAGGTGTCTAAAATGGCTTACAATTAATTGGATTGTGTCGACTACAAAGTAGTTTCTGTTGATTCTGTTTTTGTTCATATAAAAGCCCACTATGCTTGTTGGTGTTTTTTGTTTTTTAGGAAGTTAAATCCATGTGTCCCAGTTAATACTGAGGACAGAACCGGGTCACTACTAGATTTTGTATTTTCAGAAAATGGGAGGATATACATTTTCTTTTCTTTTTCTTTTTGCCCCAGTAGCCTGGATGCCTTTTAAAATCTATCTGGTGTCCTGTGAGGCTAACCTAATTATGTCTGCCTACATTTTCCTGCACAACTTCTTAAGACAGTTATGAATTGCAGACTTTGGAGCAACAACTGCTTTTCTTAGCTACCCTCTCAGTTCTCCTCAACACTCAGCCTGATGAAGAATTATGGAGAACCCAGACGCTTGTCCGTTAATTTGTGACATTCTGATTGGTCCAAATGAAAGTGTTACTTACTTTTCTGGGGGGTTCCCTTGCCCCACCCTGCCAAACGGACCAACACAGCTATCTACAGTATTTGCAGGAATATTCTTAAACACCTTTCTTCTTGTCTTATAGCCAATTACTCCACCTGTTGTAAAAAAGTTTCGAGACACCAGCAACCCTTCTCCTGGTGCAGAGAGAATATTTTATGGCCGAGCAAACGATCCTGATATTGCATCACATTTGACACATGGCATAAAGTCCGTCCCGTCAATCTCTGTAAGAATTTTAAAATAATATCCTTTTGACTCATGGGTGGGAAACACAATCCTGATTGGCCCTGTGCAAGGGGCATTTGATGGACATAAAATGGGATATGCTTATCCCCTACAAGATTACCATTTCTATTTATATAACATATATCTGTTGACCTAAGTCTAAACATGGAACCTTGGGGGGCAGTGGGCACTTTGGGGGTTTTAAGAAAGTTCTGTAGGCACCAGTCACAAAATGGCTGCTGTGAGGGTGTGGCATAACACAAAATGGCTGCCTGGTTGGCATACCATAAAGGCTTCAGCGCAGAAGAGACAGAGTCTGTGGGTCAGCTGGGCTGGGTCATCTCTTTCCTTCACAGCTACTCCCTCACTCATTACTCACCACTTGTTTCTTCATGAATCCAGCTCAGCCTGTCCTCCATCAATGGACAGCATGGGTTTTTTATTCTTTTGCCCCCTGTAAGTAGAACAATTCTGGAAACCAGATATAAATCCATTAGATTGTATCCTTTGCCTCTGGTAACATCCCTTTGGGCAGTTTGGGGACCTGCACTTTACCCATACCATTTTCTTAAAAGGATGGGATGTGGGTGAGTTTGTAGTCACTCAACTGTGATTTGTTTTTTTGTTTAAAGAATTGAAATGCTAGTATTATTGCTTTCGCTAGAAGCATTGCAGCGGTAGTATGCCAATGACATTTTGATTAGTGACATCGCTCGGTGGTTGACTTATACATACTAATACATACAAACGTCTGCTGCTGTGTGTTCTGAATGATGCCTTTTTAGAAATAACTATTAAGAATGTATATCTGCAATGCTACGTTACAGAAAGGTGATCTTAAATATGAGGTTTAGCGTTGTTCGTTTCTTACATGAAATTAGTAGGATTGTGGCATTTGATAGCTGTAGAATGCACAGGAACGAAAGTTGTGTGTCCCTTGTACAGGAAACACATACTTTTTTGTGCATTTTGCAGCGTGCACCAGAAATCTAATAAATGAATGTAATATGAGATAGTTCAGAAGTGCAGAACTGATGTACTTGATGTGGTGTGAAATCTCTTCAGGTGGCATCGCTGGCAAATCCACCTCCGAAAACATGCTTTGAGCAAAAACTTTTAGAGAAGAAAGAATCTGTGTACTCAAGCGTTCGTGAAGCACCTCTTGGGAGATCCCATGATCAGTCGTTACGATTACCCAAAGGCATGGATGTGGCTAACACTCTGTTTGGAGGAAAAGTTGTCAGAGGTAGAAAAATTAGTACTAAATCAAATCATTGATGAATGGCTGGCAATTCCATTACAAGCTCATTGGGTCTTCTTTTATGCATCTCAAAGGCATACATTATTTCATAATTTTTTCTTATATTATGGGCAACATCCAATAATGTCCACCCACTTGTGCAATAAAAATATACTTGGGCAATGGGACTTTCTGTGTCTCTTCTGCCATTTCTAGCACCTCCCTTCCTACAAAAAAACAAAAAAACTGCCCTAGAAGGTCCTTCAACCCAATGAGGATACACAAGGGTCATAGGTAGGAGGAGAGGCCCCACTGTGTGGCCAGATGTCCATTCATGCTGTGTTGGATCTCATCATATGTTTGGATTAAGGCACATGGGTGATTGCCATTCAATCCTGTTACTATCTTATAACAACATGCAGGTATAATGTATGTTTGGGGACGCAGGTGGCGCTGTGGTCTAAAGCACTGAGCCTCTTGGGCTTGCCAATTGGAAGGTCGGTGGTTCAAATCCCCATGACGGGGTGAGCTCCCATTGCTCTGTCCCAGCTCCTGCCAACCTAGCAGTTTGAAAGCACACCAGTGCAAGTAGATAAATAGGTACTCTGTGGCGGGAAGGTAAACAGTGTTTCCATGCACTCTGGCTTCCGTCACGGTGTTCCGTTGCGCCAGAAGCAGTTTAGTCCTGCTGGCCACATGACCCTGAAAGCTGTCTGTGGACAAACACCAGTTCCTTTGGCCTGAAAGTGAGATGAGCGTCGCAACCCCATAGTTGCCTTTGACTGGACTTGACCTTTACCTTCTTACCTTGACTCTGATGTACCCTATGGTCTCTAAACCCTGCATTGCAACTGTTTCTGGGATAAAGTACATGAATGATCCTTAAATACATGTAGTCTGTTATTTGCCAAGAGTTTTAAGATGTTGTTTAGATCAGGTTATTTCATTACATGTAACGGTTCACTTTCAGAGGGTCCTGGTGGAGAGGTTATAAATCCAGCAAAGACATTTGATGAAGTCCAGAGGGAAGCGGAAGAAGGACATGACTTGTATGTTGTAACACACAATGATTATTATGTTGGTGAGTAAGAAGGAAAAGTGAAAGCCGTAGATAGATATATATTTTTAAATGACCATGGATTATTGCCGTCATGTAAGCTCTGCATTGGAATGTCAATTTTATTATGTTACTAATATAGCATATTCAACAAATGTCATAGGTTGACGCCTGGCAACAAGTCACTCTCTTCCCACATCACTTTGTTATGATACTAGGCATTTCTCATAATGCCCAGGGGCTTGTAGCCAAAATGCTGAGGTTTGTTTTTATTTTATTATTTATTTATTTCATAAAATGGATACATTGCTTGATTGTTAAAAACAACAACCCAGAAGCACCTCCAAGCTGTTTACAAAAAGATAAAACAATAAAACTGAGAAAAAATTCACAACCATATTTTAAAACATACAAAAGTTAAAATGCTAAGCAGATTAACACCACCTCAACTTTCTAAGCGTCTGGGTTGGGTTTTTGTTCATTTATGGTGTACGTAATAAACAAATAGCTCCCCCTTTTCCCCCACAGGGGAGTTGGTTAATAGAAAATATAATCCATCTACGTTCAACAGATTCAATCTATATGGAAAGGAAACCCCCCACTTTAACGATGGACGAAATGTAGCTAGAACTTTACGCTGGTTCCCTGATCTGCAGATGTAAGTTGCATTATATCAGTTAATGATGCTTGGCTTGCCTCAGTTACAGCTTCCTGGTGACACACGTTTTGAATAAATAGCAGATTACTCTTTATACCTTTTCTGGCATCAGTTATCCTCAATGATGTTGCCTCATGAGACATAAAGTGTCACCATGTTGAATGCACAAAGTAGTGCATTTCAAGAACATTTCAAGTTGTGAGGATCCTACTGCTCTGGGGAGATATTTGGTATCTACTTTTGCCTCATCTCATTTTTCACCCCTTTTATGTTGATGTGTTCTCCGAGAGCTGGAGATGTTGGGAAGCGGTGTGATTCATGTCTGCTGATTGATCCCTCCTGACCACCTGATTCCCTGGCTAGAATTTCCTGGCCGGATGATTTTGCCTGCAGTATTGAAGATCTCTTAGTGCTCTCTGACCTGCTCCCTTGGTGGCACACTGTGTAAGATGCCCGAACTCAAGGCTCCAGTTTTGAGATCAGCACATCGTCTAACCATCCTCCTGCTGTGGGCAGGCTATCCTTATTTTAAATTTTCCTCTGCATATTTGATTGCTTGCATAGCCTTATTTAGGTGTTATACAAAACTAGAAATACAAAGTGAAAGTGGTGGTGATCACACTGGCTCTGCTTCCCTATCGCTGACCCTTGCTGTTCTCCATAAGATAAAGATCAGGGTTCAACATCACACAAGGGGAGCGGAGTAGCTAGGAGAGATGCGTGGCTCAGACGCACGGTAAATGCTGCCCCTCCCACAGTGTGGCGCCCAGTGCACGCCGCCCCCTAGCTACACCTCTGCACAAGGGCTAGATCTACAGAGCTATTTAAAAAACGATGTGAAAACGGTCTGCAAAAAAAAACAAAGTTCACCATTGAAAATATCATTGAGTTGCAATTTCAGCTCCACAGTGCCATCTGGTGTCATGGTGTTATAACATTTTATAACGCTGTATTTTGACTCTTGTACCATTTTGACTAATGTTCAGGGAACCTGCATAGATAGAAGCAGGCTCCCTATTGTGGTCCAACTCAGTGGCCCCATCCTCCCAGAGAGCTTGAGGCAAGAAAGGGAACACACTGGACAAGACCACATTCTGGGATTTAAAAATTGGCCCGTTGCCCTCCAGCTCATGGAAGATGAGAGGGAGCAGAGCTATGATTCTCAATTCCAGTCTCCCCACTTACGTATTGTATTTCTGGATTTGTTTAGTACCTGAATAGCGCTAAGGTCTTGTGATGATAAATGGAGGATCATAGTATTTGGGCTGGCAGTGAATTATAAAGCCCAATGCATTGAAAATGAAGACATATTTTATGCTAATAAGTTCCCAGATCAGATTATGAGTGGGGCACTATTCTCCAATTTACTAAATACAATGGTTGATCGACTCTTGAGGTTCCCCGTATTGAAGATGGTTTATCAACTGAGGCTTTTAGGCCTGTCCTCTAAGAGTATCCTGCCAATGATATTTTAGATCGCTTCTGTTTATCTCTACTAGGTGTGGCATGACTCAAAGGGTAAAGAGCTGGAAAAATGAACTTTAAACAATTTTCCTAATTAACTTTAAAACACATGCTGTTAACCAAACACTACATTACCTGATCCTTACCTGCCTTTTTAGAACTTAGTTTTATGAAAGCGTTTTAGTTGTCTCAGATTAGAATGGACATTGATATGGTGGTGGAGCCACATGTAATGGATGAGGTCTATCTGATTCACTTTTTAATTATGGTTCTAATGTTATATGTGGAAGACGCAGGTGGTGCTGTGGTCTAAACCACAGAGCCTAGGGCTTGCTGATTAGAAGGTTGGTGGTTCGAATCCCTGCGATGGGGTGAGCTCCCATTGTTCGGTCCCAGCTCCTGCCAACCTAGCAGTTCGAAAGCACGTTAAGTGCAAGTAGATAAATGGGTACTGCTCCGGTGGGAAGGTAAACAGCGTTTCCGTGCGCTGCTCTGGTTTGCCAGAAGCAGCTTAGTCATGCTGACCACATGACCCGGAAACTGTCTGCGGACAAACGCCGGCTCCCTTGGCCTATACAGTGAGATAAGCGCTGCAATCCCAGGGTCGTCCGCAACTGGACCTTACGGTCAGGGGTACCTTTACCTTTACTTTTACCTTTAATGTTATATGTTGTAATCCACTTTGGGATTCTAACTGATGATGGGTGTCTTAGCGATGATGATGATGATGATGATAATCTGTTGCAATTCAGCTATTCTGTGATTATCTTTTCTTTTCTTTTTAGGAAGAAATCAGCACATATAGTGTCTAAGATAAGTGATGATTTCAAGGAAAAATTTCAGCCTCAGCTTGGAAAAGTCCTTGATCCGTAAGTGAATCAAGAGGGAGTCTTCACAATGGACCCTCCATGAGAAATTAGTTGGCTGTGTGTAATTGGTGTGTGTGTGTGTGTGTCCCGTTCCTTTTCTGCATCTTCCTTTCCGTGGCCTGTGAGTGACATGACAAATACAGATTACTAGCAGACGCAATCATTTAAAGAGCCTCATAGCCTCATATCATCTTGGCTCATGTTTTGAGATGTTCAGTCAGGCAGGAAGAGACTGAGGTGATAGTTAACTGACAGAAAACTCTGTGAAGCTTTACCACAAGGTGAGCAATCCAATCATTTCAGATTTCCTCCACGGCTTCTGTGTGATTAATACAATATGTAAGTTTGTCCTAAGAATGCATTCCACCACTGCTACAGTGTCTGCCTGCCAATTTGAGCAGTGATGAAGGCCTGCCCATGTAGGAGAATGTCAAAGGAAGTTGAGCGTAGGAGCATGGAATTGGACACCATAGTATTCTTCAGTTAGTCCCCGAAGAGTTTGATTCCTTACAAGCAACATTAAAAAATAAATTAATCCCAAAAAATTGTTTCTCTTCTCCCGGTGATTGTAGAAATGAAGACATGGGTTTAGCCAAGTTGCTCAAACAAAACCATGATCTGAAAACCTTTTTACTGAGTATTGCAGCTCCAGCTTTTCCAATATCCGATTCTGCTAAGCTGCCATGTGTGTTTAGCGTGCTTTAAAACCACCTTTTTCTTTTCTGACAGATACATGAAAAAGACTCTATATGCACATCTATATCTGTTAAATAAGAAAACAGCTTATTTAGGCTGCGGGGTCTCTTTCTCTCTCTCAAGAAATGTAAGCATCGCGATCAAAGACATTTATCGCCTGCTGTGCAAATATTTCTGACAGTTATTACTATGTGCTAAAAGGAAAAAGACTGTAAAAGAAAAGGATTTTCAGTCGTGGTGGCTTTGATTCATATAGGAAAGCCCCAGTGAAGACATTTCAGGTGAACTCTTACCAAATGTCTTCATCAGTTGTTTTTCATCCTCGCTTACGGTACAAGACGTGACAGATCTATCTTTCATGTCTAAAGCAAAGATTACGCTGGGGTGGAAGAAAAAAAATCAAGCATTTATCTAACAGGTTCTTTTCATTTTTTTAGTATAGCAGACACACTCAACGTTCCTCCAGACCATACATTTGGAGTGCTTGTTTGTCCTGAAGAATATGGCAAGTATATACACGGCCTCCCTGCTTATACACAAGGATGTCTTGGGAAATTGTTTGGAAACTCAGGCTGTCCCATAGCACTCATGCAAGATTGCTAATTGGGAGTGGAAGTTGGAAAGATATCTCACCAGCAGAACTATTGGTTGGAAGTGCTTACCTGTAAACCCCCGGGTGCCCTCTTCGAAGGAACACAACCCCCCCCCCCCAGACTTCCTCTCATGTTCAGATCATCATTTGAAGGCTCTTTTTATAGAAGTTCTTCAGAGCTAAGGCTGGGTGCAGTCAGGGAGAAGGCCCTTTGAGTAGCGATATCCCCTGGGAGCAGGCCGTTTCAGAGGTTCATAAAACGCTCCTAGCCATAAAAATAAAAATGACAACACATGTTAACAAAGAAAAAAGAGTGAGTGCTTTGTTTATATAATCAGCTGATGATCTGAGAGGACACATTCATCACACACAGTCTTATCGTCTGCCATGAGAACAAATATATTTTCATTAATATTTGTGAATATTTCACAAAACCTATTATTACATAACACAAAACATACATCTTCTAACAAATTGCATTTCTGATTTGCTTAATCCACATTCCTCTTATAACCTATGACAAATGTTTATAGAATACATAAATTGTTCAGTCTAGGGCAGGAATCCACCCAGCACTCATAGGAAAAAGGCGGCGTGATCTCTTAG
This sequence comes from Lacerta agilis, assembly GCF_009819535.1. Lineage (NCBI taxonomy): Eukaryota > Metazoa > Chordata > Lepidosauria > Squamata > Lacertidae > Lacerta > Lacerta agilis. The sequence goes on from NC_046323.1 coordinate 18,463,019, forward strand.
AGCAGTGGTTCCCAACCTTTTTTTTATTTTGGCCATGCCCCACCTAAGCATCTCTAAAATCCTGATGCCCCCACCCCCTGTGACATATAATTCTTATTATTATTCAACAAGTGAACTCCTACTCATGTGGAGGAAGCCTAAAAGGCCATTCACTGTTAATAACTTGTTCTTGAATTGCTCCCCTTAAAAATCAAATTGCCCCCCTGTGGGGCATGTGCCCCACATAAATCATAGTCCTAGAGTAATCAAATGAAACTTTAACACACAGCATGATAACGCCTGTAATTTCATCAGAACAAGTTATTTTTTGTTTACTGTTGTAACAGTTGTTTTCTCGAAATTTATCTTCTGTACCATGAAAAATGAATAAAAACGTTGTTGTTAAAAATTGCAGCTGTAGGATGAGGGAGTGTGTCACATTTTGTCTGAAGTATGTGAAAACAATTTGAAAAACTTACTGCATGCCAAAAAATTAAGAAGTGCCTAAATCTGAGGCACTCCTTTGAGCTGGAGGCCTAGGCCAAATGGCCCTCCTGCCCTGTCCTTTCTGAGTGGCCCTGCCTTGGAAGCTTGCCTTACCTGATGTTTTTTCTGCACAGGGTATAAATGCTTAGAATAATGAAACAAAATATGGCTACCCCTAGCAATTGGAGCCCCCCTGCCTACAGGGATATGGTGCAGTTGGGATTGAGAAAGAGATTGCAGAAGTATCACACAACAGCTGAAACATGGTCATGCCAAAGTTTTCATTGCCTCTTTTTTCTATAGGTGTCGGAGACCTTCTTCACCAAAGGGTTCCTAGTGAATTCCTCCGTGGAAAAGACAGAGAAAGGGCTGTCTTTGCTGCAATTCGACAGAATCTGAAGAAAGCCAATTACCACAACTTTGACACATTATTGCAAGCATTCAGGCATTATGATAAGGTGAGCCTTGTGCCAAGATGTCAAGCTCATGACAAGCGAATGTTGCGGGAAATGCCTGTATTCTTGCTGTTAGTGTTGTACTTGGAATAATTCAAATACTGCAGCTGTAAATAGTTACTAGCACTTCTGCTGCCTTTAACCTGACACTGTACCCTCACCTTTGAGCTGTGAGATGTATATGTTCAGGGCCTACCTATTTCTTGCGATTGCAATTTTTGCAATTTTAAGTTTTTTAATAGTGAAAATGGCATACCAAAATGCATTATATTAGGGGAAATTGCTTTGCAGAAATTAGACAGAATTGCCTGCAAACATGTCTATTAAGAGAAATTCACACAAAAATATGGATGAATTTTCATTAATACCTTTTAAATAATAATAATAATAATAATAATAATAATAATAATAATAATAATAGCAGCAAACTGGTTGGCGGTTCGAATCCCTGTGACGGGGTGAGCTCCCGTTGCTCTGTCCCAGCTCCTGCCAACCTAGCAGTTCAAAAGTATGCCAAAAAGTGCAAGTAGATGAATAGGTACCACTCTGGTGGGAAGGTAAATGGCGTTTCCGTGTGCTGCTTTGGTGTCACGTCAGAAGCGGCTTAGTCATGCTGGCCACATGACCAGGAAAAACTGTTTGCGGAGCAGACAAACGCCGGCTCCCTCGACCAGTAAAGCGAGAGGAGCGCCGCAACCCCAGAGTCGATTGTGACAGGACTTAACTGTCAGGGGTCCCTTTACCTTTACCTTTAAACCTAAGAGTGAGAAAACGAGAAACTGAATTTTATAGATTCACCCATCCCTAAGTACAGGCAGGGACAACCCGAAGCATTTTGCCGCCTGTGCCAAATATGGTACCTCCCCACCCCATTTCAAGAACAGAAGTCAATCAGAGTGTGAGCTGCCTTTTGCTTCAGCACTAGCAATGGCAGTAGGCTAGCAGCGTCTGGGACAGAAGGGAATGGCTGGAGGGCTCAGGACGGCCTGCTAGGGAACTTCTGCTGTGGCTCCCAGAACCCCCCCCCCCCCGCTGAGTCATAGGGCTGGCCTTGGGTGCAAGGGTCGTAGTTCAATTAAAATGGGCTACCTGCATTTTTATTACACACATTGTGCTGTTTAACTAGGATGGTGATCGGAAAATCAGCAGAGATGACTTGAAGAAGGCCTGCTTCCAGCTTAATCTGGACTTGGATCAAGAGCTTCTGGACGCTTTATTTAATTACTGTGATTTGGATCAAGATGGTTTTATAGACTATCTGGAGTTTGCGAACTTCCTTAATTGGAAAGACAAAACGTCTATCAAAGAGTATGAAGAAAAAATAATCACGAAAGGTATGTGGGAAATATGGTTTTAAACCAAATATGTGATTCTAATGTACATATACATACATGCAGTGGTCTTTTTCCCCCTAAAAAAAATGTTTAGGGGTACTCTCATTTTGACTGAAGAAAATCACTATTTTATAGTTCAAATCGGGGGAAAATAAATACAGTAAATGGACAAAAGTACAAAGATTCACAAAATCTTTAGGGGTTTGCATCCCCCTGCATCCCCCCAGAAAAAAGGCACTGCATACATGCATCTATACATACATACAAACACACACATACACATATTTGATTCCATGAGTATTCCCTAAAGCAGTGGTTCCCAACCTTTTTGTTACAGTGTCCCACAAGTCCAAATTTATTTGGTATGGTGACCCATTATTTCATTCTCACATGAATTTTGGACCTTAGCTTTTCAGCCGTTGTTGGTTTTGTGCATTTTAACCTCATGCTTGCCTGTTTTATAACCATTACTTGAGGCATCCAAGCAAAAATGTATCTAGCATGCCTCTTAAAGTGGATTATTTTATTTTTTTTGGAAATATTTATAGTACTCAAAGTTATACATAGTTTATGGGAATGTAAGAATACCAACCATCCTACTGCAAGATACTGCTCCGTGAGTTATAAACATGTATTTTAAAAACATATGGTTACATAAGCAGTGTTAGATGTAACGAACTACAAATAGTTTGAATAGTTTTATACCTGATGAAGTCCATTTTCTCAAGTATCAGTATGATGACTGAGCTTGCCTGTTAGCCATGCCGGCTGAGGCTGATGGGAGTTGTAGTCCAACAACATACTCGGAGGGCGCTGCAGTGGCATTGCAACTTTTCGTGACAGTAACAAATATTTTTACCGTTTCGTTGTCATTTATTTTTCACAGGCAGAAGACCAGCGGTCTTTGACCTCATTCCACAAGAAGCAGATAAGGATGCTGTGCTGAAGAAGGAAGACATAGTACTAAAGGAACCGGGAAGTGATGAGAAAACACCCAGAACACTTTCGAGACCGACAGACCGTGTGTTTTCTGACTACCGTACAACCTCTTCGCAGTATAATGCAGTTGTAGGAGGCATTCCGTCATCATGTATGCACAAGACGTCCTTTTCATTGCCAAGTTATTTAAAATGTTTGCAGATGCCACTGGCAAATATAATAATTAACCATGTTGTCACTAAGGGTACTCCAGATGACAGTTGCTTTTGCTCCCAGTTAGGGCATTGTGGTTTGCAATGGGGAGTGGAAAGTTTCATATGAACACACACACAGAGTGAGACCCTTGCACTTCTCCTCCTCCTCCTCCTCCTCCTCCTCCTCCTCCTCCTCCTCCTCCTCCTCCTCCTCCTCTTCCCTTCTTTGGGGATCACTCGTAGCCGAGTAAGATTGTCTTCCATAAACACGAGTCCATAACACGAGTCTTCCATTAACAGTGAGTCTGTAAGTGACTGTGGAGGCCAATTATGGAGCCACACATCCTTCCACAGTGGGGAGATAGGTTTCCAGGTGGGTTGGAAACCCAGCTCTTTAACAGAATGTGTTCATTTCAGGTATATTGTGTGATCTGGTTCTTTGTGAACAGCTTCCTTTAACACATTGGTTTCTTCCCTTTCTCTCTTTGCCACCTGTTTTCCTACAGATTACCCACTCCTCGGTGTCCCAACCATTCGTTCAGACATTGCGGCCCCTCGATTTCGCCGCATCAGTGACAACACTAATTATGGTGATCAAGCCACTGTTTATGGGTTGTTATACCCCTCGATCTATAGCAATAAAGGAGTGTACGAGACAGACTTCTTCAAGACAAGATCAAAGGACGAGGTAGGGGGCATTTTTTGAGAGTTCGTTCATATCAGCTCTACAATGCTATGAGTGCTATCTAAGCCAGGGGTTCACAGATTTAATCCTCGCCAGCTTTCTTGAATACTGAAGCATCCCCAACAGATTACATAATTTGCTTCGTCTAAAATCTGTGTATTCTCACATTATGGAATCAGTATTTATTTATTTTTACAAAAAAAGATCCAACAACAGTTCTTTCTCTAATTTTACTGTATTCATGAATTCCATTATATATGATGCAAAACTTAGTTTCCAGATTAGTCTCTTACATTCCATGCCCCCACCTTGTCCTGACACCGAGCTTTGCACTTTTCTCATCGTACTTGTTTCTAATTCCCAGAATGGTGGGCCTAATTGTTTTCCTTAATAAATGCACATTGTACAACCACACAGCTACCTGCTGATAAATTTGAAGCTGGATGAAGAAATTAGCAGGAGAGGTTAAAGCTTGAGCAGCACAGGTGTCAACTTCAATAAAATATTTGTTTGGGGGGGCAGGTAAACCCCACCCTACATAATCAATCACACAATGTGGCACATGCACACCATTTGAATGGCAAGGTCCATCAACTGGGGAGGGGCCTGGCTCCCTCAAATATTTTATTGGGGGAGCCAAAGGGAGCACGGCCCCTAGCAGTTGGCTGCTGTATTGAGTAGGGACTGTGATGCTGCCTTGTTAGAAGATCTGTGGTCAAACCTGATGGTATTACTCCAGCCATTCCTAATCTGGTGCCCTCTAGGTGAATGACAACCCCATCATCTCTGACCATTGGCCATGTTAGCTGGGGCTGATGGAAGCTGAACTACAGCAAACATCTGGAGGGCACCAGGTTCAGGAAGACTGGCTTAGTCCACTTTTAATTAACCCCCCCATCTTTAGTGTCCCATTTAGTGTGTTGTCCAAAGCCTCACTAATCTGCAGTTAATAATTATTTTTCTCAGTATCAATTCTATGATCTGCACATGTGTTTATTCCTTCTATTTCAACTGAAGGTTATAATTATACTGTATATTCTTTTGTAGATTGCACGCATCTTGCGAAACATTGGCGTGAGCCTTTCAGATGAAAGTTTTAATGAAGTATGGAGACAGGCCAGCCAGAAAGATCACAGAGGAGAAGTCTGTGTAGAATCCATCAGGAATGTGCTGGACGAGATGCAGGCAGCGCACATCAAGAGCAGATAGCGGTGGTTCTCCAGGTTCTGTGGTTCTAAATCTATTTTGTAGAAGGACCCAGGCAGTATTCTTTCCCTGTATGGAGTGGATTATCCCATTATTATTTGGCTTGCAAAAAAGAAAGAATTCTGTACATATGAATGTTTATTTATCGAAAACAATAAAAAAACAGCCCTTTTTAACAGTGTATTTTAAAAGACGATTAAAAATCCAAAATGCAAAAACGTGTAAAAAATAATTTGTTGTCTTCAACAAAACAGCAAATATCTTTGTTTTCTTAAAGCTCATTCCAGAGGGATAGCAAGATCGCCTTTCCTCAAAACTGTGACTGCTGAGCATTGCAGAAACACATTTGTTGGGAACTTGGCAGGATAGATAATTAAGTAACCTGAATGATCACTCCTATTCTGGAATTATGAGCACTGCTCAGATTCCTATTCCTCATTGCAGTAAGAGGAATAGACTTATAAACTAGGGCGGAAATTAGATCCCTGGGTGGTTTGCAGCAGGTAGGCATAAATTCCACGGCTGACTTGCAATTGTTTAACAATACCAGGAGCAAAATGACTCGCCTTGTTCACCCACTGCCACCTGGGCTCTGTATTATACTGCTGAAATGAAGAAAGTTTGAAGTAACTAGACCCCAAAATGAAATCCATGGTTTAGGCTTTCAAAAATTGCCTGAAAACATGACCTGTGGCTCAGGCTTCCAAAAATTGCTTGAAAACTTGAGGTATGAGTTGGATTTCCCAGAGCAACTGAAAATGCGACCCCCTCAGGCACGCCCATGTTTCTTTGGATGTCAAGATTGGACACTCAAACTCCTTCCACCCCCAAATATGACCCAATATGTGACTTTTCATGAGTGCTATGGAAGGTTCCTGGGGTGACCCCAGAGCCAGTAAATCACAACCAGGGGTGGAAAGATACCGTATTGGCCTGAATATAAGCCACACTCCGCCCCCCAAATTCTGACCGTGAAAAGTTAAAGTGTGGCTTAAATTCGCGACCTTACAAAAATTGGCTTTTACGATATCGCTGCTGAAACAGACCTACTGCAAAACAGAACACAGAATTTTAAGGGGGCGGCTTATATTCGGGAATTGTCTCTCCCCCCCCTTGAATTTTAAAGGTGCAGCTTTTATTCGGGTGCGACTTATATTCGGGCCAATACGGTAGTAAAAAATAATAATTCAGGCTTAAGCAAGGAAGGCATAGATGTGTCAAAGCACCAGGAATCTCTGCACCATAAAAAGGCATGAAGTTCATATTTATATGATTGCTCTACAAAGCTTCAGGTGAAACATATTATGAATATGCAGTGCCACATTAGTGACCTCTACTATATTGGGTTTTGGAAGTGAACTAGAGAGGAATAAAAAACAACAACTCCAGGCACAGAGCAAATGCTAAAGGAACTAATAGAACAGGTTCATTAGGCGCATCAACAGCCGTTGCAATTGTGTGTAGCTTCAGAAAGCTTCCAATTTTGTACTCCCCCCCCCCCCCGAGGCTACTTGAACAATTTGGGGACTTCCTGAGACTCTATTCTCCACTTTCAAGTTTGAGATGTCTACAGAGGATTTAACACCAACTCCTTAAGCAACTCATTCTAGGGGGATGCAGGAAGCACCCATTGTGTTGCATTATTGGCCCCTTTCCCTCTTGTTACTGAATGCCGAAGGATATTGATTTCAGTCCTGCTGTTTCAGTGCTGCTTGGGGAGCTGCAGGCAGCATCAGGAAAGCTGACCTGAATCCGTTGCTAGGTTATTTCTCACCAAATGGCCAGGCTCATTTCTCAAGGTCTATTCACATGCCTGTGCTAGAAAAGCACTCAGAAAGGCCGGATACGATGTCCTCTATCCAACACGGCCACGTGCAGCTGTTTCTGCACACAAGAGTCTGGTTCTGAACATGTCGGGTAGTGCAAGGAAAACAGTATTCTTTGGTGCATAGTGAAAGCTAACTCTTGCCAAAACTGGACCAAGATATGTGAATTTAGGGTTGCCATATTTCAAAAAAGATGGCAAAATACCACATTTTTGAGCTATTTTTAAGGGAAATTGGCCAAAACAGCACTGCCAACATTGCCATACATCCAGATATTCCTGGACATTTTGGCAATTTTCACCTGGACACTGCTTCCGACTGCAGTATTAAGTTTATGTCCACTAAATTCCAGACATATGTTACCTTTTAAATCAGAGATGGGTAATCTGTGTCCATTCAGATGTTGTTGGTCTCCCAAATCCCATCGCCACCAGCCAACAGGATCAATAGTCAGGGAAGATAGGAGTTTGGTTTTGCAACATCTGGAAGGACACACATTCTAAATCCCGTATATATAATGTCACACACACACACACACACACACACACATTGGAACCTTGGTTGTCGAATGTAATCTGTTCCGGAAGACTGTTCGACTTCCGAAACGCTCGACAACCAAGGCGCAAAGAGCTGCCAGCAATTTCCACTGAGAAAATGGAAAAACACGCCGCGGAAGCTGTTCGACTTCCGAGGTGTGTTTGAAAACAGAAGCAATGACCTCTGGATTTTTGGTGTCCAGTTTCCGAAACGTTCAGCTTCCAAGATGCTCGAAAACCAAGGTTCCACTATATAATGCATCTATGCTGACTGGTAGCAAAACCAAAGGCCTGTTGAGTTCATCATTCTGTAAACCTCTAGAGTGTATCTTGTATAGTTAAGTTTTTACCTCTGTCTTCAGTACATTGCATTTTATTTTATTGCTATGGCTAGTGGCTGATGCAAATAACAGATTCTTCTGATACTGATTCATCATTCTGTTCTTAATGTAGTCAACAAATTGTCTCTGGGGAACCCATAAGCAGGACATGAGGCCAATAGCACTCTCCCAGAAAGTGATATTCAGTGGCGCCATTCCACCTCTGATATTGGACGTTGTAGGATAACCTTAGCTAAGCCCACTTCTTCTTGCTTTTATTTTGGCACCTCAGGCAAATAATAACAATAATCCTACAACCACCTCTCCCCTGCCCTGGTTGTAGAACAAAAATGCAATACTGTTTTATTAAATAATTCATAATTTGGTGCCCTCTTTCATGACATCCAAACCCCACTCTACCTAATGATATGGCTGGCCCTGTCATGACATCCCATCATGCCCTGGTTTCCCCCATGACTACTATCAAACGAGGCAGTTGTGTCCCTTTAGACCAAAATGGGCACCGTTTCGGGTTTCGTGTTTACGAAAATGCTTGTTGCGAAAGCTAAGTATGAAGTGATCTGTTTGGATTTTAATCTGTCATTATGACGGATGTGTGAGATGGATCACGTGACGGTAGGACCGTAGTGTTTGCCAGAAAGCTGTGATGTGCACATTTCACACTCGCCTTATGGTTGGCAAAGCACCATCTGCCTACCTCTCTTGATCAACTTACACAGTGGGCACAGCAATCTCTTAACAGATGGGGCTGAGTTCTGGAATGCCACCGACTGCCAGGAAACTGGTATCTAGGCTCCTCATGAAGAAAATCTTCAAACTTTTTTTTTTTTTTTTAAAAAAAAACATTTTCTTTGATGAAAAACAGGGTAAACATTTCAGGCTGTTGAAGCAATGTTTTGGCTTTCTTGCTGGATTCTACAAGAGAAACCAGCATGGGAAATTTTCTCCACCTTCCTTGATGCTTAGCTCTGAATCAGTGATGGGCAATCGATCACCGATGAAGCAAATCGGGTCCTCCCTCAAAGAGGGCACGTGTTGCGGTGCGACCTGGCAACCAAACCCTGTGTTGTGGGTGGGATCGTTTGGATAGCCACAACACCCTATTGGTAGGTCCCTCGATGCTGGGAGCAATCTGACCAATGGGAGGCAAGTAAAGGACACCGAGGGGCCTATTTAAGCCTATTCACGTGCACCTGAGCTTCCTCTTTGGGCTAGAGCATCGGAACACCCGTCCACCTCTCCCTATATTTAGGGCTTGTGCTTGGCCTTGCTATGCCGTCGTGTGTCATCTGTCTTTGGGGCAGGGGCACGGCATAAATTTTCTCCACTTGGCTGATTGGCTGTTGCCATTTGGGTTTCGCCTGCCGCGTAGCAATTTGTCACAACTTGTAAGGTTGCGGATAGGCTCTCGTTCAGGTGATAGGGGTGGCAGAAGGGTCTTGCTATCTCTATGCGAAGGGTATTCTGGTAAAGGAATCCAGGGACTCAATGGTTTGGTCAAACCTGAGAGGGGTTGTACCCGTGCCGGAGTCCAGGGAGACATCCGGGTGGCAGACTGGCGGAGTTCCCGCCTTCCGTTGTCCCTGGTGTTCACCCTAGGCTGACCTACGATAGAGCTCTGGGTCAGCGCTGCCTGCAAGGGTGCAGGGAGCTAGTCGAACCAGAGCCTATGCAACTACTCACTTGATTGTAATCAATAAAGTTGTGGCCTAAATTCTGCCAAAAACCAAACCAAAATCTGAGTCTTGACTGAATTTATTTCTGGGGGTGGTTAAAAGGTCTAAACACGCAATCTCTTTGTAGCTTCGCAATGGCACATCTGCATGGCTCTAATTTAGAGGATCAGGTATAATCTTCCAATGAAAACACCAGTTGGTATTGATTCTACGTATGTGCTGTTGCTGTTTTAAACTTCTGCTTTTATATAAGCAATTGTTTTTAGCAGTTTTTAAACATATGTAAGTGTTTTCTATCTGTTTTTATTACATTGCAGATCGTTTTGGGATTACTATTTAATCCTTATGGGAAGCAATTCATAAATTAAATAAATAACAATAAGGTAGTTTACATTGGTAACATTTGGAATCTGAAAATCTTCCTGCGGGTAGTGCTAATTCCACCTTCAAATGCCAAAACTCTTTCCTGAAGGTCAAAGCAAATGTTCTCTGCTGGAGTTGGTTCCCTTGCTTTTTGTTTTAAAGTTGCCTCCAATGGAATGTCATTGCTACTCTTCCCTGTCACATTGTCGCTTGTGTCAGAAACTAAAAAAGAAAGTCAAGAGCTAAAAGAAAATCCCCTCCAAACAATTCACATGTTGACCTACTTGGAGAAGGAATAGGACTCTAGCCTACACAACTCAAAACAGAAGACCCAGTGGCTGATACCCTAATCCCTGCAAAGCATCACGAGAGCCATGATTTTAGATCACTTGGGCTGTGGCAGTTGAATTGTTTGCTGTCAGACAAACAGTGGTTAGTAAAAGAAAGAATAAATTGAAGGGCTGAGCTTCCTACTTGCAATGTGCTTTACAGCATGCAATCGTAGGCCTGTTTATTCTGGAGCGTGGGGGGTCGGGCAGGGAGGCCGTGGCCCCAGTTGTACAATTTTGAGGGGGTGCAATCAGACAGGCACAGAGGCCTGGCAGCTGAGGCACAGTGGCAGGCAGGTTGGTCTAGTGGTCAGGTGGATGGAGGCAGTGGGCGAGGAGCCTGTTGGAGGCGGGCTCCATTAATCCGTGCTCCCCACCCCAGCTGCCCAGTTCACTGCTGGGGTGTGTGTGTGTGTGTGTATGCAACACTTGCCCCGCCCTGGTTGCCAGCAACCCACGCTACACTGCTGCTCTGGAGGAAGCCTCACTTAGGCAACATCTGCCCCATACTTTTAAATTCCCATTATGCCACTCTAAACGTCACGAGTTCCCTCAAAGAATAATGGGAACTGTAGTTCATTAAGTGAACCGGGAGGTGTTAGGAGAACTCTGAGTGGATCTACATGCAGGAAAACACACACACTATAAATAAATCAGAAATTAAATCGTTATAACAAAAGAAAGAAAAATGCTTACTGAACAAATAAAATCACGTACAAGTGAGGGGGAATGAAAGGGGTGGGATGGTGTTGTATGTTTATAATGCATTCAAGACCTATTATTATTATTATTATTATTATTATTATTATTATTATTATTATTATTATTATTATTAATGTAGCTGAGTCCCCTACTCCCTTGCGGAGCTTCAACACCCATAGTTTTATAGAAAGAGGGAAACCAGTCTGAGAACTGCAGCAGTGCCCCACTAAGCTCCATCCGCCCTCAGGAAGCCACTGACTGCCCACCTCTCTACTTACAATCTGTTCAGGGAGGGACACTGGCTGTCAGGCTCCTTCTCCTCAGTCTCTGTGTTGCCTTTGCAGAAATGAACAGAAAAGACAACTGGAACAAAGCCGGAATTTGTTGGCTGTGCCTAATATTGGATCTGGCTCTGCTGGTATCTTGCACCGGCTCCACCTTCTACCCTGCTGGTCCCAATGAGCACCAGCTTCCACTGTAAGCAAGCGTAGGATTGCAGCCACAGTCATTAGTACTTTCCTGTTCTTTCAGGCAATCGTAGTAAACACCATTTGCGTATTTCTTTAAATTTGAAGCGGGTGCTCTCTCTCTCTCTCTCTCTCTCTCTCTCTCTCTCTCTCTCTCTCTGTGTGTGTGTGTGTGTGTGGAACGGGACACACTAAAGCAAATAATGGACAATGGTATATCATGCCTCTCCTTCTCTGCCACATCTCTGAATATTTTCATAGTGGAAGTTATTGTACCGCAATGTTAAATTCTGCTTAATTGTATACAGTGGTGCCTCTGGAGGTCCGTTCTTAACCTGAAACTGTTCTTAACCTGAGGTACCACTTTAGCTAATGGGGCCTCCTGCTGCTGCTGCGCCACAATTTCTGTTCTCATCTTGAAGCAAAGTTCTTAACCTGAGGTAATATTTCTGGGTTAGTGGAGTCTGTAACCTGAGGCGTCTGTAACCCGAGGTACCGCTGTACCTCAAACCGAGGAAGCACTTAAAGCCTAGCTTGAGCTTCTGGGGTCATCCAAATAACTTCTGTGGGCAGGGAACCTCCTGCTATCAGCGAGATTAGAAGTTTTGGTGCTCTAGAGATATTGAGAGGTTATCTCTCCTTGAGTGACGTGCAAAAGATGTTCGATTTGGCAGGCACAATGGCAGTATTGTAAGCAGGCTGTCATCCTGGCGCCACTTTGCCATTTGGCTTTCTCCTTACCGCCTGTCAGCTTTTTCCAACACAACAATGTCTCTGTTGCCTAAGGGGTATCATTTGTTGTATTCAGAGTCATGGAGATGCATCTGTGTATTCCTTCAGGTATTCCACTGTCACAGACAATCACTTTAGGACAGGTGTACCTTAGGATCATCATTATCCAGATGCCAGTTATCAAAAGCTAAGTAAAAAGCTTCTTACATGATTTTTACAAAACAGAAAAATAAAAAACCCGGCGTAAGCTCGTGTTAATTTGAAGGTGGCTGACGTTGGTTGCTTTATCTGAAGCACAGAGTAGCCACTCAGGTGATTTGGGGGCAGCGGGGGGAGGGGGGGCAGTCAGTCTGTCTGGATTATACCCTTGGATTCCTTCCAAGCCTGTGATCCTGTATCCAGTGAGGTTTAGAATTCAGTAGAAGCAGCTCTGGAACTCTGGGCGGCTCCCAACAGAATATTAAAAACACGATAAAACATCAAACATGAAAAACTTCCCTAAACAGATGTCTTTTAAAAGTCAGAAAGTTGATTATTTCCTTGACATCTGATGGGAGGGCATTCCACAGGGCGGGCGCCACTACTGAGAAGGCCCTCTGCCTGGTTCCCTGTAACCTCACTTCTCGCAGTGAGGGAACCACCAGAAGGCCCTCGAAGCTGGAACCCAGTGTCCGGACTGAACGATGGGGGTGGAGACTCTCCTTCAGATATACAGGACCGAGGCCGTTTAGGGCTTTAAAGGTCAGCACCAACACTTTGAATTGTGCTTGGAAACATCCTGAGAGCCAATGTAGGTCTTTCAGGACCGGTGTTATATGGTCTCGGCGGCCACTCCCAGTTAAGTCCTCACCAGCGTCTCAAAGAACCAGCTAAGTGATGGTTCCCCCAGGAAAGTGGGTTAAGCATTTCCCTGCAGTGCCCTCACTTGGCTGGAGGCCACGAGATCCTAGATAGAAGAACAAAAGCTAGAGAATTGTTGTGTTTGAGATGAGAAAGCAGCATTTTGGAAGCTGGAGGGTGGAGAGGATGTGGGTTGTGTGGTTTTTGTTTGTTTGTTTGTTTTTGCTCCATGGGATGTTAATGCTGTGAGCTCCTCCATGCTATGCTCAGGTTGTATATATGAGTCAATAAAACCTTGTAGTTTCCAGTGACCTTCATACCAAGCAGGCTGAACCCTGGAAAAACATTTGAAACCCCTGGAGTCTCTCAATGGCATGTAGCACTATTTACAGTGGTGCCCCGCTAGACTAAAATAATTCATTCTGCGAAAATTTTCGTCTAGCGGGTTTTTCGTCTAGCGAAGCGGCAATGCAAGCCGCGCTTTCGCTAGACGAAAAAAAAAGACGAAAACTTTTCGTCTTGCGAGGCAGCCCCATAGACTTTTTCGTCTTGTGGGGCAGCCTTCCGCTAGACGAATGCCTTCGCCTAGCGAGTTTTTCGTCTAGCGGGGCACCACTGTATATCCTTCCTTTCTTTGTCTCAAGGCAGTTTTCATAAAAATGCAAAACAATCACAGTTCAGTAATACAGGGAGGATACAATCCTGCTTCAAGCTGTCAGGAATTGAACTGTTAAGAAACAATAACTAGTAACTGGGTAAACTCCTGAGGTTAGGCTAAGAATTGTCTAAGCCATGGGTAGGCAAACTAAGGCCCAGGGGCTGGATCTGGCCCAATTGCCTTCTAAATCCGGCCCGCGGATGGTCCAGGAATCAGCATGTTTTTACATGAGTCGAATGTGTGCTTTTATTTAAAATGCATCTCTGGGTTATTTGTGGGGCATAGGAATTCATTCACCCCCCACCCCCCAATAAATATAGTCCGCCCCCTCACAAGGTCTGAGGGACAGTGGACCAGCCCCCTGCTGAAAAAAGTTTGCTGATCCCTAAGCAAATGGAAAATAGTTCCAGTCATTCCAGGTACAATAAACCCAACCATGCTCCCTCCCACCAATGATGTCATTACTGGCATGACTGGGTCTAATCCCCCTGACATTCCCTGGTGAGTCTGAAATCCCACCTGCTCGTTTGCCTGCCAATCCCCTCCTTCTTTTCTCCCAATTGCCTATTAAACCTCCTTGCTGCTTCTCCGCAGAGGAATTTCACGTTATAGGCACATAATGCATTTGTCAAATGCAAATATTTGCCCTGGCCTAGGTGTGTGTGTGTGTGTGTGTGTGTGTGTGTGTGTGTGGTTTACAGCTTATCAGGAGAAAAACTTTATTTACAATGTCTACTCTTCCACTAATCTAAAAAAATCAGAGGCAAGCATGACTGCTTGTTTGACAAGGGAATTAGAATTTGTCTCAGAATTCACTTGGAATTGTCCAGAAATGAAACTCTCATTTCTAATGCTTCTTCAGGGCAACCTTTACATTGAGTTCAGTTCCAGTCCAAATATTGTACTGGGTCGCTTTTATATACAGTATGTATCTTTTTCGATCTGTTTCCAGTGAGAAAGCCTCTTTGCAGTTTTTATCTGCGTCCATGCAGTTTCCCTGTTTAATAGCAGCAGATGAAAGCTCTCTGCCTTTATCAGAACAGTAGAGGGCAGTCTAGCATTTCTACACTTAGCACAAAAAAGCAGTTAAATCTCTACCATACAAGGCACAGAAGCAACATCCAGCACAGGAAGACTTCTAAACAGAAATAGTATCTTAACCAAAGGAGGGAGTCTACTTAACATGGCTGTTTCCTAAAAGGATGACAAATGTATATTTTAGTATATTACATTTTAGGAATGCCTGTAATTCAGTAGTTCAACTCATGCAGTGTGTCCCAGGTTGGGGGCAGGGCCTTTCTGTTGTGGCAAGTGCCTCATTAGGTGTACATCCAGCAGTAGCTGAGAGACGTAGGACTGATGGACATGCCTTTTCCTAACTTTGCTTGTAAGTGTACTTTTGGCAATAAATTCTTCACACTTGACGTTCCTCGCATGACAGCGTCATGACACCACAAGGTGGTGCCCCCATGGTGCCCTGCCTGCCCTACTGCCTCCACCGGGATGCAAACCACCGAGGTCAATGGTTCAAATCCCCGCAACGGAATGAGCTCCCATTGCTCTGTCCCAGCTGGAGAAATGTGGTGGTGAATCTTTGGCTTGTGGCCTACCCTACTGGGTTGGTGCTATAAAGGGGTGTCTCCACCTTTGAACTCAATGGGCCTTACTTCTGAGTGGACATGTATAGAATTGCACTGTTAGTAGCACAAATGTTAAACTGAGATTGAAAAGAAGAATGTCTCATATTAAGCCAAACTGCTTTCTGCCCCATCTCCCGTGTTTTCCTTGTGATTGTGAAAGCACCAGAGCTCAATGTCCATATCTGACATCTTTTCAGTGTAATGTAGGCTACCAACCAAGAGATTACTTCTTAACTTCCCCTTTGAGAAGGCCATTTAATTCTTTCTGAATGGAGGTGGTAAAATGCTTATTTGCAGGCACAATGGGTGTGCTTTGGAGAATACGTGTCTATAACCCTTTGGAAAGTGAAGTGGGAAAAGGAAGACGTCACAGATGGATTTTTCTGACATGATTTTCTGTGCTGCAAAGATTCTCCTCAAATATCACAAGTTTAGATGGGCAATCACAAGTTTAGGCAGGCAGTTCCTAACTTACTAAAATGTAATAGCAATTCTGCCCATTGAAACTAGAGCGATGTGGTTTTGTATTCTGAAATCTACAAGGGGATCTGTTTCTAAGTAATGATATTTTAAGTTAGTTCTCCTCTCCCCCTCCTCTCCTCCTCTCTGGAAAACTCATGGTCAGAGGTGTGCAGAAGGTAGATCTGAATTTACTGAGGAGATGTCTGGTGAATTGCAGCCAATCAGCAAGCGTTTCTGACTTCCAACAGTTATTCCAACAATAACAGCAGCTGAGAAGCTACCTCCAAATTTGTGTGTGTGAGTGAGAGTGAAAGAGAGAGAGGTGGAATCTAGACACATAAAAAACGCTATGAAAATGCTTTTTAAAAAAGTTTTGAAAAATATATTGAATTTGCCATAGCTCACAATCACCATCTTGTGTCACATTTGTGTAATGTACTTTACAACACGCTTAAAGCATTTTATTTGCAGCTGTAGAGCTGAGAGAGAGAGAGTTTGGGAAAAGTCTGAAGCAGATTTGTATGTGAAAGGACTTGTGACTTGGCTTCTGTCACCGATCACAAATTCCTGGGCTGAGCATGCAATCAGAGACAACTTGTTATTTAATTCTTAGCATATGTCAACCCAGCTGAGTTATTATATTGATCTGTTTGGTGGCTTTCCCATAAAATACAAGGCGGTCCTTACCAGAGATAGGGGAGAATTTTGATTTCCCTTTCATTTGAAGGTGAACATACCCAATTCACATTTTTCTGAAACATTAAGAGAACTGAAAGACAGATATCCTTCAAAATTTGCACTTAATCCAAATCTTGCAACACAGTGTTCCAGCCAAATAATGCATGCAGAAAAGCATGTGCTATAGTAAAACGTGCATAAGATTCATATATAAGCGAAAATAGCATACAAAAATACATTATATTAGTGGAAACTGTTTTGCGAAACTGTTTTGCAAAACTGTATATTGGGGTAAATTGCATAACAAAATGTCTATATTAGGATAAATTTGCACGAAAATGCAGATTATTTTCATGGGCATTTTTTCAAAAAGACTGGAAGCTGATGTAGAAATGCGGAGAACTGAACAGAAGATCGGGGGTGGGGTGGGGGATAAGAAACGGAGATAAATCACAATTCACATGTTCACCCATCCTCAGTCCCCACAAGTGGGAAGTCTACTGCACCCCCTGCCCTTGGGTGCCTCAGAACCTTTAACAGATCCCCAATGAGAACACTAATCATCAGTGAAAGACAGTCTGTTCTTTCCCCAGAAATGCAACTGCAGAACTATTTGGGGGTTGGAGTAGCGTTTTAGGACATCGTGTTCATAACCTCCAACATTTCCCCGATGAAAATAGGGACGTTCCATTCCATAATGATAATTTTACTATTTATACTCTGCACATCTTACTGGGTTGCCCCAGCCACTCTGGGCAGCTTGCAACATATATAATAACATAATAAAACATTGAACTTTTTTTAAAAAAACACTTCCTTATACAGGATTGCCTTCAGATGGCTTGGTGGTCGGATAACTCCATACCCTCCAACATTTCTCCAGTGAAAATAGGGACACCCTACCATATTCTCCAGCTTTTCTCCGATGAAAATAGGGACATCCTAAGGAAAAGCAGGACATTCCGGGATCAAATCAGAAACCGGGACGGCTTCTCTGATTTTCCTGGAAAATAGGGACACTTGGAGGGTCTGCTGGTTTTCAATTTGTCTTCACCTTTCCTCCTCACAATGCTCAAGGCAGCTTCCCTGAAGAAAACCCCCAGTATTGGGTTCTTCCAAAGTCTTCTCAAGTCAAGAGGGTTGCCTCAAAAGCAATATTTACCCATCTGAGGTGTTTTGCTTTGGTCCAACGGTTCAGTTCTACTCTTGCGTTTTCGTTCCGGCAAGCTGCGGTAAATTCTGGAAAGGAATCTCCACAGCTGCAAGAACTATTGCCAGTGGCGCTGCTGAGGAATATGATGGTGATGACACAGATGATGCTGACAGACTGACACTGTAGATTAATTCATGCAAAATGGGTTGATGCATCAAGACCTTTGTGAAAAGCCACCAAAACAAGGCTCTCAAATTCTTTCAAATACACAAAGGTAGGCTGGCAGGCATTTCTTTTTACACAGATACAGGGATCTATAGTTACTTGTTTACTGACACTAATGAAATTTCTCTTGGTGGAGAACGAAGTGGCTTTGTGTAGAACCAGGTAACTCTTGGTGGAGAACCTCAGGCCCAGGGGCTCAAAGTCTTTCTATTGGTCCCTCAGGACTTTCTCCAGGCCACAGCCTCTCCCCATACCCCTAACATTTCTCTGAAGAAAACAGGGACTCCCTATTCCATAATAACGATAACAATGATGATTATTTTATTTATACCTCACCCATCTGACTGGGTTGCCCCAGCCACTCTTCCAACAGATATAAGAACATAATAAAACGTTAAACATAAAAAACCACTTCCCTATACAGGGCTGCCTTCAGATGTCTTCTAAAGGTCATATAGTTACTTATCTCTCCAATTACAGGTAGGTAGCCATGTTGGTCTGCCATATTCAAAACAAAATATAAAAAAATTCCTTCCAGTAGCACCTTAGAGACCAACTGAGTTTGTTCTTGGTATGAGCTTTTGTGTGCATGCACACTTCTTCAGATACACTGAAACAGAAGTCACCAGACCCTAATATATAGTGAGAGAGTGGGGAGGGGTATTACTCAGAAGGGTGGTGGGAATGGGTGATTGGCTGATAGGTGACTGGCAGGTTTTCCACATTTGGTTTTGCTTCATTTGTCTTACCCTGACCCACAACTAGGATAAATTGCTGTTGTGGAAGGAAAAAACCCTCTGCATCCCAAGGGATTAATAGTTTGTGTTACCATTCATTGGTTAGAACTGCTGGTCAATATCAGTCATTCTAATTTATTGCTCAAAACCATAGGTCATTTATTTATTTTATTATTTCCTTCATAAAATTTATACACCGCGTGATTGTAAAAAACAACAACAACCCCAACAACAATCATCTCAACGCAGTTTTCAAAAAGTTAAAGACAATAAAATCAAGAAAAAAATTACAAGAGTTAAAATACTAAAACAGATTATAAATACCTCAACTTTCTAAGCATCTGTGTAGGCTTGTCTAAACAAGAATACTTTTAGCCTTCCCACCCTGATGCCCTCCAGATGTTTTGGATTCCTAGACACTTGGAGGGCACCAGGTTGGGGGAAGGCTGTGAGGTCATTGCAATATACAGCAACAAAATACAGGGGATAGACATCATATAGCAACAGGTTTCATTTGCCTAAGTATCTGTGCCACACGTTGAAAAAGCATTTCTCATTTTTGCTAATTACAACCCCAATGGACAGTTTTACTCCCAACCTCAATAGGCAGACTGCTATTTCTGGAGTCCTCCGTTACTTACATCAGCCCCCCTTGCACCTACTAGACTTCTGTGAGATTTATCAAATGATGTTCTAAAATTATCTCCCTCTTCTTCTGCATCAATGATATCCTTGTATCCTTTCCTGTCAGCCTTAAAATTGCAGCCATCTATTGTGCTCCCAGATCTAAATGTGTGCCCTCCTGTCTAATTAAAATGCTGGTCTTAAACCCATCTTCATTTCTCATTGCCCCTATGTCACTTCCATTTCTTAATCCCTGCAGTAGTTCTCCCCACATTCTGCATTCAGCCTGAACTGACCCTGAAGGTTCTCACACTGTCAACATTCCCATCAAACATTGTGCTCTACTCTTGATCCCTTCTTCTCTCCCTAATTTTTTTAAATCCAGCCCAACCGCTGCTGTTGCTTCCTTGTCTCCTTTCCTTTCTACCTTTTACACATTTCAAATAAACCCTCTATTCTCAAATCTCATAAAAAAGGCACCTTTCCCATGAAATCTGTACAAGAAAATTTGGAACGTGCGAAAATCAAACCGTTTTTTATTATTTTAATCGAACAAGACAATCTGGCAGTTTCAATTCATAGTGTGCTTCTGTCTTATTCACTTGTGGCTACAACCCTTATTCTACTGTGGTTGCCAATGACGGAATTAGCGGAGGGAATTTCGGGAAATTGGCAAAATGACCTGATTTTTAAAACTTTCCCCAAGAAAGCCCAACAACTTTCCTAAAATTATGGCAACCCTAATATATTATATTGTTACTCATTTATTTCCCATAATTTCCAGTACCTCTTGAATCTTTTACCAGGCCACTTAAATGAGGTAAGGAAGGATGGCTGTGATATGGGGGGGTGGGGATCTGTCAAGGACCATTTTCTTGGGTGGGTCAGATGGCTTGGTTTCAGAGTTTGACTACTTTGGGAGGCGTACCACTGAATTTTTTTTTAATATTAGAAATGCCTATTTTTTAGACAGATACAGTCCTAGACAGATCAGCTGTCTGGGGAACGATTGTTCCAGGCGCCTTTGAGGTGCTTACCTAAGAGTATACCTGAACTTGAAACTACGCTGCAACTGATCAGCCAGCTAGAAAAAGAGATCACCCAGCTAGCACATCTGTTCCTGAAGAAGGATCACTCCAAAACGTGTCAGGCTTGAGACAAATCTTTCTTTTCTTTGAGCACCTGGAATCCTCTGGTGCTTTCTCCAGATTTGTGGTTGTTTCCCAAGAACAGAGAAGTGGAATGTATGCTCACAGTGTCAGTCAATTGATTGGTGCTAAAATAACATTTCCAAAGAAGGTTGCTATAACCGCTGATCAACTGATTGGCAGTTGCAGCAGCTGCCTTTGAACTTTGATAGTTGTCAAGCTCCTGGTGTCATGATGCCAGGTGATTGACAGGTCCGTGGTCCTGCCCACCTGTCAAAGGTGGCCTGCAGGGAGTGGGAGAATTAGGAATTTGGCCTGCTGGCCTGATCCATTTCTTCATCCCTAGCTTAGAAAGATAACTGAAGAGTATTTCAGCTGATCAGAAAGGCTTCCAACACTGGAACAGATTTGGATTTAAGGAGCTCCTTTTGCTTGCTTTGGTGGTAAGAATCTGGTCGCTATAATCACATTTTCTTCTGGTAATGGTGATAACATGAATGCCTGCCGTGCAAACCTGAAATTACTCTCAAGAGAGCCTGCGTAACATGGATAAAAGTTTTATGGTGGAAATACTTGTAAATACAAAACAGCTTTGGGAACCTCAGAAGCACTTGAGTCGAGTTGTAATTAAAATGCTACAGATCAGGAATACTAAGTAGATATCTTGGTTTTCAATGCACTGTTCACTTTTTCTTATCAATAGATTGGCGGAGGCTCAGAGCAAATTTAAGAACTCTGTGCGAGTTTTTTTTTTTTTTTTGCCATTGCCAGCTATGCAGAAAATTAAGCAAGTATGTTTGGACTTCTGCAACCTCTCCCTATCCTCTTCTTCACTGGGTGCCTCAAGATGTTTGTATCAATAGGCAACAAAAGTTAAATATAAAAATCAACAGTGTCCTTTTAAGACTGTTCAGTACCTAGAAGCAGTGGCGTAGTGGGAGGGAAGGACCCACAGTGACAGTAGCCCCGGGCACAAATTTGTTAAGGGCACAAAATTTCAATACCTGGTGCTACCTCAATACAGCTGCACATTTCTGTCGCTTGGCTTGAAAACAACTTCTCCGTGCGAACCAGGAAGTGGCCTTTCCAGACAAGGGAACAACTCTTCTTTTCTTATCCTGGTGGTTGTGATCTCCTGGGTGATGCGGACGCTGTTAGGTGGTTGAATGTGTATGCGTACCCTGTCCATCATGTGGCCCTGGGCACCGGCAACTCATGCTACGCCACTGCCTAGAAACCAGGAAAAACAAAGAAACTGTGGCATGCAGTGTTTCCCCTTTATGCACTTACTTCTTGCTAACTATCCATCCTCTCCCAGCTCATTGCAAAACACAAACATTTCCCCAAAATGCATATTAAAGTAGTTATGCAGATGTGGATAGATTATCTATCTATCCTCCCCAAATCTGTATAATTTGCATCTCAGCTCAGAATGTATGTATCCCTGTGATGCTAGATATTGATGTTTCTGGCTCTGGTTGTACAGATAGATATTGAGGCTTGCCAGCAATTAATTTCCAAGATATTAGCTCATCTCTCATTTTTCAACTTCTGTACAGTGTTATGCATTCTGGGAAACACATGTTTGTTAGACAGTTTTTGAGATAAAGTATAGGTGACATGCAAGCCTAATTATTATGATACTGCACCATCAGTTCTTCACGCTGTAGAGCTGCTATGAAAAGCCAGATTGTCTGAAGCATGAACAGGTATCATAAATATAAGGAATTTGTCGTGCAAAATGAAGAAATACTGTCAGCATTCATCTGATTTAACGCCATTTGAGAAGAAACACGATTGAACAGGCAATTGTGCTAGGAAGTAAACCATTCTCTGGCCTAGTATAATTGATTAGTGCAGGAACAGATCAGAGGCAGGAGGTTCTCCCTCTGGTCTGATCCTAAGCCCATGTGCAAGAGATCAAAAATTGCAGCTGATTGGCTCAAGGACCAGGGCCTGGGCATGGCCAGATTGATGGAGGCTCTGATAGATTGCTGCCTAGCCACTGCCAAGATTCATTTCATCCTTCCTTGCTCCCTGTTTCTAAGTAAGGCTCTCGAATCATCAAGAACGGTAGATTTTGGAGCAAACCATGCCAGCGAGTAAACTTACAGCCTTCTTATTGGCACACACCAATGAACTGTCATTCCTTGTGGGCTTGCCTCTTTAAAACTCATGGTGGTTTGGAAACATGATCAGTTGCTGGTTTGTTGACCGGCCAACCAAAACAAGGCAAGCAGAAGGCTGGGTGAAGGTAGAGCACAACTCAGCTGGAGCTTGGATGAAAAGTAGCTCCCAGCTGCCATATAGAAGAACCAGCTTGATGGACATCCTGGCAAGGCAGCTGGGAACAGCAGACAGAGAGAAAGCATACTGAGAGGGAAAGGCTTTGATTCCAAATATAATCAGCATGGAACCGAGACACAGATGAAAACAAGCATCTTTATTTATGTCCTTTAAGGGGATGTTAGATCGGACAGTGCTTGCACTTGGTAGCCAACAGGGAAACACAAGGGCTCAAAAGTTGTTGTTATTTATTTCTTTTTAAAAAAATAGATAATGCACTTAGCCCTTAATTTTATTTGTTTCTTTGAGCTGTTTTATAAGGATGTGTTCCATTTACACCAGCAGAATGGTGGCGATTATGCTGCACAGTGCTGCCAGGAGTTGCACGATTTTTTAAATATCCTTGTTCCAGACACCTTGGCCTTGATGGGTTTTGGGGGACATTGATGACTCTTTCACTGCTCCATCCTGTTAATCTGGACCCTGGCTAGGGCTACATAAGCATCGCAGCAGTTACGGTATGTTTTCTGCATGCAAGAGAGCAGCCATGATGGATGGCTATTCTATGTCTGGGTCCTTCCTGTGGAAACTGCTTGGACCTGAGTGCAGTGGCGGAGGAAGCCTCTCTGGCACCTGGGGCAGGGCTCTGAGGGGCAGGGTGAACTGCCCGGTGGCACACACGCGGCACCTGTACGGACTGAGCATGTGCGGCAGCCCGTACGGACGCCACATGCATGCCCTCAGCCACTCTACAGCTGGAGGGGAGGAGCAGGCCATCTTATCGTGGCACCCGGGGCGGCCCGCCTCCCGCCCCCCTTCATACACCCTTGCCTGAGTGCACATTTTTGCTGCTTTCAGTAAAGGTTTACGGAGAACTTGGCATTCTTGGCAGAAAAGCAGAAAAGGCAGAAAAATAGAGTGGCAGGAAAGCACTAAACCAAGTGGGAGAATAAAATGTTTTCACAAACCAGTGCTGGAAATGTCTCAAAGGTCCTTGTGTGAGGAACCACTTATACAACAGGGTCCCAGTTGCTTATTTCCCCTCCCCTCTGAGATGGAGTATGGTAATTCATAGTCCACATAAATGTACAATAAGATTGAAGGATTTTTTAAATTGAGAGGCCCTGTTGTTGGTCGACATCAGAGGCATACTCGGTGTGTGTCTCCCCCCCCCTCCAGGTTGTTCTACATTCTTTGTTGGGGGAGGGGAGTGTTGCATGGTTGCATTTTTCCTTTTCTGCTGCTTTCTGCCTTGCTCAGTGTGCTTTGCTTACACCACGGACCTGGTCTGCAGCCCTAAATTTGTTAACTATGAATTTTCATTGCTCTAATATAGCTCAGTCAGTAGAGCATCAACCTCTTAATCTCAGGGTCCTGGGTTTGTGCCCCATGTTGGGCACAATATTCCTGCATTGCAGGGAGTTGGACTTAATTACCCTCATGGCGCTTTCCAACTGTACAAATTCTATGATTGTAATATGCTAGGGACTTAGAATTATTTCACAACTAGATGGACTGCAGGGAGATAGGAGTTACTGTATGTTATGCACCTTGATTGCTTCGTCAATGTTTGCCACTTGTAAACCCATATGCAAATCATATCCAATTGCAAATCATTTAATCACGTATTACCTTATTTTGTATTAATTTTTATATTTGTTCAATTTTCTGTTTTCTGTATACATTTCTACATCCTTCACAATTCTATATTTTATGCCATTTCCATGTTACATTTACGTTGAGCTTTATGAATCAATAAATAATTGGTTTCAGTTACATCCTGTCTGTGCACACATAGGACTAAGACATCGGAGCCCCGAGTAGATGGTGGGTGTGCTGCAAGGAACTTTGAGCACATATGGGGACCGAAGCAGGAACCGATGGGCCTATGGAGAAATTTCACGGGCTTACAACAAAGGAAGCTGCCTAGTACTGAGTCAAACCATTGGTCCATCTAACTTAGTATTGTCTACACTTACTGGCATCTGTTCTCTGGGGGTTCAGATAAGAGTTCATTCCAACCCTTCCTGGAGATGCAAGGGGTTGAACCTGAGACCTTCTGCATGCAAAGCAGATGCTCTACCAGAGAGCTGCGACCCTTCCCCAAAGTAACACAAGAGTGAGTAGCATTGTAAGGATCTTAAGTGAAGAGGGACCTCTTCATGTGATCAGGAACCCAGGCGTAGGGCTGCCAGAGTGTTTGAGTTGCACGGAAGGGAATTTCTGCCAGTTTTGGATTGTTAAGTAGAATTGTTTAATGTACATTGAAATGGGAGATATATAGTATCTCTCTATTGTATACTGTGAAGCATGGTTGGAAATTCCATGAACTTAGAGAAGAGCTGACCAGGTTACTCATTCATGGGGCTGTATTATGGGGCTGTATCTCTGTGGCTCAGTCACAGGGAGATCTGCTAAGAGTCACATGAAACATAATATTTCAGGTCTCTGCACATGCTAATCTGGTATGCATCTATGTTGGGTGTGGTGCCTCTTTGTTCTAAGCCACTGAAGAGAATGGATGTGTGAATATCTGTCTCCAGCAAAACAGCCCAAGGCTAAAAGAGGCTGCAATGGAGAAGAGATAGAGCTTTGATTTTAGCTCAGAATGCAAGATATTTGAAATCTAAGTTATTATGCCTTTTGTTGGGACCGGTGTAAGAGTTATGCAAGTGAATGTAATTTTTAATTGTTTTGAAGTTAAATTCTGTGAGTACAGCATTTGAACCATAGTTTTGGACTGGAGAATTTTTTATTTCAACAGAAAAGTCACTTTTCGTTCATCCAGCGGCTTCCGCATGCTCAATATTACTAATCTCAATATGGATTCTACTGTCGCTGCAGCATTGCCTCGTGGCGACCCAAACAGGGCAGAGAAGACCAAGAAGGAACTGGTGAAAGCAGAAGCATCAATAAATGAACTGGCCAATTATTAAGCTCCAGGTGTTGTCTAGCCATAGATGTATACTGCTGAGTATAGGATTTAATGTCTGATTAAGGAAAAGCTCCGGAGGCACTATAAACTGAGCCTTTCTTCGGGGTATTTCATTACTCACCATCAAGCTTTCTTTTAATTACTTTAATTTCCTGTTCTGTGGGTTTCGAAGGGAATCTACATAGGCCAACTCCATATATTGATTAATGGAAGCATACCTTGTGTTTCTCATTACTGAGACTTGAGTGTTTGTGGCCTTGTAGCTGCATGAGCCTTCTGAGAATAATCAAGTTTTATTATAAAGCTCCTGCATCTGGATCAACATAACCCAATGTCAGTCGAAGCTACCTGGGCAATAATACTCCTAATTCTTTAATATAATGAAAAAGCCTTGATTTTTGTACACACACACACACACACACACACACACACACACACTGATTAGTTTGCAATGGACACACTGTGCTTTCTAAGGCTAATAGTGCTTCACATTATTTAATAAGGCTGGTAGTGCTTCAAATCAATTCACATTTTCAGGACAGGTTATAGAAATCAATTTGTCTCAGAGCTCTTAATGTGTGCCTCTGCCATAAAGTCTACTATATCGGTGCGGGATTGGGGGGGGGGGAACAGAAAGAAGGATTGCTCAGTCCCACTACCAAAAGCTAGAGCATATGCTTAAATTAAAGCCGAATAAATGCACCAAGAATAGCAGAATAAATGTTTTCCTAACAGAAGCAGCCCAAAATGCTGCCTAGGGAAAGTGTGGCATTTCCAAGACCTACACACACACACAGCACCCATTCATCTCAAAAGACAATGGAGTGTGCCCCCCAGGGATGAAGTCAAACCGCTGCATTTGTAGCACCGAAGTGACCTTGCCCGGGTGTAAGCCTGGGCACTGTGCATGGAGCGCCTGGGATGCCCAGACAACAACCTCTCTAATGCGGTCCAAAGGAAAGCAGAGCAATACGTTTAGCACCAGCTTGGCTGCAGGAGTTGCCTGAAGGAGGCATACAAGGCGCCACCCAACTGTCTTAGGGAGCCCACTCTGTATTTGTGTAGGGTCTACTCCTTAGCCTTTTTCTTCTCCCATAGATATCCATCAAGGATCAGGGTTTTCACTCTCCTAGATGGGCTACCTTCCCAGGTTGGTGAGCCCCACCTGCGCCTCACTTCCCTCTTCAGCACATGCAGAAACTGCCTTCTTGACCCACTATTGGTTTAATCCGCTCAATCCGCCAGAGCCTGTCTTGACACTGAGGGTTTGTGACCCATCGGCTACCCTCACCTAGTTTAGCTGGCCAGTTGAAGGAGTTTCTCAGGGTGTGGCCACTGTTGCATGCTGACAGCTAGG
Source organism: Lacerta agilis (assembly GCF_009819535.1). Lineage (NCBI taxonomy): Eukaryota > Metazoa > Chordata > Lepidosauria > Squamata > Lacertidae > Lacerta > Lacerta agilis. The sequence goes on from NC_046323.1 coordinate 18,490,012, forward strand.
AGCCACAGGTGAGAGCTGAGTGGAGGGTGGGGAGCAAAGGTGGACAAACGACCCCAGAAGAAGCACGATGTGTCCCCCACCAGAGGTACTACCCTTCCCCTAACACCCCACCATACCCCATATATATGGGGTTACTTGTCTGAATAAAGATCTCTCCCTTACTTCCAAGTAAGAGTCTCTGAATGTGCATGGGTGTAGCCAAGGGGGGCAAGGAGGGGCAGCTGCCTCCCCAATCAATAACAATGACCATCAACATAGCTAACTGAGGTTCTGCACCCCCCCAAAAAAGGCCTGCCCCCACCCCACAAAAACCATGGCTACACCCAAATATATGTTTGTGTGTATGTGTGTGTGTGTGTGTGTGTGTGTGTGTGTGTGTGTGTTAGATGGGAGCAAGGACCATCACCCCAGTCAAATTTTACAACAATAGTAACTAACTGAAAGCATGGAGGAAGTGACCTAGCAAGATTTAAATTAGGCTAAATCAACACACCATAGAAGTACGAAAGAGAAAATATAGAAGTGCAACAATTTTGAAGTTAATTTAATTCTCTTTCCCTGACTTAAGTAAAAAGGCTATACAGGCAACCTGCATTTACATGGGAGTTAAGTTCAGAAGCACCTCGTGCGCCAGTGAAATCGCATCTATTTGGAACACCATTGGGAAAAAGCCTGAAAACACCCCGTTCTGCCCCCATTCCGCCCCATTCCACCTCTTTTTGTGACATTTTTGAGTTGCTTCCAGGTTCAGCGCAGTGCACGTTATGTATGGCCATACTCATATTGAATGTGTGTAAATCCAAGAGATTATTTCTCACTATTTTGGATATAAGATAAGAATCTGGTCATAATGATAATAGAAGAAGCAATGTTTTGCCCCTTTTGCATACCTTCTTTATGAATATATGCAAAATAGACATTAGTTATGGGTCTTGTTCAGATTTTTTTTTTAAAATACTGTAAGAGAATTGACAAAAACAACTAAAGGCCCCACAAGACTCTTCATTTCATTTCATTTCTTTTTTCAAGGAACATTTTCTGCTTGCTCTGATTGGGAATATTTTAAGAAAATGATCACCACTTGTTAGGAACCCTGAGATATGATACAATTTCAGGAAGTATCAAAGCCATCATAACATTGCGTACGATGATTTCTGTACACCCCACTGGGTTACAACCCCGAGGGCTCTATATGATTTTTAGATTGTTTCATTAGCAGATACATGTTGACCGTGCAACCAGATCTTTAAGGGGAGGGGACAAAACAATCACGATTTTTATGACTGACATATTGGGAATGTCAGCAGTGGAAAGAGGTTTCATGTTTTCAGACTCATTACTCTCTTTCAAATGTTTTCATGATTTTTTTTTTATATTGGCTTGCCACTGCTGCTCACACAATGTTTTAAAAAGAGAGAGCATGTATACAGTGTGGAGGAGTTTAATGAATGTTTTGAAATGCGCACTGAATAGCAGGTGTCTGTCATCTGATTTAGAAAGCCCCCTAAATTAGAGGCACAGTACCACTGTAATTAAGAATAAGAATCCTGCCTGGAGCCTTATAATCTCGAAAATGCAGATGCCCAAAGGAAAATGAGGAGGGCACTGGGATTGGGAAGGAAGGAGGGAAAGGAGAGCAGTTCTGATCCAAAGATTAACAGTGCAATGTTATACAAGTCTAGTCAGAAGTACGCCTCGTTGAGTTCAGCAGGACTTGTTTCCAGGAAACTGTGCACAGGATTGTGGCCTAAGGCTACAATCCTATATCTACCTACCTGCCCATGCTTGTTTGGGTTGATGGGGGTTGGAGTTCAGCAAAATCTAATTTTGCCAAACTACAGCTCCCATCAGCACCAACAAGCATGGCCAATGGCCAAGGTGAGTTGTAGTTTATCAGCATCTAGAGGGCCAAAACATTCCCACACCAGGAACAGAGGAGATCAGAGTCAGATCCTTGAGGTCTAGGGGGACAATCTAGATGTCATGGACTTGGAGTGGTGGGAGGCACCAGCTGGGGAACCCACAAGAGAACCCCCGGGGAAGAAAGCTCAGAAATGGGGGATTGGTGGTGGGACAACAATGAGTGGTCAGAGGGAGAAGACTGGGAGGAGGAGGTGTTGGAAGCTGGAGGGGCAACAGGGTTTAGTGAGCAGGAAGAGACAGGGGCAGAGAGCAGTCCAGGCTTGGGGGCAGAAGAAGAGGTTGGAGAGGAGACGGGCCAAGGGTCTCCCACTCCTGCTGAGACCAGCTCCCCTCCCCGCTGGTCTCCCAGAACATGCAGAGAAATGAAAACAGCGGAGCAGAGATTGCTTGAGTGCAGACATAGTCTACGACTGCTTGGGAAAAACCCTGAGCTGGGTCTACACTGATCTTTTAAACGTTATTAGAACGATGTTAGATATAACACTCTATAGCGTTTAACATGCATTTCCCCTTTGCCGGTGGGTCGCTGCTCTGCAATGCCCTATGTTGTCACATTTTAATAACATCTTTTTAATGTGATAAACCACGAGTGTTGATGTGCCCCTGGAGAGGAGGGGACTTGGGCAGCTGTGGGAAGGATCTTCAGTCTTCTCAACTGCCTCATTGGGGCAAGACCTACCGGGAAGAGTTGTTGTGATGACTAGGCCTGCACTGTTTTGGTTGCTTTGAATAAAATTAACTTCACTGACACCGAATTTCTATTGCTGACCTACACTTGACTCCAGCTCCTGAGTCTTAAGTTGTGGTCCTTTTAGTCCTTTTTAAGATTATTGTTTTATTCAGTTGTTTATATTTCTTAATAAGGATTGTGTATCATTTCTATGGACTCTTAGCACTTGGTCTTATGTTTATGTTCATTAGTATGACTTTATGCATCCCTTCCTCCAGGATTCCAGATGGCATTCTCTCCCTTTTCATTTTAAGTGAAACCATCACGTCTAAGGCATTTATTTTTAAATCTGAAGGTTTTCACAGCACTGTACTGTCACGATCTACCAGCGCAGAGCTGGAAACCTTCAGTGCTTGTCCACAGCACTTTGATAGAGGAAAAAGAACTATTGAAAATGGATTAAAACAGATTAGGAGAACTTCAATGAGACATTTATCATCTTTGCAATTGTAAAAAGGAATTTCTTCTAAATGTTCCCTTCTAAACTCAGCAAGTTTAGAGCCAATATCCCACAGCACAATTGACATCCTTGATGAAATTTCCATCTTCTGTGATTTGAATGTCAACTGAAACAATCAGGATGTCCTTAAAAAATCAAGTCTATAGCATACATTCTAAAAATGTCTGACACTGACTGCTGAAATTACCGGTAGGTTCTGCAAAATGCAGAAACAAAATCCTGTGCTCAGACATGTGTCTTTCCCAACCTTGCTTTATCTTCTCAAATCTGAGGATTCCTTTGAGTGCCACTGAATGCATGCAGTGTTTCAGAGAGCTCAGCTTCTGATACTGATACAGAGAAGTGGGGGGTAGGCTGGGGAGGCATCAGCAATGGGGCCTGCAAGAGATCTGGGGTGCTGCCCAGCTGCCCAAGGATGCCCAGTGCTGATGCCCATTCTGGTAATTGAGATTGTGAGCTATAAACTAAAAACTCCTTCAAATCTCACTTCAGGTATTGGTCTCACTAGGTGATCTTAAGAATAAACCATAGTTTTGGTCTCCATGCTCCCTTTGTGCGCAATATAGGCTCTGGTCTAAGAATACTGCTCACAAAAGCTATGGGACACAATACAGTGTTTCCCAAACTTGGGTCTCCAGCTGTTTTTGGACTACAACTCCCATCATTCTTAGCTAGCAGGACCAGTGGTCAGGGATGATGGGAGTTGTAGTCCAACAGCAGCTGGAGACCCAAGTTTGGGAAACACTGAGAAGTGTTTAGAGTACTTGATATACATCATATTATATTGTGTTGTATCGTATTGTTAATAATAATAATAATAATAATAATAATAATAATAATAATAATAATAATACCACACCCATCTGGCTGGGTTTTCCCAGGCACTCTGGGTGGCTTACAGAATATATAAAACATAAAAAGCATGAAACATAAAAAACTTCCCAATACAGGGCTGCCTTCAGATGTCTTCTAAAAGTTGTGTAGTTCTTTCTTTCCTTGACATCTGAAAAGAGGGTGTTCCACAGGGAGGGTGCCACTACATAGATGGCCCTCTGCCTGGTTTCCTGTAACTTCGCTTCTTGCAGCTGAGGAAACCAGCAGAAGACACTTGGAGGAGGACCTCAGTGTCCGGGCTAAGCGATGGAAGTGGAGATGCTCCTTCAGGTACCAATATTGTTACCAAGCCCTCACCTGGAATACTACTGGACCAATTTACACACAAAAATTAGGAGACATGGACATTCTCTTTGCTGCATTTTGGATTATAATTCACATTCAGTAGCGTTTATATTATATTTGTCTAATGGACAGAAGTTACACCTTGAGAGAACTTGATGTTTATTCCTGTAATGGAAAGTTCTGCCAGATCTGCAGTAATTTCTTTGAACATTATTTTATGCTCATTAGCCTTATTGGAGTGTTTGCTTGAAATGAGATGGCCTCATCTAAAGTGATCACAGTTGTAGAAAACCAATATTCAGTGAGAATTTTAAAAACCGTATTACCCAAACTACGCCAATCTAATGGTCACAGGTAAGCTTGTCTGAGAAGAGAAGACTCCCTGGAAAAGACCCTGATGTTGGGAAAGATGGAGGGCACAAGGAGAAGGGGATGACAGAGGATGAGATGGTTGGACAGTGTTCTCGAAGCGACTAGCATGAGTTTGGCCAAACTGCGGGAGGCAGTGGAGGATAGGGGTGCCTGGCGTGCTCTGGTCCATGGGGTCATGAAGAGTTGGACACGACTGAATGACTGAACAACAACAACAAGCTTGTCTGATCTTCAACATACAGCAGAGTTGTGAGCAAAATAATACTCAGAGCTGAATAACTACAGATGTTCTCCAAATGTTGATTTATTTACTGAAACATTTATAGCTTGCGCTTGTATTAAAATACAGTAAGGCCGTCCACAGCCTACAAAATTATAATAAGATGAATGAAAGCATCAGTAAAAAAAACAATCAATGAATGAATACTGGTTGGTAGAAAGAAATGGACATTGCAAAGGCCCATCTGAATAACAGTTTTTAGAAGGCATCTGAAAGAAGGCAGGGATGATTCTTGCTAAATAAAATGACAGAAAAATATATATAAGGGCTGGTCTGAAGGCAAAGGACAGACACAGAATTTTGGATGAGAAATCTCGAGGGAACAGATGAATGATTAGGGCTTGGAGGGCATGTAACCAAAGTCCGTTACAGCAGGAAACCAATTAGCAATCACACTGCACAATTGGTTCCTCTCCACAGCTTGTATAATGTGTATCAGCCAATGGAAGCACATGCTGGCACAGCCGATCAGGAACACATGCTCATTATACAACATTGCAACGTGGAATAAGATTTAAAAGAAGATGGTTTTGGAGGGGTAAAGTATACATTGACGAATGCGTACTGCAAAGAACTAGATTAACACAGACACAATACCTGCTTTCCTAGCTAACCTTTTGGTTACTCAAATGAGGTGATTTCCAGCTTTGCATTGATGTTATTAGGAAAAAGCATTAATCAGCTGTAAATAAAATAGCCTCCCTTTACTCTTCCTTTCTTGTTTTTGACATAGCCTGCACTGTGGTAAAAAAAAACAAACCACACTCAAAAACACTAATTTCAGATTTTCAAAGATGATCAAAGTCACCACGACCCTTTCTATTGACAAGACATGTATCTTTACATGTTCACCTCTGATCTCGATATAAGTGGCCATACTTTTGACAGCTCTTCCCTCATTAGACGGCTTTCACAATCCAGAAGTTGTCAGAGTAAGTAGGGCAGCATTTTCTTCAACCATTTCGGATTCGAATGCAATTTTTTAAAAAAGAGAAGAAGAAAAAAACCCGGTACAGTTATTTTCGTACTCTGTCACAGTGAGATAAATAAGAACGTCCCTGCCTCCCAAGGAAAGCTTGCAGAGAATAATCTGATATGGAAATCTAGGAGGGGGAGGGAATTGAGAGTGGACACAAAAGTATACAATTATTTCCCGTGAAGCAGAAAATTGTGCATGCCAATAGAACTGAATCATGTGACCTAAATAAATTATACAAAGCAAGCAAATTTGGGAGGAGCAACCTTGCATATAACACTTGACACTTTCTGCCAAGTTTCAACATTATATTACATATAGTAAGGTTGCCCTCCTAATACCCACTTACCTAGGAGTCTGCCTACCAGAGTAGACATGGATAGGCATGTACTGTAAGTTGCATACTCAAATATCTATTTATTATTTTAAGAATTTCTCACCCTTTCTCCAGAAGAAGTTCAGGGGAGCTAACAACATATATATATATATATATATATATATATATATATATATATATATATATATATATATATAATCTCACATCAAAACTATACCTACCATGACCATACCCAGTGGTAAAATCAGAACCCATGCCCAGCAGGAAAGGGAGACGATCTAGAATACAAAACTACAAACATCAGCTTGGCTACGGACAAGATGTAAGCTCGCTGGGTGGCCTTGGGGGAGGGCAAGCTCCCTGTCAAATTATACAATGAGAGGAGTAATGTACTTTGCAGAGTTGTCATGACGGAGCTGTGAGGACAAAAATCAACATTAGCTTCGAAAAGAGTTTCCAAATCACTGCAAAACTTTTGTGCGCAAGGTTACATAATTTTCTGCTCCAGGCTTTTCCCTTTCAGTGCATTCAAAACCAAGTTAGCATTATCAGCCTTGCTCGTGCTTTCTCTCGGCTCCATCTGTAATCATGCATGAAACTCATAAGCACGAAGGTACCACTCCTGGTTTTTTGTTGTTGAGCGCATCAATGGATTCTTTTCTGGATAGTTTCTCTCTCAAACATCCAAAACGACTCCTAATAGCATAGCATGAGAGGGAAACAATTACTAAAGTATGAGCAACCTTATGAGCAACACTCTTGAGAGTGTCAAGAAAGGCAGAATGAAGGTCCACTTGCCTGTTCATTCATTACATATTTGTGAAGAAATTCCTTTCCATCTTCCCACTTTGGAAGTGGGCCAAAGGTGACTAATATCATTCGTAAGTAAGTAAGTAAATAATCAACTTTTTAAAAAAACACAACTTAATATTGAAAACAGGCAGGGTGGACCATGAACATAAATCAGGGATTTAACCTGCTGAGATAAAAATGCCTCACAGAATATGACAGAAATATTTCAAGGACGAAGCTAGATGAATCTCCTGGGGGCAAGGAATCCCCAAACTTGGCATCACTCTCATGTGACTTCATGAAGCATATGCTAGATAAAAGGATACGTAAGGAGCCATCGGAGCCCTGCTGGATGAGACTCAAAGGCAAATTAAGTCCCATGTCCTCTTCCTACAGAGGCCAACCAGATGGCAACGGGACGCCTGCTGATAGATGTAAGGGCAGCTGCCTCTGATCTTGAAGGTACCGTCTGGTCATCAGGACTTACATGACCAGTCAACTACAGTCATCAGTCAACTACAGTCTAGACAATGATGGGTTGTCCTTTTCTTATACTTGCACGAGCTAATTTTTTAAAGGAATGCCTGTGTGCGATGAATTCTGTCTCAGTTCATGAGGTCAAACTAGATTAAAAACCACCAATTCCATTATGACTATGTAGGTCTAACAGGAACCTGGAAAGTAACAATAACAATATTCACTTAAAAAAAACAAAAGGTAGAGAGATTTCCAGAGCAATCCTATCTGTACCATAGGAAGGCTGCTGTAACATATAAGTTACACCCTGTTCTATTTTTCTAGAAAAAGAGGTGCCAGAACTTACCACGCACACCTCCCTTGTTCTCTTACAATGGAAATGGTGCTTATCTGAGAGGTGCCAGAACTGAGTTCCGGCGAGTTCCGGCTGGAAAAAACCCCACCTGGGCCAGATATAAAAAATTAAATCACCACCACCACAAGATAGGACATCCCTATTGTCATTGGGGAAATGTTGGAGGGTATGCTGTTTAATTCATCTTAATTAGTCACCAAAATTTGTACATTTAAAACACAACTTAGCCGTGTCGTGTATTTTTTCACATAGCGTTGCCTCTGTGAAGCAGGGTTGTAAAAATGCCTGAGCAAAGCAGAGTTCTCTAGCTTAATCAGTTGCACAGTTTGTTGAGGTACAATGAGAGAGAAATGCCTGCTGTGCTTTAGTCAGATATATTTACATCCCTACTCTGAGGTCTTCAACAGAGGTTAATGGGTCACTCTTTGAAATTGTAGATGACAGGCCAAAATGCAAGCATAGCTAGCTAGATGAATGAATTGGGGAGAGATTCAGTGATAAATCCAGTGAGAGTCAATGATATGCCCAGAGAACAAATGGTTCTAGAAGAGAAGTCACATTTGAAATCTGTATTTCTCAAAAATGATATGCAGCTACAGTTTTTGAATACTAGACTGTCTGTCCTCCTCCTCCTCTCCCAAAAGAACCCAGAGTGACATTTGGGGGGGGGGGGTACTAGCTGCCTGCCTCTCTTCAAGGGTTGCCAACAAGTGTCCCTATTTTACAGGGACAGTCCTGGATTTACAGAAACCATCCCGATTTCTGATTTGATCCCAGAATGTCCCTCTTTTCCTTAGGACGTTCCTATTTTCATTGGAGAAATGTTGGAGGGTATGGAGTTATCTGACCCCCAAGCCAAGCATCTATACAGCCTTTATAAGACATCTGAAGGCACCCCTGTATAGGGAAGTTTTTAAACGTTTAATTAAGTTTTATGTATTTTGGAAGCCGCCCAGAGTGGCTGGGGCAACCCAGTCAGATAAATAGTACAACAACAACAACAACAACAACAACAACAACAACAACAACAACTCAATAGGGCGTCCCTATTTTCATTGGAGAAATGTTGGAGGGTATGTGAATGTGTTCTTGAATTCTGATAATGCTTCTTGCCTGGAGGCAGAATAGAAAGGGATATGTGACTGTTTGTAGAAACCAGCCTACTGCACAAAGGTATACATTAGATTAATTGCTCTGTCTGCTTTTGCTGGTGGACCCACCCACCACCACCATGCGGCCCCTGAAAGCTTGGGCAGAAGAAAATGTGGCCCTCAGGCAAAAAGAAAAAGAAAAAGAAGAAAACATTTCCCGCTCTTGACAGGGAATATTTAGGATTTCTCTCTTCACAATAAGCAATGTTCACCCTTCAAAAGAACACTGCCCAAATCCTGCCCTCTGGAAATGGCTACAAGGAAAGGCACCAGATTTAGCTCCATGGAGTGGGAAAGAATTTACCTCAACCTTCATGCTGACTAAAGAAGAGCGTATCTCAGCCTTCCTGCTTGGCTTGCATCTCTTCTGAGGCAGAACAAGCAACACAGAAAGTTATTTAGTTCCCTCTTGTCACTGCTGTGATTTATGAGACTATCACAAGCCCATTTTATTAAGGCAAGGCTAAAACCTCTCCGGGAACAATTCTATTACCAGGCATATTTTTGAACATGAACAACTTCATTTGTGGGTGGTGGTGGTTGTGGGGGCAAGGTGTGCTATAGTGGCCACTAAAACAATCTCACTCATTACAGAAGTGATAAAACCTGAAAGTGATTGAGATGTTCTCATTTTTATGAGAGGAAATTATATCAAGCTGAAGGTATATTTGGCTATTACCTCTGTCTCCAACTCATCACATTCCCATTTGAGCCACCTATAATGAGGCAAAGAAACCATTAAAACAAGTACCTGGCAATAAATCTTAAGACTTTTCTCTGGCTGTGTACAGAGGCTTTAAATAAGAACTTCAGCATGGGAATCTATAAATACACCAAAATGCAGCAGTGGGGGAAATTCAGCCATGGTCAATTGCGATTATGAGCAATATCACATTTACCACAGAAAGGGCTTTGGAGATTTCCTGTCCTAGAATTAATGTACATGCATGAAAGACAGTAATGCAGTTCGTATCTGGTTTTAAAATTGTTCGATAGCCGTGCTGTCAAACTTGTATCTGGCTTTAAAATTGTTTGATAGCCATGTGTGATTCAATTTACCTCAAACCTTTCTGTGATATTCATTTTCTGTAAACGGAAGTGCTCTGTCTATAGCACATTTTTAACACTTCCACCTACCATCATTTTTCCACAGAGTGTACAGATTTGGAAATGGCTCTAGATTAAGAAGAAGGCAATATATATATCCGTGCGCTGCTCTGGTTCACCAGAAGTGGCTTAGTCATGCTGGCCACATGACCCGGAAGCTGTACGCCGGCTCCCTCAGCCAGTAAAGTGAGATGAGTGCCGCAACCCCAGAGTCGTCCGCAACTGGACCTAATGGTCAGGGGTTCCTTTACCTTTTAATATATATACACTAGGGATGGGGAAGGTTTGATTGAACTTTACTTGCATAAAGTATATTTTAAAAAGATAGGGACGCGGGTGGTGCTGTGCTGATCGGAAAGTGGGTTGTTTAAATCCCCACGACAGAGTGAGCTCCCATTGCTCTGTCCCAGCTCCTGCCAACCTAGCAGTTTGAAAGCATGCCAGTGCAAGTAGATAAATAGGTGCTGCTGTGGCGGGAAGGTAAACAGTGTTTCCATGCGCTCTGGTTTCCGTCACGGTGTTCTGTTGCACCAGAAGTGGTTTAGTCATGCTGGCCATATGACCCGGAAAGCTGTCTGTGGACAAACACCGGCTCCCTCGGCCAGATGAATGCCTCTGACTGGACCTAACCATCCAGGGGTCCTTTACCTTACCTGTACCTTTATATTTTAAACGAAACTTTTCCTATTTCTTTGGCACCATACCCTCTGCAAAACAAAGATACTACAAAACTAAAATAGGGAGTTCATGCTTAACAATGCATTTTAGGAACATAGATGCAAAATAAGCACATTTACACACAAAAAACTATCTTAGTTACCCTGAAAGTGCGATTTGAATCACTTTTTCTTGGTGCAGAGTTAGGGGTTCCTCAAAAGTTTTGCGCATTTCATTTTAACTCTATCCAGATCATAACTCTTCTCTATAAAATAAGGATGCTTTTTACTTTTAAGGACACAGCACTCTGTGTGTAGTTTGACCCTGAGTTCCATGCAGGAATAGAATGTTATGGAGAGAGGCTCTTAATTCCTCATAGCTATTAGATTCCCAGGTCAAACTGTCCTTCTTAAAAATGTCCTGTATTCTTATTAATAATAGTCTTAATACAGAATGCTTTCCAGCAAGTATTATTGCAATTTTCAGAATCTGAGTGCTTCTGAGCTTCAGTGGTTGAGGCATTTCTCTTAGGATTAAAAAGCTGCTCAGCTGGTATGAACCATCACATTCTTGTTTTAAATCCTAGCTTTAATTTTATTTCATTGACTCCAGAATTGCACAGAAAGAATTCCCCACTCATGGGTGAACCTCTATCAGGTCAATAAGTTGCAGAGTGAGAACAGCTGGACCTGAGAGAATACTTCAGTCCAGAAACCAACCTTATTCTCCTGACTGGGTCGGAGAGGGAACGAGCGGAACTGAACCCATGATTTAAATACGAACTAGGTGAAAATGACCCCCATATTGCTTAGTATTATACCAAGTTCCATGCATAACACCTGAAATAGGAACATTTTAACTTACATTAATATATTATCCTGCAAGATTCCTTTGGTTCTTGATTTAAGTTTGTTTCACTTTTGGGTCTGTTTCATGTCTATACTGCATTTGCCATGCTGATATAATGAGGTGAAGTTTAGAAAGTGGTCATTTTTAATCTATATGATGGGAGTGTGGATTAATATGATGGACACACACACACACACACACACACACACACAAACCCATACATGTTCTACCAAGGCATGGTCAGTGGTTGTGGTCTCACTTTCCCTGTATTTATGGTGTGTGCATGGGCAGAATACCTGAACAGCCTCATTGCATCCTGAATTTACAAAGCACATGACTAGTTCCATGCACCTAAGGGGTATTTGGATGTGGGGTTTTTTTTTAACTGCTGTTTCAGTTTCCTGTGTGTTAAGCCTCCTTCAGAAGTGAGGGGATTTTCAAAGGCAGCTTGTGAGCTGGCACTGTCAGTGTAAAGGTCTCTGTTCAAAGGAAGGGGGTATTGCAGATATTAATATTGTGCAGCTGGAATGCAGAATAGGATGCAAAATAATGGACTGCTTTTGGAATAAAGATTGCCCAGACCCATAAATACGATTCAAAGCTTTACTAACCAGAACTTCTTCAAAACAGGTACAAAAGCAATCAATGATATGTCCAAACAGACATACACTTGCCCAAGTATAGCTTCAGCATCTTCTTAGGAATATAATATAATTCCAAACAGACCTAGAATCAAAGGTCTCTCTCTTTCTCTTCTTACAGCCTCCATCAGCCTGGAGCTGTGTTCTCATTTGCACATCTTTCTCCCACTGTGCCTGGAAACAAAAGACCAAAGACAACTCCCTTAAAAATGGGTGGTACTGTGTACCTTACATGATCTAAGGTTAAACACACACATGAAAGAGCAGAGAACACCAACAGTTAATTATTAGCCAAGCTAGGAGATCATAGAGTTCTCTTTAGCTTTAGTATACCTCGATGGAATTGTTCAATATTAAACCCTTAGTAACACACACACACACACACAAGCATTTTCCATTTCAGTGTGCAATTAATCAATTATACTTAACAGGGACCTAATCCCTTGGGCATGCCTAAAGTAAATGTGGAGAATGAAACTTAATATTTTAGAAACTGGCAGTTCCCTAGTCTTAACTAGGAGGTGGGTGGGATGGGAGTTGGAGTCCTTACTGGCTCTCAATGACGAAGGTGGTTCTGTTGGACTACAAACCGCTTGAAAGAGTGTCCTGAAACTTTTTTCTGCAGATGCAATAGAAGCGGCAAACAAGGTCTTCTTTGTCATCACTATTGCTGTTTGTTGGCTTGATGTTGAGCTCTAACCCATGTTCAGTCTGATTTGGAATGAATTTTTTGCCACCGATGTTCTAGCTGTCTCAGCAATTGTTTCATCACCCTCAGCCCCGGGCAAAACCATGGGGCCATCCAAGCTCCATGCAATCAGAGAAGGCACTTCAGAGCCAGGCAGTTGATAGCCCATGTTAACTCCACATTCCAGCAGGCCACCAGGGAATCAGCTGTTTATTAGTGTTTATTCCCAGGTAATCAAGCTCAGAATACTGTGTAGTTCTTATTCTCAGGTAAGTATAAATAGCACTGTAGTCAGAATAAATAGAAAAAACCCAATCCATATCTGTATCAAATCCTAGTTAATATATGTGGAATAATTTTCCCTTCTTGGAATCTCTCAGCAAAATCTGGAGTGTCCCATCGATGGTTGCAATGACATATTATTAAGATATCTTGATTGATTCCTTTGTTTCTCTCGCTTAGTAATCTCTTTTCTAAGCGTGAATCATATGCAATGCTTGAGTGATTTAAATTGAGAACATTTTCTTCTACAAAAAAAACAATTTCTCCACCCCTTGAAAGTTTGATATAATATCAATACAAGATTTCTCTACAACTTGTTAAAATAGGGCTTCGCTTGTTCTGTCGCTGTCAGATTCTGCATTGTTATACATGTTATTTTACTTTTTGTGTATTCTGGATATAGGTGGTAGTTCACGCCACATTCACCATGGGATGAAAATATATATTTGTTGCCATTTTCACCCATACTCAGGAAGATAAAACATTTTTCCAAGGTATAAAAAGGAGTTAAAATAAACAGTGTAGCTAACCTTTCAGTAAGGGACCCAGGTGGCGCTGTGGGTTAAACCACAGAGTCTAGGGCATGCCGATCAGAAGGTCAGAGGTTCGAATCCCTGCGACGGGGTGAGCTCCTGTTGTTTGGTCCTAGCTCCTGCCCACCTAGCAGTTCGAAAGCACGTCAAAGTGCAAGTAGATAAATAGGGACCGCTCCGGCGGGAAGGTAAATGGCGTTTCCGTGCACTGCTCTGGTTCGCCAGAAAGCGGCTTTGTCATGCTGGCCACATGACCCAGAAGCTGTCTGCGGACAAATGCCGGCTCCCTTGGCCTATAGAGCAAGAAGAGCACCACAACCCCAGAGTCAGACACGACTGGACCTAATGGTCAGGTGTCCCTAAATGAATTGGGACCAAAATATCCTCTTCCTGTATCAGCCAGCCTGTGCCTTTAGAACATAAGCGGGGCAGTGGTGGTCCATCTTGTTTTCCCACCGTTAGGCAAAGTACATTTGGAAATCATATGTGATAGGGACTTATCTGTGGTGGTACCCAGACTTTGGAATGCCCTTCTGTAAGAGGCGTGCCAGTTGCCAGCTTTATTAACACCCCAGTGCCAGGCTAAGATCTTCTTGTTTACCTGGTAAACAATGATTAGTCACCGCTTCAACAAGTATGAAATGGTGATGGTTGGATCTACTACTCATTTGTGTTCTTGATCTTGTGCTCTTGTTGATTGTTTTATTGGTTTTATTGTACATGTAATCCTTTTAAAAAATTCATTGTTGGTCGTTTAAATATTGTTGTCACCTGGGACTTCCGGCGGCGACGCCATTGATGGTGGTCGTGGCTGCTTCGCTTGCGAAGCAGCCAGTACGTCCCGGGGGTTAGGAGCCCTGTACCCGCATATCGGGGCTCTGGTTGGGGTGTGGGAAGAGCGTCCCACACCCTGGGCTCCCCGGCTGTGCCCATTGTGGCTCCGAACCCTTCCCCCGCTTCCCCTGTAAAGGGGAGGTGGGGGTGAAGGGACGATGGAGCTGGGCTATAGGGGACATGCCCCAACCGGGATGTAAATGCGGCAACAAAGCCTTTGATGAGCGTCTAAGTTCTACCTGTCTTTGATGAGCTGATAAGAACCCAGTGACTGTGAGTAATTGAATGGCTCTTTGTTTTCTTGGAATGACCTGGGGCAAAGGAGAAAGGCAGCCCGCCTCTTTCCCTTCGGAGAGGAAAGAAATTAACTCTTTAAGTGACTGCTGCTACTACAATCGATAGAAGGCACTGGGAATTTTAAAACTGAGACTGCAGAGATTCCCCTTAGGGGGTTAATTGGTGATAAAATATCTCCTTTTGAAGTTTTGGGCTTTGTGCCTCGGCTTCGGAAAAAATGGCGACCGGGACTGACGCAGGAAAAAATTGAAACAAAGGCAGGAATTGAAACGTGATACCCACTCTCCCTCTGAGAATGCTGAACTTTGTGATTGCATTATCGCTGAACTCTGATTTACAAGATGAAGGAAAACTTGCTCTCTTGGGGCTGGAACTGATAAATCGTAAACTACAAGCTTTGTGTGGAATTATAAGTGAAAAGAATTTATTTTCCACAGAGGAGGCTTGGAAAGGGTTTGACGGAATGGAATCATGTCTGTGCAAAGGGCTGGAAGGGGTGATTGGAAAATTTACTGAAGAGCTTGTGCAACTCCGGAAACAGGAACCGATTTCTGGGGGTGGCAGCCCCAGGTCGAGGAAATTTATAATATCCAGACGTCAAGGTGGCAGCTTGATGTTGAGGGACATTGAATTAAGATTTTTACAAGAACAAGAATGGCAAGAAGGAACGGAGAAGCACAGAAGGAGAAGGTTGAACACCCTGGAGCCCGATGCAATGCCTGTTGCGAGTGCAGCCTGGATCTGTGGACGTTTGGAGGAAGATCTTTGGAGAGTCAGTTCCAGTGCAGGACAGAAAAAGATAATGGACAGAAGGGGAGTGGGTTGAAGTATTAAATTTATAACTTAAATGGTCTGTCATGGTATCCGAAATCGGCGCGCGAAGTCTGTTAAGTAAAAGTTTATTTTTAAGTAAGAAAGGAGATATTGAACTTTAAGTTAAAAGCAGCATGTTAATGGATAGAAGAAATAAGTTTAGTTATAAGAATATTTGATTATGACTGAAGTTAAAATGGTAAAATTAAGATATTTGTGTTATTTTTGAGCAAAACAATTTTTTTTTTTTAAAGTGAAGTTGTTAAGGAATCAAGTATATTGTTTTAAAACCGAAGGTGAAAAGGCGGGGGAAGTCAAACGTCAAGATTCGAAAGTAGAAATTTTTTGTAAGGAATATTGTTAAGAAGAAAAATCCTGACATTATGTGTATTTGTTTTTGTTTTTATATTTGTTGGTGTGGGGTCGGGTTTGTGTTTCTGTTTTTTTTTTGTATGGAAAAGTTAATAAATTCTGGTAAAAAATAAAAAATAAATATTGTTGTCACCTGTCCTGGTATTTATATGAAGGATGGGATGTAACATAATATGCATAATGAAATAGTCTAATGCAGATGTGGGCTGGGCATTGTTTTGTCACTGGTATTCCAGATGTCTTCAGAAGCTGCTATTAGAGGCAAACAATGAGATAGCTATTCCCAAGGCAAGAGGGTCAGCTGGATGGCAGTTTTCCCCCAAGGAAACAGTAACCTTAGGCAAAAGTATAGCTTTTTATGTTTGTTTGGTTTTTTTTTTTGGCTGCCTGCTTCACCTTTCCTCTCCTTCCACAATGCAACAGCCATGCATTCTGAATGGCTGACCCAGCTTAGTGGAATGATCTCCCCCAGAGACCATCAATGTTCTCCCTACCTGGCCTTTAGATGCCCTTGTTTTGGAAGGTATTTAGTTAGATGGAGGGAGATGCTTCAGCTCTGTGCTGCTGATTATAAACCTCTAGAATTCACAGCTCTCTTTGCTTTGCTACTTTATTATATTAAGTTGTATTGAAGTGATCTAATGTGCCTTAAGAGAATGTGGAAAGGTGAGTTATATATACTCAGAAGGAAGGATTCTGGTTCAAGTTTGCTTACTGACCTGAGATACTAAAAGCTTCACTTCTTCTTGTTCTTTTAAGTTGCTAGAACAGAGGTGGTCCAGGTGTTGTAGAGTCTGTAGACTACAACTTCCATCTGCTTCAGCCAGTATGGCCAAATGTCAAGGGTGATGGCCTCAAGTCTTCCCCATAACCCTCAAGCAAGTCACCCAGAGCCACATAATGTTCTCCAGTGCTGTATTTCCAGAAAAAGAGGTGCCAGAACTCACCATGAACACCTCTCTCGTTCTCTTAGAATGGCAATGCCGCCCACTTGAGAGGTGCAGGAACTGAGTTCCTGTGAGTTCCCACTAAAAAAAAAAAGTCCTGATGTTCTCCAGCATAGTGAGGTTCCCTCCTTGCTAATGCTGGCTTTCCTTTGTTCAAAGATAAAAACTCTGGTGGCAACATGGTGGCCTCCAGGTGATGTGAACTGCTGCTCCCATCATTCCTGACCATTGCCCATGCTGGTTGGGGATGGTGGAAGTTGAAGTCCATCAGGAAGGCCCCACATTGTCTTGGTCTATTGCAGTGTTTTCCGAACTCATGTCTCCAGCTGCTTTTAGACTACAATTCCCATCATCCTTGACCGCTGGTCTTGCTAGCTAGGGATGATGGGAGTTGTAGTCCAAAAACAGCTGGAGGCCCAAGTCAGGGAAACACTGGTCTATTACATTCATTTAAATTACTTCTTTCTATAAGTTGGCAGCCGGGGGGGGGGGGAAGAGAGCAGGAGTGTGCAGTTGTCACCAGGCAAACAAGACTGTGGGAAGACGAATAAACATCAGACACTAAAGCAGTACATCATATTTCACATTTGCTGCAAAAAACAGTGGTGTAACACTGAGGTTGTAACATGTGCAAGGAAAACTGTCAGTGTCCAAAGATGTGCCTGCAGGAGTATTTTGCTTACACACTTTATGCATGTGCTGCAGAAAACACTGGTGGTGCAGTGTTTCCTCCAATTGTAATGTAAAACACTGCCATAATATTGCATCAGGCTTGTCTATGTTCGCTATCAAGATATGTTCTCTTGACAGCTCCGAAAGCAGAAATAATAGATTTGTCAGGTACAGTACCGATGTGAGTCCAGAGCTGTCAGTAAATTTCTGAACTGGGCATCCATCAAATGAAAAAGCAAGTAATGGATGATATATCTCTTATTCTTTTTGCCATCACCTAAGAAATCGTTCACTACGCTGCTCCTTGGTGTCCATATTAGCATGCCATTGAATACTGAATTTTCAGACATGCAAGACACAGGGTGAGGTTGTTTCAGTCCTTCTCCCATGCCCCCCTCCAACCCCAATCTCTCCCCAATTATAAAATAAAGTCTCTGGTGAGAATTTGCTCATAATGCAGGTTTGGGTTATTATATATATATTTTAGATGGATGTGGATGTCCTTGTCATGGAATTCTACTCAATATTGACCCAGAGCAGATTCCAGCATATAGTTAGCAGAGTAAAAACTTAAACACGTTGCAGGATCCCCCCCCCAAATAGACCAGAGGCAATTAATATTTCATCCAGCAGAGGTTTACTGCTACTGAAGGCAAATGTGCATAATAGTCACAAAGCCAATGAATGCGTTCAGGATTGGCACTGTTCCTAAGAAATCCAGTTGCAGCAGACTAACTTAAACTTACAATAACTTACAAGTCTAACCTTAACACTATGTACAGAACACTACACCAGAAAGAAAAGAGATAGAAAGAGAAAGTGAAACCCAGGCTCCTTCTGGCCTTACTTTTATTGTCAGCATGACCTTGACTGAAAGAGATAAGAGAACCAGTTTAAGCCAGCTGTACTCAGCTTCTCTGAAGGAATAACCCAAACATTATGAACCTTCTGCTTGTTTCTTTCACACACAGAGAGAAGCTTCCAGAACCCTCTTGAATTAATTAGTATACAGACAAGATGGCATACCTGTTATGTACTAAGCTTGGATCCTAGAACAATAGGCAGGTAGGATCATAGAATGCAACAACTGATTGGCCTGCAAGAGAAGACCAATCAGGCTCCAGGAGGGAAGCAGAATCAGCCAATCAGACAGGACTCATTGTGTAAATAATGTATATAAAAGCCTGAGGTTTGGGGGGAAATTCAATCACTGTTTTATAAGCTGCTATAAAGAGTGTGAAATCACTGCAGGACTCTGAGTATATTTCAATACCATTCCACACTAGAACAATTATTAGCAAAGAAACCAAAATACCTGGTCTTAAAAACCCAGTCAGATGGACTGCATATAAGTAATAATGTTTTTTAAAAAAAAATAAAATAAAATATTATAAAATCACAGCAATGCAGAAAGTTTGCTTTCCCCCCAGAAAGTAGCAGGATTACTTGTCTCCCATAGAAACAGCCTCTGGGAATTTTAAGGATATGGAGACCTGATTTGCAGCTTTGTCACTTCACATGCCCAGTTATTCAGCATTTGGCAGTGGGATGTTCCTCTGGGATGTACAGGCAATTTTGCTGGAAATTATTTGGGTCCTGTGAGGTCACGGCTATTGTAAGAGAAGAGCTTGTGACTTGCTCAGTGCAATTCACGAAGGTAGGTTAGGGGAAAGCTTTTATTTTGTGAAAGAGTGGGAAATAGACGGCTTCTTTATTTAAAAATCTATTTTAGGCTCACTCTCTTCTTGTCTTGTAGAAATTCGACTGGTTTAGAAAAGAAATTTCCTCGTGGTTATTTCATTATACACTTCCAAAGTCTGAGAAATATCCCAGGGATATGTGAGCAGATTCTCTTCTATGAAAGGCAAGAGATTAGTATTGTAATGAGAGCTGAGATTTTGACACGGCACTATATCAAAAACTCCCTATTGCTCAGCACGCCCCTCCTCTGATAACCCACGTAGAAATAGCTACCCATAGAATGAAAGCTGCTTAATGTATATCATTGCATGCGACTCCAATCTCCATGCAGTGCAAGATTCCAGGGGGTTCCAGAAGCTCACCCAGTGTTCGTGTTTCCTTTTGGGAATGAGGCACAGCGGCGACTGTGATATCTTTACAATATATTGGTGTTGTGTGTGTGTGTGTTTTTTTTTTTAACACACACTGCTTTACTTCTAGGGAAAAAATGTGACAGTACACACCATGCCCCACATCCTTCCACCGCCATCCTGCCACCGTTTGCCTGTTTGGGCCACCTGCCACTGCCACTGCCGCCACTTGCCTGCCCGCTCCATCACATCTTTGCCTGCCACCACTGCCGCCACCACTTCCCGCTTTTCATGAAATGCACATTTGCATTTAGTTCTGAATTAGTTTATTTGTCATTCAGACTTCAGTTGCTGTTTTTGGAAATTGTTTGCGATGGGAGTGTCACATTATCATATTTTTTTACACATAACTTTTACATTTTAAATTCAAACAGGATGAGATTTTTCAGGCGTTAGATCACTCCCTCAGGGAATCATGCCTACCAAAAAAGGAAATTTAATTGCGATGGCCACCAATAAACTTTCAACGGGGACCAACTTGTATGAACATAAAACTAGCTCTGCAGGATCAGCTAGTATCTGGATTGGAACTGTTTATTATATGTTTTTTATTGTACATATTTTATACAGCCATGTAATTAGGATTCTGAGGGGAGTTTACAAAAAGAATAAAAGAGTAGAAAATACAACAAAACGAAACTAAACTAAGTGAGGTAGGGCTTTCCATGTACAAAGAGAAGCTCCTCCTAGCTATGCTCCAATGTGAGTGATGCAGGATCACAACCCAGGAGCCAGCGATGCTCACTCATAATCCCACTTGCTGACTGCTGTCAATCAGCTGTTCAGAACCTGGACTGGGTTGCTCATCTAATCTTTCTCCTTCTGCACATTAAAGGCCTGGCTGCCATTCTCTGCCAATTTAACTTCTGTTGTCTTATGTAACTTGCATGTGTGAGGTTACAAATCAGCTTTTGCTTTACATTTGTCTCTCCGCAACCTGGCTGAGAATGATGGGGCTGTAATCCAAAACATGTGGAAGGCATCTGGTTGAGGAAAGCTGCTTTTCATTAAACAACCTTTCCCCATTAAAAATGGGGAGAATATAGCTTACCCTATTCACAAAATATGCTGCGTCGTCTCTTGTAGATGCTACTGACTGCACTCCTGTGTCTCTCTTGAATTTCAGCATGGGTTTATGAAAACATGAGGCTAATTAATGGGTCACGATTTTCATCCACAATCTCTAGAGTGTTGTTTTCCCTACCTGTTGCTCTGAAAGAAGAACAAATGAGCTCAGCCAATGGAGATCTTATTCAATGCGGGCTAGTCATCTGCAGAAGTAGTCCCACCCATCTCTGGATGCCCACAAATATAATACAGATAATGCAGGGACTGAGAATTACAGAAATGTGATACAACCCAAACAAGGGGAATGTGGAAGTAGCAGCCACAGAACCATCCATATAGATACAGATGTGCAACTAGATCCAAATTTCTATCTGGGCCCACCGATGGGAACGTGTAATGGGAACCAGGCAGAGGGCCTTCTCGGTAGTGGCACCCGGCCTGTGGAATGCCCTCCCACCAGATGTCAAAGAGAACAACAACTACAGACTTTTAGAAGACATCTGAAGGCAGCCCTGTTTAGGGAAGCTTTTAATATTTGATTGATTATTGTATTTTAATGTTTTATTGAAAGCCGCCCAGAGTGGCTGGGGAAACCCAGCCTGATGGGCAGGGTATGTATGTATGTATGTATGTATGTATGTATGTATGTATAAATAAATACTACTACTACTACTCCATCTAGGGCCACTCACTGCATGTGACAAAAGTTGCATTCATTCCTTCATAGCATTTTGGGGCTGCTGGTACAGAGTCTTTCTTTTAGAAGGTAGGCAGTGAATTGCAGCAGCTTAGATTCATTCCAAGCCCTAAGCTTCACTCCATATTTTAGAGGAGAACTGGCAAGCACTTTCTCACTTTCTTCAAGAAGTCCTGAACTCTTCTAATCACCGGGACCCCCAGTTAAAACAGTGTTGATTTTCCTTCCAGTCTAATCACATCTTAAACAGTCTCTATTTCCCCTCTCGCTGCCCTCTTCCACTCCCCAGAGCTAGGAAGTTGAGTCCCTACCTGCCAGCTATTTTGGTTTCCTCCCAGGCAGCTACAAAGGCTCCCAGATGTGCTCTTCAGGATGCTTAGAATCCCAATAGTGGCTGTTGATGCTACTGCTGTTCATTTGGCTGTTTCTGTACCAGCAAGAGTGAAGCCGATGCTCATCTCCATGCCAGACAATTTCTGACCCAGCTTTGTTTATATTCTGCCATGAGTTGGTCAAGGAGGATTTGAGATGGGAACAGATCATTGACAGCCTTTGACAGATGCAAGAGCTCTCTCAAGGTGGCTTTCTCTGCACTGGGTGGCTACGGAGAAATTATTTTTTCAATGAATAAAATACATGCACTTCTCCACATGTATGTGTGGGATAACCACTCAGCCTCATATAACCAACATGCTTAAGTTTAATTATTGCATGAAGGGGTTAAGACCATAGAGTTACCTGTCCTTCCAGGCTTAGCTCACCATGGGACGGACTAGGTAAGCCTTTGTCTCCCTTCAGTCTACATGAGAAGCTCAGCTAAACTGGTTGCTCTAGCTTAGCCACATGACTTTCACAAGCCACACTTGACTTTCTATACTAATAATTTAGGAACTTTCACCACTGTAACTAAACCAAGTTTTACTGCCAGCGCAACCTTTTCTTAATGCTGTATGTATTGGGAAAGCACACGGATCTGATCTTTGAAGAGTTTGAAAGTAAACCATTTTTGACTTACCAAACGTGGTCTTTTTTTCTATGCTAGTGAAAGAGGGAAACTTTGAAACTCACTATAAAGGGCATATTTTAAAGGTGTAACAGCCTATATTTCCACACTTTACTGTGCTGCATGTTTCATGATTTTAATCTCTGCTGGGATTCTCTCACCAAAGAGTACTTGCCCCAAATCTAGATCTGAATTCTCCTTTTCTATGCTTTTTGTTTTCCTTGCACCAGCAGTATGTTGCTGCACTTTTACTATTCACTTTAAAGAAGCGCAATTTCCTCTATTGATTTTAATCATTTTATAATTGTTGCTTGGTGTGTTGTGGTTGGAGAGGGGTGTAAAATAAAAGAATAATGACCTTTATTAGTTGTTTTCTTATAATCAAAACGGCTCCAAGTGGCCTATTGGATGGATGAAGAAACTGAAATATCTCTTCTAGAAAAGTGAATTACACAACCCTCCCCATAATCCACGGTTAGAAGGGTTGATGGAAGTATTTCCACTTCTGACACAATGAAAGATAACCGTGTTATTTTTATTCTACAGAACACTTTCTTATTCTGTCAGCATTGCAATGGGTAGGTGGACTGTAAGCATTATTACCGTGGATGGAAACAGTAAATTGGCTCCTGTGGAATCAGGGAGTCTGCAGTGACTCCAAAGAGACAGAGTGATATTAATCACAATAAAGTATATATATAAAATAAGAACACTGGGATACTATTCATAACAATATTTAGGAACAGGGGCGTACCCAGGATCAAAACTAGGGGGGGGGGCAAGCCATGGTTGTTCAGGTTTAAAAACAAAAACAGCTTCAAAAAACAAAAACAGCTTCAAAAAACAGAAAAACTTTCCCCCCCAAACAGAAAGCCCCAAATGGCTGAAAAACTCAGTTTCCCAGGATCCTCAGTCATCGCAAAGGAACTACTCACCATGCAAGGGAACTCAGTTTCCCAAGCTCTCTTGCAATGATGAATCCGGGCAAATTCAGAAACTGTTCCTCTCTTGCCA
The DNA here is from genome assembly GCF_009819535.1 of Lacerta agilis. NCBI lineage: Eukaryota > Metazoa > Chordata > Lepidosauria > Squamata > Lacertidae > Lacerta > Lacerta agilis. The sequence continues at coordinate 18,513,629 of NC_046323.1, forward strand.
GCGCAATGTAGCATGGATACAAAAAGCAGGCAGACGAGGTAGAATGAGAACCCAGACTAAGACCATGGTCAGCCCTTGGATTCGCTCCCTGACACTGCCCAAGTCTCAACCTGCATCCCCATTTGACCAAGCAGGGTGCAGGCTACGATCCGGACTCTGATAGGCACGCCAGCTCTTTGTCGGCATGAGGGAGGGGGAAACAGTCGGCGCAACAGACACAGACACAGACACACAGACACACACACAGTGGCCAACTGTGCCTCGGCAAGAGCTCAATTGTTATTGATATTTTGGGAGGGGGAGAAAGACCAGTCCTTGAGCTTTTTTGCAGGAGGAGAGCTTTTTTTCCTTTTAGGCTCCGATAACCATTTATTTTATTTTTTTGCTTCCGGGGGGGGGGAACTGCCCCCCCGTACGCCCATGTTTAGGAACATATAACAATAAAGTAAACAACTTTATTTGCATTCCTCATAGAGTCACGATGAGGAGTTGCTGTAAGGTTTCTTCAGTGCCCTCAGACATAGTATTTTATTTGGAGCTGAAGAAATTGGGAATTCCCTGTCTGTTGACCTATCTGTCCTTGGATAAGTATTGTCTTTGTTGTAAAGCACAGGTGATGATCGGTTATTTTGAAAAAAGGGGTCTTTGGTGAAAATTTCTTCTGCAATCATTACACAACTTTGACTTGGCTTGGCATTAGAATATTCCCCCGCCCCCTTTAACAACGAGAACCTTAAGTTGAGGTGCCTGGATTTTAAGTGACTGTATTAGTTCTTCTCTAGCCTTATTATTTTCAACATCCTTGTTCTTTGTGTGTTGTATACTATATATTGTTACAAAAGTTGGGTGCCTCCCCTCTCTCTGCCAAGTGGTGGCAAAAGCCCATGGGGTTCCAGACACTTGCCTAGGGTCTGTGTTCCATTGTATAATTGAGACACAGCGGAGACTATTGTAGCTTTAAGAAATATGGTTTATTCACCTATTTACACATTCAGTCTGCATGTGGGGAGTCTAAATCTTACAGAATGGTCATTTCAAGAGGGGTTCATACCCCAGGGCTCATGTAGCCCTGGAGTCAAACGCATCTCTCCCAGCCAGCCTGCAGCCAGCCTGCCCAAAGAAGGACCCCAGCTCTTCTTCTTCCTTCTTCCTCCCAGAACCCCTTGCCCCCCCCCAAACTCTATTTTCCAGTCACCTCACACCCAATTACCCTGGCAACCTTCCAAACCCAGTCTCTGTTCCCACCTCAGGGCAAGGGGAAAGGACTGTTCTCTTGCATTGCCAATGTCCCTCAGTGGCCCTATATTGTTCCTTAATGGCCCTAGCTTAGCCAGGTCGTTTTGCTTAGGCTAGCCTAGGAATTCATCTGCAGCTTGTATTTCTCCCTTCACATCCCAAATAATCAAAATTCTAGCATTTATTTCTAGGGTTTAGGGGGTCCCTCCAATCTATAACTATATATATATATATATATATATATATATATATATATATATATATATATATATATATATATATATATATACACACACACACACACACACAGTATGCATATATATCATACACATATATATCACATATTATAGCATTTGTTGTTGTTCAGTCGTGTCCGACTCTTTGTGACCCCATGGACTACAGCACGCCAGGCACTCCTGTCTTCATTATAGCATATATATCACAACAAAAACAAATGTTGAGAATATATATGTATGTATGTGCAGCTTCTCTCTTGGGTGCTGTTGTAAAACTGAAGCATTTATGTTGAGCATGTTCTCCCAAATTAATACACTTATGTCTAGGAAATTGTTTGGCAATTATTTGTAATTTCATACCCAATTTTCACTGATCAATTAGGCAAAGTTGTTAACTCTCAGAATGATTTAAAGAGCTCCGGAAGATTAATGAAACAGAATTAGGAGTAGAAACAGGCACGACTCATTTGAAGAACGTTTTCTATACAGAACTCTCACCAGCAATTAACTTTGAACAAGGATGGCATTTCAACCAAGCAAGAAGTTGTAACAATACTTCTCCCACTAATGTGTTCCTCTGTGCACTGACATACAAGGCAAGGGCTAGTTAACCTAAGCAGCAAGGTTTCAGCAGAGTCCCTCCTAATTGGGTACCTTAGCTGCCCATTCTCACCTGCCCAGTGTAGTGGTTCACGGCAGATCACTGTTTTTGGCCAGTAGGTTGCATCAGAAGCAGCAGCGATATTAGGTGATGCTACTCTTCCAGAACTGATGTGAAGTGTAGGTGGGGTTCCCACGAGGCAAGACACAGTGATAACAGCAAGAACCTTTATTGAACTAACAGAACTGGACAACAGGGGAAAAGCAACTGCTTATATGCATTTCTGAAGGCCTGGGCCACTCCCATTCTCAACGTGAATGGCTGTCTAAACTTCCAAACTGCGAATCATAACTCAGAGTTTAAGGGCCAATGGCAGAGGCCCAAACATGAAATGTTTTGTGACTGGATATCATGTATCGAATCAGAACACAGGGACTCAAAATCTTTAGTCCAGACTCAAGCTCAGGCAAACACAGACCACTGAATACATAACATGATGTACTTATGTGTTGATAAATACCAGTGCTATTGTTTCTACCACCCCCTCTGGTAGTTGTGGACTGATCATTGTTCTTCAAGTCAGTTTCACATGTATACATTTATATGTCTCTTCCATCCTATTTCTGCATCAATCCGTGATTTTTTTTTTTAAAAAAACAAAGTATGAAAAATGCATTGTTTTGTGTGTAATTTTTTACAAAACATGCATTTCATATACCTGTAATTTAACCTAAATTACACAAGTAAGGTAAAAGTAAAGGGACCCCTGACCATTAGGTCCAGTCGTGTCTGACTCTGGGGTTGCGGCGCTCATCTTGCATTACTGGCCGAGGGAGCCGGCGTACAGCTTCCAGGTCATGTGGCCAGCATAACTAAGCCGCTTCTGGCGAACCAGAGCAGCGCACGGAAACGCCGTTTACCTTCCCGCTGGAGCGGTACCTATTTATCTACTTGCACTTTGATGTGCTTTCGAGCTGCTAGGTGGGCAGGAGCTGGGACTGAGCAACGGGAGCTCACCCCATTGCGGGGATTCGAACCGCCGACCTTCTGATCAGCAAGCCCTAGGCTCTGTGGTTTAACCCACCCACACAAGTACTATATTGCAAAATTCAGAGACGAGTGAAAACTCAACGATTACCATGTTCCGGCCCATGTTCAAGGAGTGTGAATAAGGTCAATTCCCCTTTCCTAGTTAGTGGTGTTCAGTAGCAGAAGATGGCAGTTTGCCATAAACTGCCACCGCATTGGCTTATAACTCCTGTACACAGGAAGCATCAGCCATGTGCTTCAGAGGAGAATCACAATGCTTGCTCTGTTACTGAACACTCTAGGATGGGAAATAAATAAGTCCTTTGCCAGCCTCGTTTCTATAAATCCTAATGTGTGGTGGTCTCTTTCATGGAAATGGTAGCATTTAATTGCTCCATGCTATCTGTCCTGCATGGTACCATCAACTCTTAATTGTTTTTTTTTTTTATTTACTCTCTTTTTTATTCATGGTGTCTCTCCTGTTGTGTAATCTTTGCATATAAATAAGGGAGGGGGAGTTATGCATGATAGCAACTGCATATCCACACAAGATGGTTTTGGCATGCATACTTTTCCTATCCCTGATCAGCAGTTTGAGAAATGTCAGCATGGTGACGTAAACTGCTACTGGAAATCTGTTAACGTGCTTGATCACAAACATTCCATACATCATGTTGATGTGTTTTAGACTCTGCAGACTGTCCCAAAATATGCAAATCAGATGTGATACTCTGATTTATAATGTGAGTATATAGAGCCCTTAGTGATGAATACCCGTCCCTGTCTTTTTTTTTTTAAAAAAAGAAAATATAAATTTGCCAGCACATCCTATACAACTGAATGAAGAATGGATCTTGCTGATTTATAAACTCTGTAACTGAGGCATTAACTTTCTCTCTGAAAGGGGTGAGTTGAATAGAAAGAATGTAAGGCCTTGTGCAGAAACATTTTCCATCTACAGCTCATTCCTGTGGATACTGGCCTGATGTATTAACCACATTTCTATAAATAAATGGAATGGAGTCAAAGGGAAGCCTATCTAAACTGTAATTCATAGTTATCTTCCAGTGTGTGTTCAGAATTAAACAAATCCATGAATGTAGTTGGATTGTGAGATGAATCACACCCTACACACCCTACATAGAGTAGTTTCTTGTTATGATTCAGTTCTAAATTCATACAGCGAAACACATGCAGAAGATTCCCCTGCCACAACAAAAGAAACCAGACAATTATTTCGATAAAAACTATTTTCCCTCTAGGGTGAAAGAACACCGCCACCAAAATCATAACCAAGAGATGTGGACTCAAATTACTTACACGCTAACATATGCAGAATGCCGCTAAATCGGATCACCAGTCCAGCATCCTGCTTCTCATAGCTACCCAACAAAATACCTGTGGGAAACCCAAACGCAGTTCATGTAGGCGAAAGCCTTGATCCAGCGAAGTCATTGTGTGGGCAAAGCAATTTCCATGCTAGTTCATGCTGGTCGCAGCGATATTTTGCGCTGTCATGTTTTTAACTTGGATTGCAAGTTGTATTATGTGCTGTTTGCGTGTATACCTATAAACCATTTTGCATGGGAAGTGGTCTGCATATATTTAAAAGAAAGAAATAGCCTTCTGTTTACAGAACTAGAGCTAATTGTTCAGCTACATTAGCAAAAATAAGCATTATACATGCGTTATAACACTGTGACACCAGAGCTGAAATCTATGAAATTTTCCAATGTGAGCTTTAAAACACTTTTTTCCCCAGAGCATTTTCAGAGCATTTTTTATAGCTGGGTAGATGGAGCCTGTGTCAAGTTGTTCTTAGCTGTTTATCTCCTGCCTTTTCTCTCCCCCCCCCCCCCCGGTAACATCCCCTCTTCTCCTTATGCAAGAATCATCCGCTCTCCTGTGCTTGCAAACTGATCAGTGTGCCCTTGCATGATTTCTTGTGTTACATGCTATTGGTACCTATATACCAGTGTTTTTCAACCACTGTTCCGCGGCACACTAGTGTGCCGTGGGAAAATTACTTTATATATAGTCAATATAGGCACAGAGTTAATTTTTTTAACATTTTCTAATGGTGGTGTGCCTCGTGATTTTTTTCATGAAACAAGTGTGCCTTTGCCCAAAAAAGGTTGAAAAACACTGCTATATACAGTAGGTGAGATTCTTGCATAAGATGTCTTTGTAAGCATTTGGGTAAAAGCTGAAGTCCCCCTAAAATATGGAACAAGCTCATAAAATTAAGCTATTTTACGGAAAACTCAATAACCATTCTCTTGACTTTCCCTCAATATACGCAGCACTTCTTCTTTTTCTTAGGATTGCAATGCAAGAATTCAACCCGCACAAGAACACACAATCCAGGGTTGTTTTAGTGTTCGTTGCTGACAAGGCAGAGCAAGAGCTGCAAAACCCACATATTTTTGCAGGTTGCACCACCCTATTAGGGTTAAGTAAGAGTGTCAAACTTAAATGTAAACCCTTGCTCTGTTTTGTTTAAGTACGCTATGAATATCTGCTCGTTTATTAGCTGAGGAATTAGAGTATAAAGAAGGAAGGAGACAAAACGCCGCTGGGTCTATTTTTACTGAAACTAGAGTTGGCAGTAAATGAAAATAATTTGGCAATAAGAGATGAAACTGGAGTCTCGTTTGTCTGATATTGATAAGAAAGCACTTGGATAAAATTGTCTCGCTTGCAGTGTGTTGCCTTTGCTAGACAGCTGGACCCAGGGTCTTGATATCTGCACCAATTATATGAGTACATGGCGTGTGGGCTGGCTGCAAATCGCACAGAAGCACAGTAGAGCTTTAGTGGAACAGCTTCTGATACACCACCTTTCCCTCTGTTCACGCCAGTCCTCTTTCTTTCTGCCCTCCCCTCCAAGAGGAGGGGCTAGAATTCTGGAAACATTTTAAGCAGAAGAAAAAATAAATCAGAATTGCAATCCGACGAGGGAGTAAGTCCCATTCAACAATAGCAATGAGTAAACTAGCATTGGTTTCCGCTATAAATTTTAATGTGGGATTTGTGTACATTTGTATTGGCGTTCTGGTTTTTCCCCTTCTAAAGATGGTCTTTCAATATACACCAAGCTAAAGAATGGAATTGACAGAGCTGTAAAGGGATCAGAGGCTCCATCTCTGTCTGTTCAGCTTTCTTTTCTCCCCCCCCCCCCAAAAAAACTAAACCTTTTATTTATGGATATATGCAGAAAAGCATTTGCAGACAATTCTTTAACAATAAGTCCCATCACCTCCTGGCAAATAGAAGGGGAAGAAATGGAAGCAGTGAGAGATTTCACTTTTTTGGGTTCCACGATCACTGCAGATGGTGACAGCAGTCACGAAATTAGAAGACGCCTGCTTCTTGGGAGAAAAGCAATGACAAACCTAGACAGCATCTTAAAAAGCAAAGACATCACCTTGCCGACAAAGGTCCGTATAGTTAAAGCTATGGTTTTCCCAGTAGTAATGTACGGAAGTGAGAGCTGGACCATAAAGAAGGCTGATCGCCGAAGAATTGATGCTTTTGAATTATGGTGCTGGAGGAGACTCTTGAGAGTCCCATGGACTGCAAGAAGATCAAACCTATCCATTCTCAAAGAAATCAGCCCCGAGTGCTCACTAGAAGGACAGATCCTGAAGTTGAGGCTCCAGTACTTTGGCCACCTCATGAGAAGAGAAGACTCCCTGGAAAAGACCCTTATGTTGGGAAAGATGGAGGGCACAAGGAGAAGGGGATGACAGAGGATGAGATGGTTGGACAGTGTTCTTGAAGCTACTAACATGAGTTCGGCCAAACTGCGAGAGGCAGTGAAGGATAGGCGTGCCTGGCGTGCTCTGGTCCATGGGGTCACGAAGAGTCGGACACGACTGAACGACTGAACAACAACAACAGCAATTTTAAGTGTATCAGCCTATCTGTATTTAGGTTCTGCGTGTTCTCCAATGATTCCTGGTCCCTTTCACTTCACTTCTCCAGGCAACAGCCCTGACAATGGGGACATGTGAGGTGGAACCCAAAAACTGAATTCAGAAGTTCGGGGGGGGGTATGAATAACTGGGAATGTAGCAACCCCCAAACAACATTTGCTTGAGTGCAACCTCCCATGAAAAATAGATCTGGATATTAGGAACACTTTTGCAAGCCAGTTTCTCTCTGGGCTGTATTATACTTAATGCTTAACTACATATGTTTAACAATACCACTTTATTTGCTTCAAAATCTAGCGCCTCCTCTCTCTCTCTCCTCACTTATTCCTGCCCTTGAGTTCACTTGTACAGTTGTTCCTTGAGTCTACCAACAACTTCAGCATTTCATTGTTAGTCTGTGGTTTTCAGGGTTGCTTCATAAAAAGCTGACCTCAGATTTAATTGGCTTTCCTTTATTAGACTTCACTGTCTGGTTTAATCCTCCTACCGTTTTCTGTAGCATCAACTAAGGCTAAATGATCTTGGCTACTTGGACTTATTTAGTTTCTCTAGTATGCTGATGCTCCCTCTTTTTCAGCAACTGAGGTCTCTTGCTAAAGCCTTAATCGCGGGAATTCTTACATGGGAGTAGGTCCTATTGCATCAATGGGACTTGCTTTTGAGTAGAGATCTGTAGGGTTGCACTGTAATTTTGACTTCACTTTTCAAGTGACTACTGTATGCAAACACAAGCCACACCAGTATTTTTCTATGTCCTTTAATGCTTCTGGTTTTTCCCCCTCACTTGACATGGTGATCATTTTGATTCATTGTGACTTTTTTCTTGAGTCAGCTTCTGCCTATTCCTATCATTCTTCTTTCCCTTTCTGATAACAACAGCATTCCTAAAAATAGTCGATTCAGAAGAGCACTGTCTATGTTCTTCCTTTCTGGCACATTTCAGACTATACAAGTCCATGGTAATATGTATTTCTCATATTATGATACTGTGCATCTATAATTTTCAGGACTTCTTTAATACC